>NW_021703777.1:108555125-109114142 GCF_005190385.1 Monodon monoceros
ATATATATATATGTGTGTGTATATATATATATATATATATATATACACACACATATATATATGCATAGACTCTTTTGATTGTTTCCAGTTAACCTCCAAAAACATTAAGGTGAAACACTGCCTAGAAATAATCCAAGGACTTGACTGTTTCCTCCAGCTTTTGTGGTGTTTGCATTTCCTTTTTTAAAGATTTCCTTGAAGAATTAGAGCTAATACAACAATTGAAGCTAGAGAGCTGCCTGGGTGACCAGGGCTCTTCCACTTAGATACAGCATGCTTGATCCTGTTCTTCTTATGCAGACATTAGTGGGAGCTTTGCCTGTGTACAAAGCAGAGGAGCATATTTTCAAATTATTGTGAAGAGTTTCAGGGTTGTACAAGATAAAGTGGTATCAAGTTGTTTATTGCAAAATGCCCTCTCCAGGGTTTTAGCCAAAATCTTCACACTTCAGGTAGCTTCTCCGGCTTGCCAAGAGAGGAGGAGTTTCCCTCCACCTGTGTGCTGCCTTTTTATGGTTGCTGCTGACAGTGGAAAATACTGTTTGTTTTCGAATTTCTCTCCTCAACATCACATTCCTAAGTCTTTTGGTTTTTCCTCTCCCCTCTTGGACTTAAATGAAATCAGATCTCTTTTAAACATATAAAATATTTCTTTGATTACATAACATTGTGATAATATTGTTAAAAGTGAATCTAGTATAATATTTAATTCAAGTTGTCCTTGCTCTTACATCTCTTAATTTTATATGTTCTCTTTTCTGTCTGCCTTCTTTTCTCCCTTCAATGTCCAACTCACAGACCAAGGGCGTCTTCAGTTGGCCGCAGAGGAGAAAAAAGCAGAGCAGAGTTTTAAACTGCTACTTGGTGGCTTAAAGACTCAGTGTCAGAGTTGACATTTCCTCTATTTCCACTCTTCGAGAATCATGCCAGTCTGATTAAGTGAGGTAAACATATCTCTTCCTTAAGACCAACTCAGAAAATAAACAGTTAAATATAAAGGTGCTTTTAATATCAAAGTTATTGGAGGTGTTGCTTGTCTCCCACATTCTCTATCTGGGAAAATGATACCAGTGTCCATGAGGGATGATAGGAAGTGGCCTAGACTCACTGGATGAGGAACGCTGTTATACACATATTAAGTGATATCCTTGGGCAGATGACACCTGGGATCCTGTGATATTCTACATCAGACCATTCAAGACAATAAGATTTCAGAAGGAAACATTTATATCATCTGACATCTTTGCCTATCATGATGGTTCACTACTTCAGTATCATAAAATTTTCGACATTTCCCTGCCCACTTCTAAGAATGCCTTTTGGCATTTATTTATTAAATTAAACTAAACAAAAATAATTTAATTTTTATAGTTGATATTTTTGCATTTCTTTGAATAATAGGAAATACATTGGTATTGTTCAAAATAAGAGTTGGAAAACATTTGGTCCTAACTTTCAATATATTTTTTGTACTTTTGAGTGATTTACTGAAAACATTCATATTTCAAGCCCAGCATTGGGCTAGGCACTTTTTTGGCTTTAATTTATATTTCTCTAATACTGATGATGTTGACTAACTTATCATGTAGTTACTTGTCATTCACATAGTATCTTTAGTGAAGTGTCTACTTAAATCTTTTGCCCATATTTTAGATTGGGTAGTATGTTTTCTTAGTACTGAGTTTTGAAATTCTTTATAAATTCTGGAAACAAGTTCTTACTAGATTTCGCAAATATTTTCTACCAGATGGTGTCTTGTCTTTTCATTTCTTTAATTGTGTCTTTCATAGAGTGGACATTTTAAATTTGGGTGAAGTCAAATTTGTCTATTTGTTCTTTTATGGGTCATAATTTCAGAGTGGTATCTAAGAAATTTTGTCTAACTCAAGGTCATAAAGATTTAATCCTATATTTTCTTCTAAAGGCATTATAGAATTAATTTTAAGTTTTACATTTAGGTCTATGACACATTTTGAGACAATATAAACAAAATTATTTATAGTAACCCATGTCGTTATCATTTCCTATGATATTATTCCTTTGTGTAGGTACAGGTGTCCACCTAGCATCACTTTCTTTCTGCCTGAATGACTCCCTTTTATTTTTCTTATAGAGCAGATCTGCTAATGATAAACTTATTTAACATTTGTACATTTGAATAAGTCTCTATTTTGCTTTTGTTTTTGAAAGACATTTTTGCTGGGTAAAGAATTCTAGGTTGACAGTTTTGGCTTTTTTTTTTTTTCAGTACTTTAAAGGTATTATTGCTCTATGACTTGCAGTGTGCACTGTTTTCAATGAGAAATTTGCTGCCTTCTTTATCTTTATTCCCCTTTACATAATGTTTCTTTTTCTCTGGTTCCTCCTCCTTTTGTTTTTCATGTTATTAGTGATTTTAAATAATTTGATATGATGTGCTGTGGTATAGTTTTCTTCAGGTTTCTTGGGCTTGAGATTTTTTGAGTTTCTTGAATCTGTGTGTTTATAATTTCTATCACTTTGGAAAATTTTATCTATTACTACTTCAAAATTTTTGAGTCCCCTAATCTCCCCTCTTTTGGGGACCCTAATTACACGTATATTCCATCACTTGAAATTGCCCCATAGCTCAATGATACTGGTTTTTTCTAGTTCTTTTGTGTTCAACTTTGAATAGTTTCTACTACTACTTATTAAAGTTTACTAATTTTTCCTGCAATATTTGTATGAAGGATGAAGTAAAGTGATCATGGAACCCTGAAGCCAGTCTTTCTCATTGTAATTAGAGAAAAAAACATTGATCTTATTTGGAAAAAACAAATGTCTTTATTTTTGACATAAGATAGTAGGTATACAGTAAAAGAGATTAACACAGATAGAATAAATAAATTAGGAGGTTGGGATTAGTATATACACACTACTATATATAAAATAGATAATCAACAAGGACCTACTGTATAGCACAGAGAACTCTACTCAATACTTTGTAATAACCTATGTGGCAAAAGAATCTGAAAAATAATAGATATATGTATATGTATACCTGAATTACTTTGTTGTGTACCTGAAACTGACACAACATTGTAAATCAACTATACTCCAATATAAAATAAAAATTCAAAGAAAAAGAAGGAGACAAAAATTATTTTATGAGTACATTGCACAAAACATATTTGTTCAGTGTATGGACGATCCAGAAAATACAGATAAACCAAAATATTAAACTTATATAAATTCCAAGAAAAAAAAGATTATCACAGACAGAAAACAATAGGAGAGATGTTAATGCAGTAGGAGTTAAAATGAGTCTTGAAGAATAGAAAGTGTTTGGATTGTGAAGAAGAGAAAAGTCCTTTCTGACAGAGTAGTGTCAAGAAAAGCACAGAGTGAAGATTTCTTTCCTCTAGGCAGATGGGATTGAAAGGCAAAGGGCTCATTGGGCCCACACTAACAGTCAGGAAGAAGACAAACTTTATTTAATACCTCACACTTGAAGGCTTTTCCATTGATAAAGCCCTTTCATATTGGTTGCTCATTTCATTTTATTTTCATAATAAATTGATTTAGATGGGTGTTATTACCACCAGTTAATAGAGGAAAGTTAAAGACCTAGATTTGATAAATTATTTATGGTCACATAGTTAATTCATTAACTACTTCATATTAATTCATTAAAGTCCAGAGAAGACCCCATGCAAACCTATCATTTTTAACTTGTGCTCTTTTATTCAGATATGAGTGCTAAGGTAAAAGTCAAACTATAAATAAGGAATCATAAGTTGAATTGGGATATATCATAATCATTAATATAAGAATAAATAAGACCTAACTTCACATTTTATATTTTCTGAATCTTATTATGAAGAAAATCGACTAATTGCTCACATTTAACTTATAGAACTGAAGTTACATATACAAATTAGAATAATAGTTGTAACAGGATACGTTATAGGATTTCAAATGTCTTCTTATAAAGGAAGCTACATTAAATAATGTAGTTGTTAAATAATTAAATAGTGTAGTTTGCTCTTGCTCTTCAGCTGTCCTCAATTATTATTTTTCTTTTGGCATAGTGTTTCTGATAACTTTTTTTCTTTTACTGAATGGCCAATAAAGGGAAGGAAAAAAGAAACTAAGGCTCTTGGTCATTAAGTGTCATGAAATCAATATGAAGATATCCTCTGGCAGATTAATGTGAAATGAATTAAAACTGAAGCCTTCATGATGTGAATGTGTATGTGTGTGTATCCTGCACAATTCAGAGCCGACATAGTTCAAAGATGAATAGCATTTCTTATTATTTCTATTTTAGTCATTGATTGAAGTGGTGAAGAATATTAAAATCACTAGCAAAAGTTAGCTGAACAAATGTTTTACATGTTTAGTAAAAGATATATTAATCTCATCACACAGGAGCTATCACTGTTACAACTAACCCTGGAGCCGTAAAATGAGCTGTAAAATGGATTTGATTTTAGAATATTACAAGTTCTGTCATTATGGCTAAGATTAACTATATAGCCTGATAAAGGTCTATTGCAGTGATGTCGCAGGCAGGAAACTGCTTGGTAATTACAGCTGACTTACTGGAAATAAAAGGGCAGAAAAAGGGCACCTTTGAGTAATTATCTGTAATATTTAGAAAGACAAATGATTTGAGCAAGGTAATAGAGAATAACTATTTCATAGTGATAGATGATAGAAAGGGTTAAGTCCTAAGTGAGTTAGAGGCTTTAATGGTGGAATAAACTTAAAATTTATTTTGGTCCAATCGAGTGATCATCTAGAGCCTATCTGAGCTGAGTGATTTTACTCTGTGCCCTCTACAAAATGGGATACTCTACCATAATGATGGAATGTGCAAATCTGAAGTTTGCATTGCATTGTAGCTCTTTGAGATTTAGGCCTTCCTTGTTGATTTTTATTTCATTTATTGCAGGGTGAATATATGTATTCAGCTCCAACAATAATCAAATCTGTACATCTTGTCTGGTGGCATTTTCATCTGTTCAAGCACAGTTTATGATAATTAAGTTATATATTAACTTTTCTAGGCTATTCTATGCCACATAAAGCATCATAGATTGAATTGACTAAATTTTTTTTTTCAGAACTGAACTAGGAATACCATATCCACTCTTGGTCCTCAGCATGCTTCCTAGATTTGTTATCTATAAAATAATGTCACTAACCCGATGGTTTTCGTGGCAAAAGTCTAGTGACACCATTTATTTCGTCCCTTTGGCAAGGACAAACTGGGAAATTATTGTTAGTACATACTCTTTTATTTCATTCATTTGAAGATTAGGAACTGGAAAAACTAATCCATGGTGAAGGCAAATAGTGATTACCTCTGGGAGTACAAACTATTGACTTGGAAGAGGCACAAAGAGCCTTCTATGTGTTAAAACTGTTCTATATCTTGATGTGGAAGTTGATTATATAGTGTATGTGTAAAAATTTATTTACACATATACTATGCAGATATAATTTATGTAACTTACTGTATAAATGGTATCCTGAAATTTATGCAGTTTACTGTATATATAGTATACCGAAATAAATATAATTTATAAGTATAACCTACAATAAATATAACAATGACACGCACACACACATATACTGAATGATTCATCAAGAACAACATCAAATTATATATGACAAATGTTTAGAAATACCACAATAAGTTGGTAGAAACTCATATTTATACTGCAGAACATAACATTCCCCTACATAGCACTGTAAAATATGGGGTAATGACAGATACGTTGCATTGAAATTGTGTCAAGAGGACAAATAAATGTGTAAGTAATACCTGCTAATAAATACAAGATAATGTGAAATTCCAATCATTGCAATAAAGCCAGACCGGAAAGAGGAAGAGGCGTGATTTTCACAATTATACATTAATAGGGTACACCTAGAGAAAAGATTGAATCAATTTAAAAGTCCTAAGAAGAATTTGGTAAGGTAATAAAATGTAAGAAATTATTTTTCTTATAAGAAAGTGACTATGTAGTTATATAGGTACTTTAAAAATATTTTATTTATTAGTTAAAACATAAAATGGAAAAACATAAAATTAATTTGAAATAACACCAAAAATATGTGAATAAGAGAATAATTTAAACTAGGAATAATATTCAAGATTATGAGAACACTATAATTTCTTTCTGAAAGATATAAAAATATGAGTTGATTTGATGGAAAGATTTATTGTATTCCTGAACAGTTAAAAGATTCTTTAAAGTTTTTAAGATTTTGCTTTTTTCTGATTATTACTATATAGAAAATATTAAAAATGAATAAAGATAACATGTCATTTAGGAGTATGCTTTTATTAGTTCTTTAAATTATGTTCATATATGAGTACACACTTTTTATTCATAAGATTTAAATCATAAGTCATGAAATATAACTATATTCTGTTTCTTTCAAATAATATTATGAGCAATCTCCTATACCATTAAAATGTTCAGAGAACAGTTTTAGTGCAAAACAAAATTACATTTAGTGAACCATTCATAATTCACTTAACCATTTTATCAATGTGTACACCATATTAGGACATTTTCTATAAATGGAAATATGGGAATAAAGATAAATATGTTCATTCTTCCCATAATTGATTCTTAGGTTTAATATAGTCCCAACTAAAATTCCAGTAAGATCAGAGGTAGTAAATAATATTTCTAAACTCATGTAAAAAAAAAAATGAAAAAAAAATAGAAAATATTGAGAAATTAAAAAACAATGGAAAAAGACTTCCCCTATTGTATCAATAATTACGGAAAAGACATGTTTTTTAATGAAAAAAGAAATGCATAAGTGATATATGCAGATGAATAGCTATATATAGAAAGATAGATATTTCTATTTAAAAAATGAAACATAAATTTTAGCAAAATAGTCAATTGACTAATTATAAGTAGGGGAAATATTTACAATGTAAGAACACATTTATGTTCATAGAAAGACCTTTAACAAATGCATTAACAACAACAAAAAAGAGTTGTCATGAAAAATGACAGGATATTAAGGGTCACTCCCAAAAGGGCAGAACAAAATGGGTTATAAAGATGTAAAAATCATCAAGGAGCAAATGCAAATGGCCAGAAACATTTGGAAAATATTTAAAATTTCTATTAAGGAGGGAACCACAATTTAAGGGCAAAATTGCACTTTACACCCATAAGTTTGAGAAAAATTTTAAAGATAACTACTGTTAGTGGAGATGCAGGGATAAGGTTACTCTTATGCAATGCTGATGGCCAAGTTATTTTATTGATTTTATTATTATTTTTTTTTTGCGGTACGCGGGCCTCTCACTGCTGTGGCCTCTCCCGTTGCGGAGCACAGGCTCCGGACGCGCAGGCTCAGCGGCACGTGGGATCTTCCCGGACCCGAGAACAAACCCGCGTCCCCTGAATCGGCAGGCGGACTCTCAACCACTGCGCCACCAGGGAAGTCCCCAAGTTAATTTTTACACCAACATTTTTCTAGAAGCAAAATATTGAGAGTGAATGCCTGTGGATAAAGGAATAGAGTAAACAGTAGTGCACTCATACTGTAGACTACTCCATAAACGTTCAGGGATCTTTAAGATCTACACCAGTTCACCCAAATAGAGGGATACAGAGTACCTACAAAAATATCCATTCAATGATTTTTAAAAATGTAAAAACAGCAACTATAATGTCCAGCTGTCCTGGCTTGAAGTTGTAAAACATGTTTAAATTTTCCCAAGTGTTCCAAGCCCCTGGTGAATTCTCAACTTCCTTGCTGCTACATACAATGGAGGATGGCACTTGCCAACAGAAAATAAGACACACGTCCATTAAGATTTCCAAAGAAAATATTTTGAATTGAGTTTCAGTATGGTTTTTATGGAGTCAATAAACTTAACCTGTTCATTGTATCTTGTCTGATATATATATTTAAAAATGAGATATCTTTAGCTTCTACAGTACAAAGTAAGTTACAGTTTCTTTAGACACATATCAAGTAGATTCCTCTGAAAATGGGTTTGATATTATTCACTTAATTCTACACTTAGTAGTTTCCAGTTTTCACAATTGCACCGAGAGTAAGTAATGTTTAGCTAATCACTTCACGTTCAGTTGTAAGGTTTGAGATTTAAATTCAGAAATCCTTCAAAATCCTGGACAAAGATTTCTTTTCCTTGCTTCACCTTTTGCTGCTTGCTCATATGACTTTTAGCAAAAGCCTCCAGCTTAGCAGAGTGAAGGCCAGGGGACACTGGGTCTGTGGCATACAAGGGCTGGGTTGGGGTGGGGAGTGGAGAGTATGGAAAAATTCACACCACAGTTTATTAGTGGTTTCCTTTGAATGGTGACCTCACAGATAATTTTAACTTTGTCTTTATAATTTTCTATATATTTTTAAAATTGGGCAAGGATCATTCATTATTGTTATTATCATACAACGAAAAGAAGAGGTATTTTCAGTAATAACAGCAGCAACAAAAAACACGTCCTAAAGACCTAAGCATTCTTGGGGTTGGGAGTTGGTCAAAAAAGTTGGCTGTAAGTGATGTAGCTGTTAATATGGAAAAGGAATCTGGTCAACAGGCCTAACCCCACTCTTTCTTCCTTCTCTTTTATCCCTTTCTTCCTTCTCTTTTATCTGACAAGAGAAATCATATTCTCCACTTAAATAATTTTTGCTTACGTACATTCACTCTTTGGCGCTTTGGATAGAAAAGAGCAGTTTAGCAACGTTCAACTTGAAGTCTAATAAAGAATGCGAGATCCCAAATTATTCTTGGAGTTGGTTAATTCCTGGCATTATTATCGGTTTAATCATACATTCTTTTTTGTTTTGAGTAGAGGAGTGATGTTAACGATTTAAATGTGTGTTTGGTTAGGCTCATGGTTTGGAACCTGTCATACTGCTAACAGCACAATTTTGGATGTGAGTTCTGAGTCTCGGTATCGAGTCAGAGTACAGAGATCATTTTCATTTCTGTTAATGTGGTCAACTTTGTGATAGTATGCAATGAGATTTTTAATTATTGCACTCTCTTCCCCGGTGTTGTATCACTGCAATGTCCTTGTCTTAGCACCATATTGACAGCCTCATAATAGAGAGGAATAAAAACTCTCAGGCACATGGCTGTGGTAGTAATTAAATGGCAGCACATTTCAAAGCTATGGATATTTAATGTCACCAAAGTATCAGTTTCACATTTGGTTCAATACTGTGTGCGGGAATTAAATGCAGAACAGTGTGTTATCACTGCTTAATCATGTAAATCGTATTCACATGTTAGGCCTCTGTTCTTAATTGAATTTTTGCTTCTTTATTTAGAAACAAAGATTTCTTGATAAAGTTTAAATGGTTTTAAGCAGAAGCATATTCTTAAGAAATTAATTTTCATATTTTCTGACTAGTACTCAGTTGTAAGTGAATGTCACAGTGTGTGGTGTGACAAGGCTGCACATTTTATCTTTATTCTGGAGGTATAGCACAAAGCTGATGAGCAAAGCTGATGAAAAATACTCATGGAGATATCTATGGCAGTACTGTACTTTCATTTTGATTTTTTTATCCTAAAATGATTTATAAACACCTGAAATTAATACAAATGGGCACAAAACATTTTTGTAGCTATGCTAATCATTACTGTATCAGCCATTAACTTCAAATGTATCTCCTATGTCTAAGTAATAGAAAACACTGAGATGTTTAGGTCTCTTAGGCAACAATGGTTTTAGTTCAGTTGCATCTAAGAGGCATTTCTTAGGACTTACTAAAATTATCTACTGTAGAACTTACTTTAATGTAAGTGATGAGAAACTTTCTGTTCCTGAAATTATATATTTTGCTTCTCGATCATTTACATCAATGAACTGTGAAGACTTTATCAATTGGACTTCTGAAATTCTTTTAGAAAATAATTATTATCTTACACCAAAGATGCTGCAGAAATTATTAAGAATGATAGGCTGAATATTTTACAAGAGTCCAGGATTTTGAGGGATTTCTTAATTCAATTCCCAAATCTTATAACTGACCATGCAGTTATTAGCTAAACATCACTTATTCTCAGTGCAAATGTGAAAACTGAAAAATATGAAGTATAGAATTAAATGGATAATATCAAACCCATTTTTAGACAAATTTATCTGATAGGTGTCTAAAGAAATCAGAACCAATTTAGGACCTACTTCTTTTAATATATTCATTTGAATGAATCCATGTATTATCCAAGATTTGCAATTCAGAAGCCATCCTCATCCATGGCAACTTTGAGCTATGTTAATTTCTTTCTTATAGATCTGCCTTTTCTGCTAGACTGAGAGCTTTTTACAAGCAGCAACTTTCTCAATTACTTACGTGCTCTAAGCACTTATTTTATAGTATTTTATTAACAACTCCCTGGCTCTAACACAAAATGGCTTGACCATTCTTTAGTGACTAAACTCCTAGGCACAGGAATTTTAAAGATCCTTTAGAGCTTCAGGACCTTTCCAAGAAGCAACCACAGGAGCAATAACAACCAAACCAAACCAAGTGAAACCAGACCATCTGTATTCTATTATCCTCAATCCTCAGAAAAGTGGCTGCCTCATAAGTCCAGGATAAAAAGGGGGATCTTGGTTGGTTCTTTAGAAAATTATAAACTTTTACTTCTAGATAACCTGAAGGCAATGTTGGTAGAGAGAGTAGTTGAGGTTTTTTTTAAGTCAAATTAAATTTAAGGGAATTTGGAGATATTCAGGAGGTGATGGCAAGTTTAATTACAAGTCTGGTGCACAGGAGAGAGGACTGGGCTGGACATAGAGATTCAGTTATTACATGAGCCTTAAACATACTTTATTTGTACTCTTAAAAATGTGTATGTGTTTTGGTAGATGGACCTTGCCTAGAATATGCAATTACTATAACTACTATGTTTACCTGCTTCATTTCAGGATAGAAATAGTGATAATACAGACATCTCCTAAGGAATAAACATATTATTTAAGAAACAAATACCTAAACCTAGTCATTTGAGTTAGTCATTTCTCACGAATTCTTGTTACTCGTTATGCTGAATATAATGTTACCTAGATGAAACCTCATACAAAGGTTAGGTCCCGCCAAATACAAGTGTATAATTCTCCACCAGAGAAAGAAAACACTGTTAGACCAAATCCATTTGTCCTTTAGTTTTAGAGATGCAGAAGTTATCACCTATGTGCAGAGTAGACAGTGAGGTAGGAAAGGTACCTCCCGCAAAGCCCAGCAGAATCACTGCCAACATAATCAAAAAAGCAATAGCTCTTTTCCCATGCCTTGGTATTCCTAGTACTTGAATTTAAAGGCCTGTCACCTGTACCTTCCTCTTAAGTCCTGGATTTATCATTTCAGGCACCTTCACATCCAAACTTGTGGGAGTGAGGTCAAAATGCAGAAGCTTTTCCTTTCAATAGTCAGTGGTAGAGTTATTACTTTAAAATGCACTAATGCAGTAGAGAATTTGTGTGAACACATACACAGTACACGTTTATTCAGAAAATTGTTTTACACAGCAGACAAGACAGGGTTAGTAGTTCAGTAGCTCAGGAAAAGTCATACTATCAGATTCTTTGTATTTATTTCAAGGGTTTAAAGTGTAAAAAGTCACCTGTCTCCAAGAATTTTTCTTTGGGGGAAATGATGACTCTAAAATGGGAAAACTTATTACCTTTATTGTAGGCAATGGGGGTGATCTAGATCAAAAGAAATGGAATTATGATAAGCGTCCTCTCTGAAGTATTTAATGATTCATTTATTAAATTATTTTAAATGTTTTAAACACAAGTCAACAGTATAACCTAATCATGTAATAATTAAGCACAGTTTTAATGTTTTATTTATTTATGGCTCCTTCATTCTAGAAATAAGTTGAGACAGTGGACTTGTCATATGTAAACTATATATGAGAACTTGTCGATCTATCTCTTTAAAGTATTTGAATATTTTTGTTTCGGGGGATTATAATACCCTGTATGGGGTATTTATTTAATGAGAATTAAATAAGAAAATGAGTATAAAACACCCAGCATAGAGTCTCAGATATAATGTGCTGAAAATGGTAGCTCTTAAGATGATGATAAAAACAATTACATTCAGTAAGAATTTATTATATCCTGCTTTCATAAGAATCTATTTTTCCCGAGTCTTTAAGGATATAGATAGCTATTAGAATAATCATTATACAAACTAAAGAAAGTTAGTATGTTGTCTTGAGGCAGTTGTGTAATTATGCAATTGTATTGTACAGGATGAGTCAAGAACTGTTACAACAAAAAGCTATGGTGCTGGAAAGGGTTTTGTAATACTTGGGTTAGAAATTAAAGATTAATAAAATCCATGTGAACATATTAATCATAAGGAAATTTCTTACTTTAGTCTATTATAAAGGGAAAACAAAACAAACAAAACTTTAGGTACTCAAATTCTTATGACATTTACAGAAGAAGTGGGCATAGGCCCTGGCCACAAAGCCAGAAATAGATTGCATGTTAGGTCTGCTGGAACTGAACAAATATTCCTTTCCCATTGCTCTCAAAACAAGGAAAAGGTCCCTGTCAGAAAACTAACAAACACTCTATTACTGACCAGGTGGACCTTGTCCTTATAAACAAAACCTCTTATAGAATCTTGCAGTTAGTGAGAGCTTAAGTCTAAATAGATCTCTGACCTACCTAGGAGATTAAATGGCATATAAAACAGCATTGAGATTAAATAATTTCAAAATGGACACATCACAATGAACTCTGAACTCTCTCAATGGCTCCATGTAATTATTTATGTCGAAAGCCTGTGGTGAATACTTTAGAATCAAGAACTTATGTCAACCTTTACTGAAAGCCTTCTCTATTCAGTGTGAGTGGACAGAGCCCCTGCCGTCCAGAATCTCACAGGCCTATATGAGGAGCTGACGGAGAATTCTGACCTCTCACTTCCAAGGAAGAAACATGAATGCTAGGGAGGGCACATGACCTGTCGAGTATCGTGCAATTAATTACTGGCAGATCCAGTTTAAATCTCAATTGTATTAATTACATGAACTCCTAGAATGTCCCCCCAAACTCTCAGTTTTACGTATTAATGCTACTGCATTTGGGTCCAAAGTGTTCTTGGGTTCTGGTTGACTTTTATTTTTTAAATGATGTAAATTATGCTTTTTAAAGTTAAGTTGAAGATAAAAGCAATTTTCTTGAAAAGTAAGAAATGAAGTCATGAGAAGCGATTTTCTCCCAGCTCTCCATAGCCTAATGATGCTCGCGGGCAAATAATTCCACCCCAGGGTGTAGATTTCTGAGCCCACTCTCATCTTCCAGTAATCTGCAACTCCCCCTTTCCCCGTAATGGGACACACACACACTGTGTCCTTATAATTATTAATGCTTTATAAGTATCTAGCATGCACATATTGGACACAATACAATGGGCCCTATTTATAAATTGTTAGAGAATATAAAGAATTAAATTATTGGGCTTCCCTGGTGGCACAGTGGTTGAGAGTCCACCTGCCGATGCAGGGGACACGGGTTCGTGCCCCGGTCCGGGAAGATCCCACATGCCGCGGCGTGGCTGGGCCCGTGAGCCATGGCCGCTGAGCCTGCGCGTCCGGAGCCTGTGCTCCGCAATGGGAGAGGCCACAACAGTGAGAGGCCCGTGTACCACACACACACAAAAAAGAATTAAATGATTGAATTGATAATGTACACAGGTAAGAAAAGTCAAATAGCAAATTCAGACAGACATTTCACCTTCTTGCCTCTGCTGTTTTTAATGGCAGACCAAGACACTAGGCACGTGATTCTCAGAAACATTCTTCACCCATTTCTCTAGGGACCAACTTCTCCATGGCTAGTGATTTTTCTCAAATACATCAGCATACTGATTTCATTTATTTTCTTATTTCACTTAGTACGAGCATGGATCTGAAAAGAAGGGAAGGCTGTTAAAATATTTTAAGAAGCTGATAAAATGTGTTATTTTAAGTTTCCTCATAAATGCTATTTTTAACCATTTAACAACCATTTCATAATAAGGCATATCAGTGCATCCACAATGACTGAGCTGGTTTATCAGTTCAATAAACATGCTCTTCTAACAACGTCTCCTTTGGGTTTTAGCTGTCTACCTGCTTCCATTTTTATATGTTAATCTAGTGTGGATGAATGAATAAGATGAAGTTTCTCTAGTATGTCAAGGAAATTATGCCAGTGCTAGTAATGTTCTCTGTGGAGCACTATGGTGATACAGGTTGCATAATGAAGAACTGGTATAGATGAATTATGACTAGATGTGATTTTACTCTCGAGTTCAAGGGGCATGTGTATGTTTTAATATCCATATTTTAATGATTATGAACCTTTGCAGTCTGTTACTCACAGTTATCATGTGTGAAAATCGGGTTAGTTTTAATTATGGATGTGTGAGAAAAAGAGTTGGTTAGGAAAATGGAAAAATCAGGAAACCAGTGGAAATATTTTATTTTTTCTCTCAACAGTGAGAATGGTAAGAAAATATGTGATAGTAAATTGAATATATGTAAATACTTTCACATAGTAGTGTAAACAGATTTCCATTAATGTCTTTGATTTATGATAGCTAAAAATATTTTGGGAGGAATATGAATTAGTGACATTTTTTTAAATTAAAAATTGTGCCATCATGTTTAATATCAATCTTACCACCTATGTTTTAATATTAACATTTTCAATTTTAAAATGTATATCACACCATTAAGATATGTACTAACTATGGAACCAAACTGTTCTTAGAGAGGAAAAAGAAAAGTTTTACCTTCACAAACTTCTGTCCATGGTAACAAGCAAGTACAAGTTTGTGGGAGAGAGAAACGTTAAAGTCAGTATTTCTGGAGTAAAAATGAGGACTTTGGGGAAGCTTCTTTAATTACACCAGAAATACTTTCAAAAACTTCCTAAGGAGAAAGAAAACCTAAGAAGTTTGCAATATATCAATTACTATACCAGTGCATAGCTTCCCATTTGTCAATCGAATTCCCCATCCGATATTTGCCCTTACATTTGAAAACTTACTAGGACATTTTATACTCTATTTAGTATTTTAACAGAACATTTAGTACCTCATAGACTTACAGGATTGAAGGAATCATTGCTCTATATTTTTATACAAATAAAGTATTAAGCAAATGTGTAGTCAGTGTCACTGATAATTTATGAAGTATTTTAATAGCATGTCTAAGAAAAATATATACAATATTACATTACTTAAATATAAGTTGCTCTAAAATACCTTTTAAAAATTCAACAAAAATTTTAGTGACCATTATGTCCCTGTACCCAAAGACTTTGTAATCTATTTGGGAAGACAGACACAACAACAACAAAAATGTACATATTACACTAGGTAATATGTTATAGGTACTGTAATAAAAACATACAAATATTGTGGTTTCGCCAGTGCAGAAGAGGTTAATGCTAATAGTTATAGAAGTCTAATTTATAATTCCAAGATGCCTTAAGCATGACTTTTATGTGTAGGATACAAAGCCATGAGTTTTTCTTTAACGTGTACCCAACTATTTAATAGTTTTTGATTAATTTACACAAATTCTATAAAATTAGTTTTATTTTTACCATTTTTAAAATAGAAAATACATCAGTAAATATATTCTTATTGTTAGGATTTCTTTTGTTCCTTTTCTTCCTCACTAGGGACACAAAATAGGGTAAGATAGCTCAGAAATTATAGAGTCAACCAAAGATCTCCACTGTCTTTACATGATTCAACCCAATCTCTACTCCTCTGGCCAGTACTCCATTAGAAAAAAATCATGAAATCATAGATCATTTCACTCAGTATGTACTGCTTCTCGTCTATGTAGCAGAGAGGATTTATATACCAGAAAACCTTTGGTGAAAATTGCACTTAACCTCACAGCAGCAGTCAGTTGAATTAGACCCTCAAAACGTAGAGTTATAGCATGGTCAGAGAAGAAATCTTTAGAGAAGGTTCGTAAATGTTTCAAATTTATCTTTATACAGGGCTACAAAGTTGAGAAAGGATCCAGGGCAACAAAAACACAGCTCAACTGCGATTCACACCAACCTTGCAAATTATACAGGGACAGAACTGGGTAAGAAGAAGACCAGAGGGTATACCTTGTTTGAACACCACTTCCCAGTGCTGACAGAGCTTTTATAATGGAAAGCAGACCCTCAGGAGAAGAAAAATGGCTGGCTCACAGATCACAGAATCAGGGACAGCTTGGAAGGGACTACAGCAAAGGTGTCTGATCTCCTGCTTCTGTGCTGATTTAGAGGAAATAAACATCTCACAGTGTTCTAGCTTTCTAAGGCAAGCTCAAAGCTATGCTGTATGTGTATTTAAAACTTACAGAAAAGACTAGCTGTACAAATGACTCCCTTCTTCATCTGTTAGATTCTTAGGAGATAGAAACAAGGTGCCCTTAAGTTTTTTTCAGGCATAAAATAAGAAGCATATGATAACGCATTTTTGCAAGTGCTATAAATTAGAAATAAAGGGTATCATAAGAGATTGAAATAGGGGGTTGGTTTAATCTGGGGCTTTGCAGACCTTCTCTAAGTAAATGATATTAAAATAAATATCTCAAAAATGAGAAGTTATTCAGGTGAAGAGTGAGGGCAAGACTATACCAGGCCAACCTCACCTAAATGAACTACAGGAGGCCCATGTGACTGAAACATGGAGGGTAAGAAATAGGACATGAAATGAGTCTTGGGAATGAAGCAGGGGACAGTGTACATAACGTCTGACAGCTACAGTAAGGATTTTGAAATTTTTTAATACTAAGATCAATAGGATTGTGTTGAAGAGTTTTATAAGAGGACTGATATGAAAAGATTTTCTTTTAGAAAGCATACTCTTACTGCTTAGTGGAGAATGAATTGGGGTGAATAAGAGAGGAAACAGTACAGTTAGAACATGAGATATTTTCCTTCCTTCTTGCTAGAAGAACTTTGATTTTGTCTAGGGTAGCAATTGTCCCGTCTTCCTTGTACTAATAGGCAGCCATTATACACAGTCCTAGCCAAAGAGACAAGAGTACAAGCTGCTGAGAGAAACATCTGTGGAAACTTTATAACATGGAAGGTTAGATTTAGCGAGCACATTAAAAAAAAAAAGCACTTTTTGTTCTTTAGTCTCCCTCTTTTTCCTAATAGAAGGTAGACATGATTCATGAAGCTCATGTCCATGAACTAGCCATAAGGTTAAAAATCTCAGTATGGCAGATCAAAGAATGACAAACAGCTAGAAGCAGCCTGGATTCCTGATGGCATCAGGGAACTACTATATGAGCCCTGGGCTGCCTACCTCTGGGTTCTTTATTTTGTGAGAAAAATAACCCCATAATGAGTTTAAGCCACTGTTTAGTAGAGGTGCATATTACAAGCAGCCAAACAAAATCCTAATTGATGCAGAATTTGGTAATAAGAGTTAGATGCTGAAAATAACAGAACCAAAAATGTGAAATTGGCTTAGCGTATGTATCTAGTCAAAAATACCTAGAGTCTTTTTTTTTTTTTTTTGCCTTAATGAGACCCTGACTGATATAGTACTTGGGTCTAAGAGCTATCCCAGGAAACTAAATCTTGATGATTGAAATTTGGGACCTTTTGTCTAATTGGATTTGAATGCATTTCATTATGAATGGAAAATGTGATAATGACATCCTATGGAGTACTGTGGCAAAAACATTATTATCTGTGACTATCAGAGATGAAGTAAGTGCCTATTGATAGCAGGGCTTTGGTAAATAGGGTGGTTGCTACAATAGTGAAAATGAATTCCTCAAACAAGTGACATGGTTGCTTTTGTCTGCACTGGAGAGTTCTCAGAAAGAACACGATAAACTCAAGGCTTTACGTTCTCAGTTTAAGTCAAAGAACCAGAGAGTTTCTATGATGGCTTAAGGAAGGGGTTTGTGAATTTTTCTGTAAAGGTCCAGATGGTAAACATTTTAGGCTTCAAGGACCACGTGGTGGACTCCATCATAACTACTCAACTCTGCTATTATCACATGAAAGCAGCCATAGATAATGCATAAACAGATGAGCATGTCAGTTAAACTTTACTTGCAAAAACAGGTGGCAGGAGAGATGATATGGTGTATTATACTATAAAGTTTAAAATCAGATGTGTGAAGTTTGAACTCATGGCGTTATGGACTCAGCATGTTTCCCTGTTCAGAGGACTCTAGCCTCGCTAACACGCGGACATGTGAAATTCAATCATCGCTCTTGCTCCAGCATATTTCAAAGGTCCCTACCACCAGGAGTGGTGCACTCTTACAAGAAGGAGAATGTCCATGGTGTCAAAAGTATCCTTATGAGAGGATGTTTTATACCGTGCTGATCTCAGCAGAGGAATTTCTGGGGGAGTTTTGGCATTTGGGGATTAGAAATCAGAGAAGACTTCCTATAGGAAGTGGCATTTGAAGTGAGCTCTGAGAAATGAGTAGAAATTACTTCGGGTAAAAAACAGCATGTGTGAAGGCCATGAAGGGGGAAGGAGCCTGGAGTGCTGAAGGAACTGAAGGTGACTGGGAGAGCTGAGCTGTTTGTTTGATTTTTTTTTTTTTTTTTTTATGCGGTGCACGGGCCTCTCACCGTCGTGGCCTCTCCCGTTGCAGAGCACAGTCTCCGGACGCGCAGGCTCAGCGGCCATGGCTCACGGGCCCAGCCGCTCCGCGGAATGTGGGATCTTCCCGGACCGGGGCACGAACCCGTGTACCCTGCATCGGCAGGAGGACTCTTAACCACTGCGCCACCAGGGAAGCCCCCTGTTTATTTGATTTCTGGTGCACTTCAGGCACTTTGGTCAGGGTACCAAGGAACTTGCATAGCACTTAAATTAATCATATGTGTATGTATATGTGTGTATATACATACACATACCCACACTTCACTTTGATTATTCTTCTGTTCATTCTTGTTTTTCATCACAGATCTCTTCATTTACAGTTCAGTATCTTTCATTAATTATGGGCAGGAGCCTACCAGCCATTTGCCACCCTCTGATGAAGTGCTTGGCATGTGCTCTGCTTGGTTAGATGTTAAATATTTATAATAGCCTGTCTGATGATTGAGACCTTTTTCATTTGTGCTTTGGTCAAATTATGTTTATTTCTGTATCACTATGTTTGAATCTTGTGTAAACTCATTAAGCATTAAGTACACTTATTAATTAAAGCAGTATGAGTTTCATTGGCTAAGTGTAACACAATTATTACTGGGCCAAATACCTTTTAACAATACAATATGTGGTTATCATTGCAAATATCTAAATGATAAATGCATTCTTAGCTTTTTTGAGTACTGTCCACCTGCTGTTGTAAGCACTTTATGTGTGTTATTTGCTTTTATCTTCAAAACAACCCTATGAAGAAGGTACAGTTTTTATCCTCATTTCACAGATGAGAATAAGAGAGACACAGGTGTGAGGCACCATCCTGGAGGTCACACAACTGTAATTAGTCATAGAGTAGAAACAGGATCTGAACCCAGCTACTTTAGCTCTCACTCTCATACTATATAGTCATTCTATAAACTTTTAACTCCTCATTTAGCTATAATTGCATTTTATGATTTTATAGCTAGGATTTGGCAAATCAGATTAATCACCTTGGGAATCATTGTTCTCCATGTCTTTCTCATGAAAACTGCCACAGATAATTGGTTCTATTCCTCCCATTCCCATTTATCAAGAACTTACGAATTGTTTCCACTTCCGTGTTTCTTTTTATCCTTATTTTTTGTGTATAAAATATTTGCGCAAAAGAGGCCAGGCCCTGTGTAGGCTTGGTTAAATTGACCTCAAATCTAAAGGTTGCAAGATGCATATAAAAATGTGTCTGAAAAAAAGAGTTAAGATTTAACATAGTGTCACCCAAGGAGCCAAGAGCAGAACTCAGGGAGACAAAGAGATCTTATTGGGTTCTACCCAACAAGAAAGTGGCTGTGATTATCTGTAGTGATATAAATGAAATTGAGAATGAAATGGTTTGATTTACAAAATACTTGGATACTTGCCTTGAAGATTTCTATAGTTATTATATAAATCACTATTTCAGGGTGTATGTATGTGCGCTTGTGTGTATACGTAAACACTCTCCCTGTCAAAATTGATTTAAAAAATGGTTAAAAATTACTAGAAAGTTATTGGAGGTGGGTTGAGGGAAATAATGGAATTAAAACCAACATGTGCAATTATTCAAATGAGCAGGTGTCTTTCATTAGAGGAATCTTGCAAAATCCAAAAAAATAACCATGGTACAAAATACAGTCCTACAAAAATTATTCACATGAACTTTTTTGAAAATTTTGAAAGTCTCAGTGACCCTAGTATAAATTTATTTGAATTTTATGGCACTGTTAGCCAGCTTTTGAAAGACAAATATATTACCAGTATGATAGGTATTTCATTTATACACAGACTATTAAAACCATTTGAGTTCATCTCAAAGTTTCCTGTAACAAAAGTTAATGATGCTAGTGTTCACAAATAAAGAATGTTTAAAAAGCAGTTCTGAGTAAATGCTCAAAACTACCTGCATATATTGTCTGTCATGGCTTATACCTACCAATAGTAAAAGATTCTATTTAAGTCATTCTATGAGTTTTTTCTTATATATTTTCTGCTACTTTCTCCTTCTCCTCTCCTTTTTTTCTCTTCTATCTTCCCCTTTTTTCTTTTTTCCTTTGTCCAGAAAACTGATGCTGAAATGATTATGATACAGGAGATTTCCTGGGACTGTCACCTTTAGCTTGCCAAGGGGCAAAAAGTAAAAGGAAAAATCTTGAATTTCAAACAACCAGGTACACTGAACACATTTTTGGTATGAAATCTTAGGCTGAAAGAACAGAAATCTTTGTTACACAATACAGGATGATTTTGTTATACTATTTCTTGTGCACTTATCACCAGAAGGATGATGATGATGCCTTCAATTATAAAATTGGAAAGAAGAAAAAGAAGAAGAAACTTGCACAAAGAAGAAACTATTGTAACTGCTAGGGCCAGCTGCTTATGCCTTAGCATAAGGCAAGTGAATATCTATAGCAACTTGGAGGAAAGTGTGACTCTCTCGCTTTTTTCTATCCTTTTTCTGGATTATCTGTATTCTCTAATACCAAAGACTGGCTTTCTCTAAAGAGGATAAACCAATACCATCAACAAATCTGAGCCTATTTAGGGCCTTTGGCTACTAGAGAGGGCACCAGTCTTTCTTTTCATAGTTCCAGTTCAAATGCTACATTTTGTCTAAATTGAATCAGGTGACTATCACATGACCAAAGGGGTTAGAATTACAAAACACAGAGGAGAGTCTCAGAATACCCTGTCTGTGTCTCAGGCCCATTGCAGAGAAAGGGGAATTGCTGTGAGCTTGTAACAGAGAAGAGCAAATCTGACTCCATACTGGATCCCTTTCTTTAGCTCTAACCTTTATGCTCTGCTGCTTGTGCTTAGTCATTCTGGCTCTGCACCTTTGTAAAGGAATATTGCTATGGCCTGAAATAAACATAATAGCCCTTTCTCAACTTCTGCCTCCCAGGCTTGACCTTTAAAGGTATAGCACTTTTCATTCATATAGAGATAAAAAGTTTCAGAAGAGATAATATCATTTGTCTTGTTGGTGGTTCACAGGAATATCTTGAACAGAACTACATGGACAGCTGCAAGAACAAAGGATTATCACATCCCCTCTGGGGTCTTGTGGGCACAAAGAAGTTTGCAAAGACCTGCCACACCCCCTTCTCCTTTTAATATAAAAGAAGCCTGAATTCTCACTTGGGTAAGGTGGTTCTTTGGGACATATACACTAGTCTGCCATCTTCTCAGTCTACAGGCTTTTGGAATAAAGTCTCTATTCCTTGCCCTGACACCTGGTCTCTTGATTTATTGGCCTGTCATGTAGCCAGCAGTAGGAGCATGGATTTGGTAACAAGTAGTTGAGGTACCACTCCATTGGGACTCCATGGCATTCTTCTTCCTGAATTATGATTTCATTTTTTTTCTGGCCTACTTTTTCAAGAGGGTTATGTGAGTAGTATTACTATATTTTGTGAAACCTGGAGCATTTTTGAATGTCCTCCAACTACCTCAGCACAAAAGTGCTGCTTACTACTCTGAAAGTCTTAGTAGGTTCACACTACAAAAACGTGTGCTTGCTTCTCAGATGAGGTTTAATTGATCTTGTCCTCAGTCTCACCTTTTCTTGCAGAAATTGAAGTTTCTGACATATTAATGGTATTATTTTCCACTTCTCATAACCAATATAAAATTTTTCTTTGAAAAGAAATTTTATATTTCTTAGTCCATTCAATAAAAATACATGTCATTAGGGAGATAAATGCATGTATTTTAATCATCTTATATTTATATATTAGGTGACTTTAATATGAGTAGAATATGGTAGTGGGATTTTGGTATTTTTGCCCAAATTAAGCTTTTTTTCTGTTAGATTTTTGCTGACTAACATTTAGTTAAAATGCTTATGTTTGGCCTTACCAATATCATCTTGTTATATAATTTCTGGCTTCTTGCTCTGTGTTTCCTCATTATCCTCTGTATTTTGATACACGATTTCTGTTTATTCTATTGAATTTGATTGTTTCACAGCAGCTATTTGGGAATCATGTGTTCTGTTTTTCTCTCTGCCAGTGGGTTTTTTTTTTCAAGTTAAAAAATAAGTGTGTGTGTGTTTTATTCAAGTAATAATTAAAAATGAAACATAACCTATTATAATCAGGACATATAAGTAACTTGCCTGTATTAGTCAAAATCCTTTGAGTAGATGTGACAGAAACATAACTAAAATAAACTTAATGGGGAAAAATGTGACAATTGGTCACATTGTTAAAATTTGTGAAAGGCTGAAGAAAACTAGCTTAGAAGTAACTGTAACCAGGGACCTGCATACTGTCAGAATTCTCTCTCATTTCTTCTTTCTAAATACTGGCTTATTTTGTTCATGCTAGCTATCCCTATACGTTTGCAACTGAGACTTTTAAGTGGCTATGATTCTAATCCTTATGGTGTCTTGCCTATAAAAAAGGAATCCTATCCATTCAATTGAGAAAAAAATATCGGGAAATTATTCTTTTTTGTCCCAGCTAGGTCATGCACCCACCCCAGTGACTAGAGACACAAGTTTCCTAAGATTGCAAGGCTGTATATGGTAAATCACAAGAAGAGCATTTACACAAAACCAGAGAAAGGGCTATTCTCTTGATGATAAATGCCTACCAGCTTTCCTACAATTACATAGCTGATAGTCGCAGAATGTGAGTTGGACACGCTAATTATGACTGTAAAGTCTATCATCTTTCAAAAAAATTAATTGGCCATCCTCAAAATTCTGAACCTTTCCTGTATAATAATTTATGTGCTTATTTTCTACTACATCTAGACTTTAAACTGCATGAGGGCCAGATGTATGTTTGATTTCTCTTAAAAACTCACCTGCCGTATAACAAAATACTTTGCACTGACAGTCAGTGTACATATTTGGAATTGATTAATAGCTCAGCTGTAAAAATTTTTCTTCAGTGTATCCATCACTTTTCTTATTCATTTTATGCAAATCCAAACACAGTTCTTAAATAAGGGAAGAGTAAAAATAATAGAATAGAGAAAACTTGTTTGTTTGTTTCATATTCTCTGGGTTCACGATGAATAATGATTTGAATGCAGTCCACACACAGAATAAAATTTTGCTGACTTTTAAAAATATTTTCTCAAAACACACCTAAACATTATTAATATCCTTATTCAAACATTTATTTTAAAATAATTTAACATATCTTTGATATATGTTTTAACACGCAGTAGGGCAAATCTATTTTTTTCTTACTAATCCAGACTCCAGTCACATCTATGAAATCTTAGAAATAAAGAACATCCTGAGTTATCCCACTAAATGGTGGTGGAAATTCTCCTATGATTAACATATTTTGACATAGAATAATTGTACCTAACAAATCTCTGTTACAGTTTCCAAATATAGATATAAATACCACCAAATAAATATTTCTTGTCCTATTATCTCAGTTTACACTGGTCCCCAAAATGCTTTTTTTGTGTGTGTGTGTATGTGTGGTTGCTTTTATTTCAGATGTCTCCATACCTCCGTGTAGGATGGACCAGATTTTCAGTGGTGTTAAACCTGTTTGGATACATCGTGGCATTGCCTGTGAAAATTTACTTTGTGAAAGGCTTTGAATTCTAAGCACCAGTACTGGAAGCTTTACGCAGTGCTCACGAGGTGGGGGGAATCTCCTGCCATGCCAATGGCCAGCTTCACCGCAGCTGTGACACAAAATCTGGAAGTCTGTGTTGGAGAGGCAGTAATCTGCACAGATGTTGCTGATATGACAGCAAACATTCTTCAGTCACCCTTATGGAGATGGCGACAACACACACACACACACACACACACACACACACACACACACACACACTCTCAAGTGAGCTTGCAGAAGAAGCTGAGTTTCTTCTGATGATTCTGGCCTCATGGGGTTTGGTTACTTAAGAATTAGAGGAGTGTTTGTCATTACTGGACTCCTTCCTGCCTTTGCAGGGACTGATGATTTGGAAAATCCAAATTGCTTGCTTTGTATCTTCCAAGTCTACAGCTGAGGTTGGGCAGGCTTTCAAGATGAGCTACTTGAACAAATAGAACCGCAGACACAGATCCAACATTTCCCAGGGTGCACTGCAGTCTATTTAACAGAGCGAGCTTCTTAGCATACAGAGAATGGCAGCGCATCTTATTTACCTTCACTTCGGATTGTATGTTTTATGCACCCAGAATAGACAAAAGGCAATATGACTACTAGGATCTATTCACATTAATTTGTAGCAGATGGGAGAACCCATGTTCCTCCAAGATGTTTGTGGTAAAGCAACCCTTACTCTAGAAGAAAAAAGAAATATGGCATTCAGCTGTTTGCTAAATTGGTATTTTATATTAATATATTTTAGAAGCAATTATTTTATTCAGCGACTTTAATATAGTGGGTGTATGGGATTAGCGTGGTGTTACATTCGGCTGGCCTAAATTAAAGCTGTGCAAAACTAGTAAAAATTTGATGTAATTGGCAAAATATCTTTTCTCCCCTTTGAATGAGGTTTTGAAACCTACCACGTCTTTGTACTGGCTCCAAATGGCCTAGGAAGTATACATTTTAGAAATGTTCACTCTGAAATGTCAGTGCTCGTGAAACTGGAGTGACTTCCTCAGGGCCTCCCTGATGTCTTTCAACTTTTTTTGCCTCAGCTTTCTGTCCTATAACTTGCTTGGCTCAAGAATCTCTAGGGCATCTGGTTGGCATTGCTCTAATTACACATAAACCATAGATGTATGAGTCAGTAGCCTTTTTTACTAAGCCTGACCATTCAGGCACAGCAATAAGTCAGCACGCTAAAAGATACCCTAATCCTGCACTATAGTCACCAAATGTATATGAAACTGTTAGGTGGAAAAGGCTCTGCCCATTAAGTAATCATTAGCAACACAGACACTGAATTTATTTAGCTATTCCTCCTACAGATAGAGGGACTTTTAGTATAAATTATTTATTATTAAATAGTCATCTCTTAGGTATGTTTCTTCATAAACATTCACATCATGACCATGTTGTTGAAGCTTTCTTATCTGATCATTTTTATTCCATTTTTTTGAGTAAGGCCAAAACTAATTCTCATGTTCTTTATATCAAACCAAAAGCCATTGTTTAAACATTATGTAAGGTTCAAAGGGGTCCATTTGTTTTCAGAATTCACAGGCTCTCCATAATTGAAAAAAAAAAAAAGATTCATTTACCTTAAGGGTAATTTAGTACATTGTAAAATAAAGGAAGGCTTTTAAAAATACACACTGTGTTTTTAAACATTATTTCTTAGGGAATTAAGTGCTCTCCTCATGAGTGAAGTAATATCAATCAGCTTTGTAACACCAAGTATGCAAAAGACCTATAATAATCATAAAAAGTAATTTCCGCATCTACTATCCCATTTATTCTCAGAAAACCCAGAGGATGTTGAATATCTTATCTTCCTTCTGTAAATGTCTACACCTACAACTCAACATAGTGTTGGTATTCAATAAGTTGATATCCCTGAAAGATGCTGGTACTCCGCATTTTCTTGAACTCTGTATGTTGGTGTGTTTGAGAATTTAGTCTTTTGACTACCTCTCTACGTAAAATCACTTTCTTTGTGGTCTTATGAATTCTGTTGAAGCCATATGGCCCTATCAGTCTCTTGCTCTTGAAACATCTTCTCTAGGATTCAGTAACATCTACTCTCCTGATAAGATACTCTCCTAATTTTATGTGCCCCTTCTCAGTTTACTTTCCAAATTTCTTTTCTTTGACTCTCCCATATGGAACGGTCCTAAATGTCTTATCATTATCCTCTCCGTAGAATATCTTCTCTACTTCATGGCTTCTGTTGCCCTCTAAGTGTGGAAGAATCTCAATTCCATACTGATGGGTCATTATCTTTGGCCTGCATTATTGTAGTAAACTGCCATCTGTTGTACATACATCACTTTTGATCTGATACAAGCAATTCAGCTCTTGTGATAAAAGTGATTTTTCAAAAATGAATTCTGAGTATGATATTAAAATCCTTAAATGAGTTCTCATTGATCTTAGATAAAAATCTAAATTCCCTAAGTAGTCTTTGGAAATCTCACCACCTTAATACCCTAAATCAATTCCTCCCGAAACATATAGTACGGATTATGTTGATTCTTTCAGCTCCTTGAATAATGAATACATCCTAAGGCCTCTGGACATTTGTACATATTGTTCCCTCTCATGGAACCACACAATTTTACTTCTTCTTCTAGGTAACTCCGAGGCATCTCTAAGATTTCAGCTTAAATGTTAATTTAAGAACAAGATTTTATGTTATTGGAGTACAGTTGATTTACAATGTTGTGTAAGTTTTAGGTGTATAGCAAAGTGATTCAGCTATACATATACATATATTCACTATTTTTTGGATTCTTCACCCGTATAGGTTATTACAGAATACTGAGTATAGTTCCCTATGCTATACCGTAGGTCCCTGTTGGTTATCTATTTTATACATAGTAGTGTGTGTATGATAATCCCAAGCTCCTAATTTATCCCTCCCCTGCCACATTTCCCCTTTGGTAACTGAAAGTTTGTTTTTGAAATCTGTGAGTCTGTTCCTGTTTTATAAATAACTGCATTAATACTCCAATAAAATGAAACTTAAAAAAAAATAATATATTTTCTTGTCCATCCTAACTACAAAAAAAAGAAGAACAAGATTTTCCTGACCCAACATTTTACATAGATCATATTACACTTTATTTTTGTTTATTGTTTAAACAACTTTCTTCCATCAGTAGTCCTTGAAATCAAGAATTGTATTATCAGAATCTACTATAAATCGATTATATAATAAATTCTCAAGTAATATTTGCCAGGGACACGTAGACAAAAGAAATTGCATCTACACACTAAGGGTTCAGATTGGTGGGATAGATAGATAAGAAAATGTACTATTAAAAAGAAAAGAGGGAATAAAGTCCTTGAGATCAAGACCAGAGAGTGTATTTCATTTCAAGCCTAAGTGGAGGACTAGATTTTAATACAAAAGTCTCAGAGCCTCTATAGGTTCTATGAAGTGCAAGGCTAGTGAGAGGAATACAGCAGGTTTAAGATGCTAGAATAGACAAATATCATATGATATCACTTACATATGAAATCTAAAAAAAATAATACAAATGAACTTATTTACAAAACAGAAATAGACTCACAGACTTAGAAAACAAACTTATGGTTACCAAAGGGGAAAGGTGGGAGGGAGGGATAAATTAGAAGTTTGGGATTAACATATACACACTGCTATAAATAAAATAGATAATCAACAAGGACCAACTGTATAGCACAGGGAACTCTACTCAATATTCCTTAATAACCTAGATGGGAAAAGAATCTGAAAAAGAATAGCTATATGTACATGCATAACTGAATCACTTTGTTGTACACCTGAAACTAACACAACATTGTAAATCAACTCTACTCCAATAAAAAAAAAAAAACTTAGAAAGTTTTCAAACCTAAAAAAAAAAAAAAGTTGGAATAGAAGAAAAAATGTAATGAATAGTTATCACTGTAAGAGAAGAATGACCTTTCTAGAGAAATGTAATTGAGCTTTTGGACTTCTAGGCTATGTTGAGAGACCGACCATGTAAGGCTACTGATTATAAACTCAAAGTGAAAACTTTAGACTTGGTTGTGTGATTTTTCTCCAGCCATGATTAGCTGTTTGGGTGCAGGCGATGAAAAGGTGGATAGCTAAGTTAGCTCAGAGTACATTTTGAAAACACAGTGTGATAAATCCTCTGCCTAGAGGCAAAAGAAGTCCAAGTAATTCAGATTGCTGGGATCAAAGAAGTCTTTCAAAACTCCTTTGGGGAGTTTTTCGGTAAGGGAGGGTTTGAAGACAAAGTACAAGGGGGCATTTCAGGCAAAGGAATGCACATGTGCCCAGACCCAGGCACGTGAAAAGGCATGGCATGGTCCAGGATATGTAAGGAAGGAATTCAGGATGCCTGGAACACCATCATAAAGTGGTGGAAAGCTAAGAGTGCAGTGGCCAGGTCCTATAGGACTTTTAAGAATGTGTTACGCATATCATATTGTTACCGAAGATATGGGATGTTATTAAAGGATTTAAACAGAAGAGTGTTGCTTAGAATTGCTCTGGCAGTGGGATATAAAATGAATTTGAGTGCAGGAGGCATGTGAATGGCATAACTGCAGTTGTCAATGAGGGAGGGATTGAATTAAGGTGATGATAGATATGAAGATGATGATAATGATGATGGTGTATTGGATTATACTAAAAAATTCTCAGAGCGATTAAATGATTTATATGAGATCCTGCAAGACAGTCGTGGAAATAAAACTAATGCCCAGAGCTGGCTCCAGGACCAGTGCTCTTTCCATTATATTAATGGGAAGCTCCTCAAAATTGAAGACTATACATTGCTCGTCATTTTTTTTACTAATTTTTATTAATTGATTTTATTTTTAGAGCAGTTTTAAGTTTATGGCAAAATTGGGCAAAATTGAGCAGTAGATACAGAGATTTCCTATAGACTCCCTGCCCCTGCATAGCCTCGCTCATTATAAGTATCCCTCACCAGACTGGTACAATTGTTACAGCTGATGAACCTACACTGACACATTATCATCCAAAGCCCTGACTTTACACTGGGGTTCACTCTAGGTGTTGTGCATTCCATGGGTTTGGATAAATGTATCCACAATTGTAGTTATCATACACAGTAATTTCACCGTCTTAAAAATCTTCTGTGCTCAACCAGTGTATCTCTCTCTCCCCCCAACACTTAGCAACCACTGACACTTTTATTATCTCCAAAGTTTTGTTTTTTTCCAGAATGTCATAGGTTGGAATCAAACAGTATTTATTCTATTTCAGAATCAATCTGAAACAGCCTTTTCAGATTGGCTTCTTTTACTTAGAAATGTGCATTTAAGTTTCCTCCATGTCTTTTCATGGCTTGATAGCTCATTTATCTTTAGTGCTGAATAACACTTTATTGTCTGGATGCACCACAGTTCATCTATCCAATCACCTACTGAGGGACATCTTGATTGTTCCCAAGTTTGGGCAGTTATGAGTGAAGCTGCTATAAGCATCTGCATGCAGGTTTTTGTGTGTATGTACATTTCCAACCTCTTCGCATAACTACTGAATTCAACTTCTGGATCACGTGGTAGGGATATGTTTAGTTTCGTTAGAAATTCCTAAACCGTCTCCCAAAGTGGCTGTACCATTTTGCATTCCCACCGACACGACAGTGAATGAGACTTCCTGTTGCTCCACATCTCCACCAGCATTTGGTGTTGTCAGTGTTCTGGATTATGACTGTTCTAATAGGTGTATAGTGGCGACTTCTGGGTTTAATTTTCATTTCCCTCATGACATAGAATACAGAGTATCTTTTTATGTGCTTATTTGCCATATTTATATCTTCTTTGGTGAGGTGTCTTTTGAAGGTCTTTGGCCATTTTTCTAATTGGACTGTTTATTTACAGATTGTTGAATTTTAAGGGTGCTTTATACATTTTGAATAAAACAGTATTTTATGAGATTTGTCTTCTGCAAATATTTCCTCCCAGCCTGTGGCTTGTTGTCTCATTCTGTAAACATTGTCCTTTGCAGCCTTAGTCACCTTTTATCCTCAGTGTCTAACCCAGGTGTAGACACAGGAGGAACTCAATACTAGGGAGTTGAATTATCCCATGCTGTTCTGGGCAGAAGTCACAGAGATGATTTATGTGTGGTTTAACAGCTATTCTTTACCCTGACGACAGAAGTACCAACCTGAAATTTGGAGCCTTAACATAGAAATTTAGGGGAAGAATTTGATTATTCTTTATATGATTCAACTTTAAAAAATACCAGATGCACTTTATTTTTTTTCCCTTTTTTTGGTCTAATTTTCCTTCCAAAAGTATCCTATCGTCACCCACTAGTACCCTCTCCAAACTCATCTGAATCGTTTTGAACAGCACCCCTGTTTGCTAATATCCTAACTTGCAAAGTTCCTTTTCATTTTTTCATGAATGCAGCATTCCTGTCTGCAAACTGAATACTCTTAGTAGCAGGACCTGTAATATCTGTGCTTTAGGTAATAGGAAATACTACACACAGTGCACATCCAATGCTGTGTGAGATAGCAAGCTGAATAGCAGCTGTATATTGTCATCTGTCCATACTTTCACTTTTAAAACCTAGGTAAAAACCCAAAAGCTTGGATTAGTGATAAAATTAGATGTCCTATTCCAATGTTCTCAGCATTTAAAAGTGTGCAAAAATGAAATAAAATAAAGCATTGAACCAAGAAGCAGAGGGAGATGATTGAGAATATAGAAATGAAATTACCCAAATGGCTGTGCCACTATGGATACAACTGAGTTCCAAAAGACTTAATGACTGCACAACTTGAGACGCAAATTCACTTGCATCATAAGCATCACAGAAGTTTTGGGTTTTCAAGCCCACCATCCTATGGTGCTGTGGTCTGAATGTTTGTGTCTTCCCAAAACTCATACGTGAAATACTGACCTTCAAAGGCGATGATATTAGTAGTTGGGGGCGATTGCTTTCCAGGGTGATTAGATCAGGAGACTGGTGCCCTCATGAATGTGATTAGTGCTCTTATAAAAGAGATTCTACAGAGACTCCCAAGGCCATTCCACCACATGAAAATACAAGAAGTCTACAACCTGGAAGAGGGTCCTCAACCAACCATGCTGGTCCTTGGATCTGAGACTTCCAGCCTCCAGTACTGTGAGAAATAAATTTCTGTTGTTTATAAGCCACCTAGTCTGTGGTACTTTGTTATAGTAGCCTGAATGAACTAAGACAAACGGGTATGCCTCCATATACTAATAATTTCACTTTTCTGTCAGAATTTAAACTGTTGTTTACGTCATATTTTAATTGAGAAAAATCATTGGCAGGCTAAATAATTTCACAGTATTAACCAAGTAGGTCTAAAGTGTTGAATATATAGTAATAATATTAATAATGGTTGCTATTAAAAAAGTGCTTAATATATGCTAAGTACTGATCTATATCTTTTAATACTTTAACTCATTTAATCTTAAAATTCTATAATATATAATAATGTATAATAATTCTGTAATGTATAATATTAATTTCATTTAGCAAGGACAAGAAAGATTTGATATTGTTTAAATTAATTAATTAAAGCCTAAGTTCTTAAAACTCTGTTCTACTCCCCCTGGCTTTGAAACTCAGTTTCTCATTAGTGGACTATTAGATAAGGCTGCTGTCCCTATCTCTGATGACAATACACCTGCTAAGTTATTTTACCATTCTACATTCCATCTTAGACAAGTCTGCAAGTATCAGGAGAGTGTAGTTCTTAAAAGCATTCAATTATTTACTCATTCATTCAATAGATATATACTGAGTACTTACTATTTTCCAGATATTGTTCTGTTCCAGGTACTGGGCAGAAGAACATATAAAATATGTATATCTCCACTGAATGAACGAGGAATAGTTTTCTAGCAAAAGTATGGTTATTATCAATGTGGAATATAAAATTCAAGCAACTACATGTAAACAGAGGGGAAAGCTTCAACTGAGAATGTTCAGATGTTTTCAGATGTTCCTCAGTTTTCCTCTTGGTTTTTGCCACTTGTTTGCTCATTTACTCGTCTATTAAATATTACTAAAAATCAAGCATTAAGAAATGGAATAAGTTTAAGAGTAAAATATGCACAAAAATCATTGAGAAATTCTAACGCTTTTATTTTTTTCTGCAAGTTGAAATAAAACTTCTAGTATTCAACTTATCTATAATTCAAGTCTATCAAGGACTATATTCAAGTCTATCAAGGACTATATTCAAGGACTATCAGTGTTCTGTTACAGCATAATTTCATAATTACTAACCAAGGAGAAATCAAGTCTAAAAGAGGAATTTATCTTCATACTTTGGATAGATTTTGAAGATTTCTGGTAAAAGAGAAATGATGTTAATTAATAGTTATCACATTCGTAGTGTTTGCTATGTAACATTCTAATTTGTATTTCATACTATTGTCTCCTTTAATACTCATTAAAATAAAACTATGAAGTAGGTATCAGTTGCCCTCTATAGGCTGCAAAATACTCAATTCTATATTTTAACTTTATTTTAGATGAGAAAACATACATTAAAAAGGTTCAGCACTTGTTTAAGATCATATGTAATTATAAGAAATAAGTAATATAGCCAGGATTTGAGTATAAGAATATTGCTCCCAATTCTATAAGTATATAACATAACAAAACTATTTTGCAACAACATAAAATGACTTTCCTCTATGACCTGTTATTCAAGCAGAGAAAATATCTAAAGCATGATTTATAAAATATCCTTCTGAACATCTGAGCTGGAAAATTAGTCCTATGCAATTTGACTGACTGACATCATTTGGCCAAAGGAAAACAACTACTGTGACATATGAAGGTTTATCAAGAGGGCAGGGAAGAAAGCATTTGATATTAGAGTGTCTTGTTCAAATATCTCACTTTTGAGCAGCAAAAAATATCATAAATAATATGTTAAATATTACACATTTGATTAATTTGCATATAGTACTCACACCATAAACAAGATTCTTGAAGATATAGAAAACTATGCAAACATAACATTTGTTAGGGAGGGGGAAAGTGCCATGATCAGACCACTAATAAACGTGTGAAGCATTCTATGAGAGCAGAATTTTTTCATCTTTCTGAAATATTATCTATAATGTATATGTGCAAGTCTTCAGATTGCTAATATAACCCTACCTGCTCATTCTATTTAAGAAACATGAGGCTGAAATGGAATTCTACTTGAGATTAATAGAAAAAAGATAATGAAAATGTGTCTTCCATACAAAAGTCATCTGATCTGGAAAGAAATAGATATTGGCCTTGTAGATCTGCAGCTTTGCACTTTTGAACAGTTATTTCTTTCAACCTAGAAGTAGCTATATATTAATGCAGGAGGGAAATTTCTATGAAAAGAATGTACAACATATGAGTCACTTGGAATGAGAATTTTCTTATAAAATAATCCACATCATAACCAAGCAGAATGTAGAGGGACAATAATATTTATTAGCTTAAATATGGAGAACACTTTTGTTACACAAAATAATTTTTTTAAAAGTAAATCTTTTTGATACAACTAGGGCATCAATATCAGAGAAACCTGACAGGTTTTAGACTACATAAACTAAACAGTACAGTATAGAGGTTATAAATGTAAATAAACCAAAGAATGCAAGACCAAAACTGTCATAACAGGAAATGTAAAGGACTCATTGGAAAATCTAAATAACATTGAGAAATTAGAAATTCATGAAATGTTACTAGATCCTCAAAAACATGAAAAATTATGTTGGTTTCTATGGTATGTATAGGGTCAATTCTTGTTTTACCTCTCACCTTCGTTAGTTTCATTTTAAAAAACAAAACGTAGGCAAGAAGGACCCAAATATCTACCTTATTTTTCATCACTCTGGAACCACAAAAGCAAACCAATTCACCCATACAATCGACCAAAAGAGTATTTACAATAATCTATGATCAAAGAAATACTTACATAATTCTAAAGCTGAAACACCAAATTTCCTGAATGCACTGAAAAGTAATTTTTCAATTATTAAGGCTTAAAAAAAATAGTTTGCCTTCGTCATCCAGGGATTTCTTCTGTTTTACAGATAAGACCCATGACATTTCTCAGATTTCAAAGTAAGCTCATTTTAGAGCTATTTGTGGTTTCCAAAATACCTTAACTGGTTTTGAAGTAGAAATAAATATATTCTTACATCAAGATCTAAGTCTAAATTTCTCCATGTATATATATTTTAGGTCAACTTAGTATCTGGACAAAACATGGAATTTTAATATTAATTAATTTAATCATAATTACATATAAACTATAAAATTCAATTCTTTCCTCACTGACCAATTAAAATAGTGAAATAAGCAGTAAGAAAAAAAATCTTTATATATCTCAGTATATATTCCTTATGGATATATGATCCTTTAAAATTACCTCTTCCATTGCAGATAAAAATAATAGGACAAATTATAGACTATTACAGTTAGAAGAAAATTGGAAAATCAGTTTGCCCACTCTTACATCTCCAGACTTAATATATTCTTAGTAAATCATTACTAAACACTATAACATTGTTAGCTATCTATCCTTACCATTTTAAATACCATGAAATGCGAATACTGGCTCATTAAAGAAAATAGAAAATTGCCCAAATGTTCAACTACAGGAAGTTTTAAAAATCGGTGTTACCTAACATGTGTTCCCATGAAATTATTAATTCTATTGGACATTAAAAGGGCTTACATGAGACAAAGAGTTGTTGACAAAATAAGTTTGAGGAAATCTGGGTTATCAAAATTTAGAAGATTTCTTCACCCCCAGCTACATGGATAAGTTAATTTGTATCCTGTGAATCCTTAAGAAATGGATATACTACGTTATTTTTCCAAATGTGTGTAACCACAGAATATATTCCCTCCTCTTTTTTTCCAGAACACCTTATGGGCTAATGTTTTTGCAGGACACATTTGGATAAAATCAAGTTTAATAGCCTGTAGCACATGGAAACAACAAAACATTAGACAGTCATTAAAAATGACACATACAAAAGATTTAAAAGGAAATTTTGTTCATGAGTTAAGTAGATTACAATATATGGTAATATTTATTTATTTATATGTATTACTTACCATATAGCATATGCTTATATATCTCTTTCTATATATCAAATCTACCAATTTAAACTTCATAAAATTGCACTAATTCACTTTTTTAAAATGCATTAAAACCATGACCTACACTGTAGATTTAAGAAAATTTATATTATATATCGTGAAATTAAAAACCTTCAAGAAGTTTGCACTAGATTCAAGGTTCAAACAATAAGCATGGGATAAAATGACATCCACATTCTTTCCATAAAACCGTTCCTTGGACTTTGACTTCACTTCAGTTTTCACTCATTTGACACAATATGTTAGAGATTATGTTTTTCTTTATCCATTTTGTCTTTGAAAGACAAAAACCAAATTCCCTACAGCAAATTCTCTCCAGTTTTTGGAATGATGTTGTCTTAAATTATTGGGGACAGATTTTAATACTACATGTTTATCATGTTACATTTTATTTGTTCCCACAAGGAAAATTAAATCTGGAAATAATTTGAAATCACATATCTGAAGGAAGCTATTAATCTAGGTCTGATTTCCGAGTTGAAAAAAAACTCAAAATATCATGTTAAAACAAGTATTCTTATCACTGAATATGAGTACTTCACTTGCCAAATTTAACTTTCCTTCTTTTTTTTTTTCATTTTTGTTAAAAGTAGGTATGAACAGACATCTCAGTTTGTGTGAAAAGTCCTGTTACATCAATTTTCCTGGTGTGATTATTAGTAGCATCCTTTTTCACTTTCATAAGTGTCCCAGTTTGGATGATAAATTATGTGGTCATCTGAGTTAAGTAGAGCCACTGTTCCCACCACTTACCCATCTGATGCTCAAAAAAGTTCTAGAGACCTTATAACCTGATCAAATGGGCTTAGGAGCCAGCTGTTAGAATTTGTTATTATTTGTTACCTAAATTACTGTCCAAACTCATGCATCTAATGGTTCTGCCAGGTAACTTAATCCTAAAAATACAGAAGCAGAAACTGGTTAAAGAATTTCAGAGTTTGCCTACTGCACCACCTCGACTACGTATACTATTTATAATATATACATATATTTATTTTATATATATATCATCTCAGAATAAATTTCTTCCCCCATTAACCTCCTACATTTCCCTTAGAGGTACACTGCTACTTACAGTGTTTTTTGGTTGGTTTCTTTCTTTGCTTGTTTTGATTTGTTTTATATTGCCTCAGAGACAACTAACATAATGAATTTAATGCCATTAGGATTTGGAAATTTAAAATAGTGACTTTGAGGTTATTTCTGCTTTCTGCTCTGCCATTTCTCTCTGAGGGAATAAATCCTAAATGGACAATAAAATTAAAGAAGTCGGACAGGGGGAGGATAAGGAGAACATATTGAATAAAAAAACAACATTTAAAAAATTATTGTTTTACCTCATATTTTTTCAAGTAAATACTTTTATCACTAGGCATAGCAAATGGTTACAGACAGAGATTGGAACTAAGAAAAATAAATATATCAATAAATTTTGTTTAAAGAAAAAAATTCTAGCCATAAAATATCTTAAAAGAGTAGTTTGTTGGTAACGAGACTTTTAATTGAAAAAGACATTGTTATCATGTCTCAACACGAAATGTGGTTGTAATAAATAGTCAACTTATTATTGTGAGATCACTACTATAATATAATGTTTGCCTTCATGATTGTGCTAGTTAAGATCTTTTGGCTACAATAAACAAGAATCCTTGCAAGGCTTTATTCAAAAAAGTAATTTTGCTACTAATTCCTACTCCCCACCCTCCATCCTCTATACTAGATGTTTCACCTTTTGACTAAGATGGACCATCAGGCAGCTAACTACTCTTATTTGGATCTCCTCATAGAATTAGTTTTAATCTATTATACTTTGGTAGATTGAGGACTATTTTAAGAGATGGGTCTATGAAATCTTATAATGTACTGTAGTACTTTTATAAAAATGGTGTTCAGGGCTTCCCTGGTGGCGCAGTGGTTGAGAGTCCGCCTGCCGATGCAGGGTACGCGGGCTTGTGCCCCGGTCTAGGAAGATCTCACATGCCGCGGAGCTGCTGGGCCCGTGGGCTATGGCCGCTGGGCCTACGCGTCCGGAGCCTGTGCTCCGCGACGGGAGAGGCCACAGCGGTGAGAGGCCAGCGTGCCGCAAAAAAAAAAAAATGGTGTTCAGCTTGAAATCTTTATTCCACTCACTGACATATTTATGGCCTCAACACTCAGAAAAGTTACTCTATAGATCCTTTGTTGTATTTTAATTCCATTTACACTGATTTTTATGACTGATCATGTTTTATTCTTTGTTTTGGTCTATAGAATGTTCACAGGCAAATAAACAGAAATGTCTTTCAATATACATGTAGTAACCTTGCCCTTTATTTCACTTAATTTTTCCATCACTGTTTTTCCTTCTTCCTAATGTCCTTATTTTCTCTTTATCCTGTTATGTGTATGTTCTTCTGTAAGGTGCCACAAATTGTTTTTAAAATGAGGTGAGTTACCTTGTACATAGTGCAATACATTGTACTTTAAAAATATATATTTAAAATTATGGAAAATAATGTTTCCTATTAATTCTTTAAAATAGGGGTGCATTTTAAAATGATAAAACCAAATATTTCAGAAAATTAAAGAAGAGTATGTTGATTATGATATTTGCTCAACTTCATATCAATTCATTTCACATTTACTTTTTCAGATTTTTATCCAACATTTACATTATATATACTATTTACATTGTATACTAGACTCTATATTATTTACTTTTCATTCTTTGTATACATTACATAAAATTTATTTTTAAAAGTATCTGATTTATTTAAAGTAAAGAAATAATAATGCAGTTTTATAGAACTAATTTAGTCACTGTCTTTAATTAATGTACCTTTACCAAGAAACAATTGTAGCAAAAAGATTGGTTTTAATATTCTTGCTGTAGACTGTAAAATAGCACTCTACATTGAGGCATATCCAACAGCTGTCTTATGCCAGGAAAGCCTATGCATTATAACCTCTGCCAGCTGGAGGGTAACAAGGAGAAAAATGTGTGTAAGAATAAACATATATATTTCATGTTTACATATCTTTTGCCTTTGGGTTTTTTAAGTGAAGTCACTGCTACTATTCCAAGCCCTAGAATAACAACTATCAGCATAACTTACTTTGGACTCATTTTGATAATCGTGGCTTCCGCTGTACCATTTAAAATGCTTTCCCTGTTACCTCCTCATCTCAATTGGGCCCTCGATATGAGAGTCTCTAGAGTCTCATAATTTATGTTAATAAACATAAAATTAAACTCTCTATAATTTTAAACGAGTAAGCAACCCATGATGATGGCACAATGGCAAGTGCCCATACAGTTCAATTTGACAGATGGTTTATAACCATAAATAGGCAAGGGAATAATGTATTCAACAGTTAAGGATTGGATACTCCCGATCTTTCTGCAGGAGTTAACATAACATGCTTGGGTCACTGCTTAGTGGAACAAAAGGAAAGCAGAGCTTAATTCTTACTGTGGTGGCTAACACTGAGCACACATTTAGAAGTCTGCCTTAGCAAGTAGTAACTTGAAAGGAAAGTTTTGCTTGAAGATGAATTCTCGGGAAATCATATGTCTTGTAGAAAAATCTGAAAATCTAGACTTCTTTATGTACAGAAAGAGAGTATCTGAATGTGGTGATAGTCACAAAAAGATTATTGACAATCACCTCTTTAGTCCAATGCATCCTGCTGGATTATGATTACTGTCGATAACATCATCTTAAAAAAAATCAAGATGTGGTAGTGCATGCACAGACGTACACTTAAATATTCATCAATAATCCCTATTAATTATCTCTTGGAACTCCTAAATGTTCAAAAAAAGCCCAATGAGGATTATTTTATCATCCCCATTTTACAGATAAAGAAAACTGACTTTAGTAAGCATCAGTACCCTCAAACTCTACCTCTGAAAAGTAACAAAGACTTAAAGATACCTGAAGAGCTAATGGAAGACATGGACACAGTCAAGAAAGCAATGTATGAACAAAATGCAAATATCAATAAAAAGATAGAAAACCTGAAAAGAAACCAAAAAGAAATTCTGGAGCTGAAAATTACAATAACTGTAACTCCATATTTTCTCTTCTATATAATTTTCTATGTTATTTTAGTTAAGGTGGTATAAATTCAATTAGAGTGTTATAACTAGGATGTAAAGAGGTATCCGTAAAGAAAATAGCTATAGAATATATACAAGAGGAAATGAGAATGAAATTGAAACATTACACTACAAAAAATCAACTAAACATAAAAGTAAATAGTAATGTAGGAAATGAGGGATGTAAAAAGCTTCAAGGCATATTGAATACCAATAGCACAAGACAAAGGACATTACATATAAATAAAAGGTTCAATACAGTAATAATATATAACAATAATAAACATTTACACACAGACCCTCAAAATATATGAAGCAAAAGTTGATAGAACTAAAAGCAGAAAGAGAGAGTTTTACACTAATAATTGGAGACTGTAATATTCAACTGCCAATCATGGATGGAAGATAAGTAAGGAAATAGAAGTCTTGAGCAACACAGTAAACCAACTAGATCTAGCAGACATGTACAGAACACTCTACCCAACAACAATAGAACACATATTCTTCTCAGGTAAACATGAGACGTCTTCTAGATAGATCATAAGTTAATCCACAAATAAAGTCTTAATAGATTTTAAATAAAAGATATAATACAAAATATTTCTCCAACCCAATGTGATAATTTTAGAAATAAATAACAGAAGGAAAACTGAAAAATTCACAAATCTGTAGATATTAAAAAACACACTCTTAAATAAATAATGGATAAAAGAAGAAATCATAAAGGAAATTAGAAAATACTTAGAAACCAACAAAAACAAAGTAAAATGGCAACTTATAGAAGGGAGTAATATTTACAAATCATATATCTGAAAAGGAATTAATATCCCAAATATATGGAGAACTCCTAAAATTCAACAGCAAAAATTAAGCAACTTGATTTAAAAATGGCAATGGACTTGTATAGACATTACTCCAAAGAACATAAATAATGGCCAATAAGCATAAGAAAAGATGCTCAACATTACTAATCATTAGGGAAATGTAAATCAAAATGGCAATGAGATACACCTTCATACTCAATAGTATAGCTACTATCAAAACAAAAACAAAAATCAGAAAATAACAAGTACTGGTGAGGATATGGAGAAACTGGAATTTTTGTGCCCTGTTGATGGGAATGTAAGATGGTGCAGATGTTGAAAACAGTGTGATTGTTCTTCAAAAAATTAAATATAGAAATGTCATAAAATCCAGCAATTCCGCTTCTGGGTATATACCAAACGAATTGAAAGTGGGATATCAAACAGATGTTTGTACACTCAAGTTCATAGGAGCATTATTCACAATATCAAAAATGTTGAAGCAATTCATGTCTATTGGTGAATTAATGGATAAGAAAAATGTAGTATATACATTGTATAAAATATTATTCAACCTTAAAAAGTGAGGAAATTCTGATACATGCTACAACATGGATGAACCTTGAGGACTTATGCTAAGTGAAATAAGTCAGTCACAAAAGACAAATACTGTATGATTACACTTATACGAAGTACTTACAGTAATCAAATCATAAAAATAGAAAATAGAAGGGTGGTTGCCAGGGGCAGAGGGACAGGGAGAATGAGGAGATATTGCTTAATGGGTATATAGTTTCAGTTTTGCAGGCTAAAAAGAGTGCAGGAGATGGAAGGTGGTGTTTGCACAATAATATGAATACACTTAATACCACCAAACTGTATACTTAAAGCTGTCTGAATGGTAAATTTTATGTGTATTTTCACCACAATAAAAAACAAATTGTAAAAAAATTGGCAAAGACATATTAGAACCTAAATTCCTGAGTCCTATTAGGTGATTGTTGGGTATTTTTTCCCTTACATAGGTTATTCTATTATTATGCCTTATGTTGTAGGTTTCAATCTCTTTTTTCTATCAAATTTTTCCTGTCACTCTTATAGCATGTTTACATCTCTCTCATCCCCTAAAAGCAGACAGTAAGCCCTGTCTTATCCCTGTTCCTCCCTAATTTACCTTCCTCATTCTGTCCCTTCCTAGACCGCTAGCTCAAGTGTCACCTCATGCCAAGTTGCCCACTTTACTCTCCAGGCTACTCTGTGGCCAGATTAATGCCTCTCTTGTAGTTCTTATCATGTTGCTAAAATGACTTGTTTGCACATCGGGTTCTGACATAATGTGAGCATCTACAAGGGCAAGTGCTTTGTGATGTTACTCTCTGTGCCTCCAGAACATGGTCTGGGCCCAAATCAACACTTTAAAAAATGAATAAAATACACATAAATACATATATTATTTACATATACAAACTTGATAACCTGGATTTAATAATTTAGGATTTCTGACAATCCATAGCAAGGATTCAGTAAGAAGAGTTTGCATCCTATATGGAGCTTCTAGTTGCAAGGGCAGCTTTCCTTCTGCACTTGACCTCCTTCTCCATCTGGGATGTCGCTCTTCTGCAAGTATTTACAGACGGGAAGAAAGCAAAGAGTTAAGTCCATAACATGTTTAAAAAAAGGATCCAAAGTAAAGGCTTTATAGCAAAACGGAGTATTCACCACACTTCAAGATGGGTTGTAGTTTTATCTTTTGAGTTGTTATGTAGGCAACACCCACCAGTTTAAAGGGGAAATTTTTTATACATCAAAAGCTGTGTGTCTAGATGCTAGCTACTTCAAACATTTTAACAGGAGAAATATCATCCTCAAAGTTGTGAAAACTGTTTTTGAGGGGCAGAAATATCTTAAATACATAAACAGATACATAGTGTGTCTGTGTTATTTAATGCCAGGCAGAGGGAGATTTGAAAAAAAAAAAAGTCTAAAAAGGCTCCTTAAGGGTCAGTGATGAAAACAAGTTTGAGAAACATTATTTTACTCTAAATTTTTGGCGACACCATTTTCTCATCTTATACAGGGGGTTTAATCAACATTATCCAAGGAGACTTTCGGTAATATAAGGTAAGAAATTTCTCAGATACAATCTCTGTACAATTGAAGTGACTCACAGGTATGATCCATCACTCAGTCAAAGATCCATGCATATATTTAAAGTATGAAATAATCCCTTCCAGATATCCTTGTTACAATGTGTCTTTATTTCAAAGGAAAATTTTAACAGATAAATACATTTAAAAAGTAAAAAAGAAAAGTACTATTCTTGTGTTACAGTCATAGGCAGGGGGCTTCCACCGATCAGTCCTGGGGCCTCCCAACTTTCGTCATCTTTATACCTTTGAAAAAATTACTATTTTCCCCTGTTGAACTTCAAGGTGCAAGTTCCTTGGCTTCCAGCCAGTGTTTCTAGTGTCTTGGGCCACATCACACAATCGTCTGGCCTGTATCCCCTTGCAAGGGAGATTTCTAAAAGCTGTTTGTGGTTATCTCACATTGAAAGATAAGGAAAAGATAGCAAGTGTCTGTTTTAGATGAACCAAAATGAACTCACTTAAAAAAAAAAAAAAGCAAAAGTTTAACATGTTGTATTAATCAGCAAGACTGCTGCAAAATGTTTTAGTTTCGGGTATTACTAAACTTTTTCTCCCTAGGCAGGATAGAGTAGTTGAGCCAATCACAATAAGGTCCAAACTTTTAATTAATATGTCTGATGTGTAAATAAGCCACCAGCATGAAGTTTCTGCATCTGAGGTAACAACCTGTGGGGAAAAGCCAGGACCTGCCTCCAAACTACTAGCACAAGGAGTAAGAAGAGGGTGGGAAGGGCATCTTAGGGGACTAACCAATCCCTAGTCAAGTTGGGACCTGTTTAAAGGCTACCATGAGACTCAGCTGGATTGCTTTGATTTTCTCCCCACAAGAGCCTTAGCAGAGCAATAAATTCATTGGCCAATCAGGGTCACATGACTTTGCATCCAATATCCTCACCATGTTGCTCCTGAGGGGGTGTCCCTGGACGATGATTACTTTCTTCCTTAGCAAAGGGGATAGGAGATTGATGAGCTGAATGGGCTTCAGCACATTACTCTTACTTTTTGTCCACTGCATCTGATAAATGTATCACTTTTTCTTTATTTCTCTTCCTGATTGAAAGGCACATACAATCTTTTTTTGTGTGGGTTGAATAGGAATGTTTCTAAATCCTCCTGATTATCAGAGTCTCTATATGTAACACTTCTTTTCTCTTCCCCTAGCCATGGAATCCAAGAATTATAGACACATAGGGCTGAAAGTGCATATCTAGATTCCCCAGAGCAAGAACTTCCCTTCTAATCCAAACTCTTCATTATACAGATGAGCTTAGAAAGATTGTTTTCCTGAAGATTCTAGCTAGTTTCTTACAGGTCCCGAATCAGACCCTAGGCCTACTGATTTCCTGTCCAGCACTTTTTCCACTGTGAATATCCTGCATGCCACCCTATCAACTCCTCTCCGGCACAATTCTCAATACCCATTTCAGCCTTAAAGTTGCTCCCATCTGGCCTTTCTTTTATTTTATATATCAACATCGTTATCCTCAAAATACAATGCAACATTGTTTAATTATTCAGGCATCTCTGCCCTTGTCACTCAACTGAAACTCTCCTCACATTTTCTTATGTCCATATATTTCTCCTTTAAATCATCACCCTCTCCCGAACTTCCAAATTGTTCTTACAAAAGCTATTAATAACACATTAATTGCTAAGTCAACATTTCCTTCATAATCATTTCTTCACTAAACTTTGCTTTGTGTTTGAAGTTTTTACCCCTTTTTTATCATTCATCAAATAGTTTGAGCTCCTTTTATTTTCCCAATCCCATGATAAACATTGGAGATACACAAGAAGCCATAGTCACCGACTTTTAGAGGTCCAGTTCTCCCTCCTGTTGACACATCTTCCCATTGTTCACTTTATTTATATCTTTTTCTCAGACTTTTTCACTATCACCTCTTCCTCTGCCCAGCCCTTAAATGTTGCCGTTGTCTTCAGGATTCTGTTCCAGCTTCTTTTCTCCTCTGCTGACGTAAACCTCTTTACTGGTCCTTAACTATATTCCTAACCTACGAATCTGGATTTCTGATTGTTTTTAGATACCTCTACCTGAAGCTCCCTCGAGCACTCAACGTTCCACTGTCTAAAACTGAGCTCATTATCTTGCTACGCTCTCCCACCCATGCCTCCTATTCTAGTGTTCCTTGTCTATTCTAAGAAAATAATATTTGCCAAGTCACTTAGATAGGAAACTGAATGGATACCTTTGATTTCTCCCTTTTTTCTTCTCCCAGTGGTCTGCGAGCCCTACAGAAACTACTTTCTAAATATCTCTCTAGTTTCATTGCCTTTGCCCCTGATTAGGTCCTCATTGTTTTCATCGGACCATAAAAACAGCATCTCAAATGTCACCTGTCTCCTTTTTCTAGTCCATATTCCCCAACGCTGTTGGAATTATCTCCCTAAAACATAGCTTTAATTATATGAGTTTTATATTTAATAATCCCCTACATATTTTAAGTAGATTTTATTTGTTGTTCAAAGATGAGTTAAGATACCTCACAGAAACACATAAAAAGAAAACATTAAAAAATAAAGAATATGAAGTGGAATAAAAATAAAAAAGAAGCCGTAAGTGAAGCTTAAGCCCTCAAGTCCTGTATGTTTCCTATCTACGGACACAGATTTGAGTTTTAGACTAGGCAGAGCAAAGAGGGCATGTGACATCCAATAACTGTTTCTACATATGTTTGCTTCTTCTGATGGATTGTAATTTCCTTGAGGAAAGATATGTATGCCTTTGTTTGCTTAATTTTTGTATTCACCAGAAATTAGAATTAGTGCTTTGTTGACACAAACACTGCCTCTCATTGAAATAAATAGTACTGCCTTTTTAATATCTTGAAATTCATATCATTCTCTATTGCCTGTTGGTGTTTGTATAAACACTACAAATTAGTAAGTACTAAATATATGTAAAAAACATATGCAGAACCTATGAACCTAATATATAATCTACATACCCCCAAATACACACATACACACACATACACACACACACACACACACACACACACACAGTTCAAAACATTGATAAGGAATAAGTTTTTTCCCTTGAGTTTCCTCACCATGCTTTATACATCAGCTGTTCTTTTCATAAATGGTTTTACCAGGCAACAGTCTTTCTTCAGAGCTACATGAATTATTGAGGAACACGATCAAGACTGCCAATCACGTAAGTACCTTGTGGATATGACATAACTAAATATGCTCTATACAGAACCAAAGTACATGTTCTTGTAACTAGAAGTGTACAATTAGGGTATATATGTTTGGACAATTAGGGTATATATGTTTGGGAGTAGAATGGGAAGGATGCATCTGGTATTCACTTGGAAAATAAATTAAAAAGAAGCTATTATTAGAGATTGTAGTTTGCCTTCTTAAAATTTTTAATCTTTCTGGAAGGATTCTAAGTTGTGGGGTGAAGTGGCATACTTCTTGCTATTTTGAGTCAAGGGACTCTAACCATTTCTGTTTTACTCCTCAATATGTATATATTATTTCTGTTTGTTGTGAAAATTGATGTCTAGAGCTAGGCAAAAATGGCATTTCATTTCATGTGTTTTTGTTGATGGATCTGGAAAGGGAAGAAACAAACTTTTTCATGCTGAAGAATTGATTGCAGCCATATGATCTTTTCCACATTGATGTGATGAACAGAGAATGAAGCATCATTAGCTTTATACAGAAGATATTCCACTAAAAACATGAGCTGGGACATCCACAGTGCATAGCATCAGGTACTAATCACAGACACATACTTCTCAGGTTCTGGTGTTTTTGTTTGAAAGCTCTGCTGCCACAGCATTGTACAGTCACTGCCTGGACATATTGTTGACAAGAACTGCCAGGCACCTCGACTTCGTTTCTCACACAAGAAAGTGACAGAGAGTTGGAAACCATCTCCAACATGACACCGCTTATACTTTTTTCAGCTGGAGCACAGATACTCTTCCATTTGTCCCCTCTTAGCTAAATCCCAGATTTTTTTCAACATTCCTCTAGTTCTAGGAAATGCAAATAAAATAAGAAATGTGTGGCTGTGACACCATTTTAAACATATGTCATCCATTCCATACTAAAACTCATATTTTTGTTGGAGTTTGGGGTATCTCTCTTTTTTGGTTTTTAAACATTCTAGTGCATAAAATAAAATATGAGAGTGGACTTGCACAAAGAAGACAAAATATCATGTTGTGTATTGTTCAGGTAGGTTTGCTTTTGATTGTGAAAAAAGATGTTTCACTAAATATGTATTATGCGATTTATTTATGAATCTATAACTCTAGATGATTTCTTATTAGTGTTGGGTCTGCCCAATTCACTCTGATCCTAAAGGGAAAGTGAGTCTTCTTTAGTCTCAAACCTTCCTTTTTGTCTCCCAAAGCCAAGATTATTTTTGCTATTGAGTAGAATTGCTCTTCCAGATATAGTAAGTCACCTGTGCAGTCTTGGAAGTAGTCTAGCAAAGTGTCCTCATGGGCAAGAACACTCCAAAGCTATGTAACTCAGAGTTTTTCATCCCTAATACCTAGGACACTATATGATATGAATCTGTGTTGTTGATTTCATTTGTTGACTACCTTTACAATTTAAAATAGCCAATAGAGGGCTTCCCTGGTGGCGCAGTGGTTGAGAGTCCACCTGCCGATGCAGGGGACACGGGTTCATGCCCCGGTCTGGGAAGATCCCACATGCCGCGGAGTGGCTGGGCCCGTGAGCCATGGCCACTGAGCCTGCGCGTCCGGAGCCTGTGCTCCACAACGGGAGAGGCCACAACAGTGAGAGGCCCGCGTACCTCAAAAAATAATAATAATAATAAAATAAAATAGCCAATAGAATACTAAACTACTCAATACAAAAGAGCTTTTGTAGCTTTTTTACAATGACTTTCCTACCTTTGTCTTTTAAATGAGAGATAATGTATCATAGCCTTCTAGTGACAACTGCTTTCTGGAATCAAGTATTAGGAAAGTATTATTAACTATTTCAGACTAGATAGATGCATTAAACTAAACAATTACTCATATCCAAAGATGCAGTACTAGTGAGTGGAAAGAAATATGTGAGCAGGAGGTTGATCTATGACCTAGATTGATCTATGACCCCAGATTTGATCTATGACCTAGATTGGAATGAAGAGGTAAGGAGTATGTTTCCCACGCTTCTTATAAGTGAGGGGAAGAAGATATAAGAGTGGCTAAGTGGGTAGTTTTAAATCACAACAATTTCCAAAATTACCTGTGAACACTCACATAAGAATCTGCGTTCAGCAACATAATGCTATGTAACAGGGCTAAGAAACATAACTGACATCATTCTATTTCGTGGTTGTTTGTTTGTTTGTTTTGCGGTACGCGGGCCTCTCACCGCTGTGGCCTCTTCCGTTGCCGAGTACAGGCTCCGGACGCGCAGGCTCAGTGGCCATGGCTCATGGGCCCCGCCGCTCCGCCGCTCCGCGGCATGTGGGATCTTCCCGGACTGGGGCACGAACCCGCGTCCCCTGCATCGGCATGCGGACTCTCAACCACTGCGCCACCAGGGAAGCCCTGTTTTTTTTTTTTTTAATTTGTAGGAATGAGTGGGATTTAGGAATCAATTTAGGCAGATAATTGTGTATTTGAAACCATGCTTGTGACACAAAAGCTTTTTTTCGCCTCCTCTTCCATTTATTGAAAGCCAAACACAGTCCATGCTCCATGTAGAGAAATTTCTTCCAAATCAGTGGCATGCATTTTCATAAGATATAAAATGTGTGCCTATGTTTGTGATAGAATGTTTCAGAATTTGGTGTTTTCTTTTGACAGATAGCTTTCTCTCCCAGAGGTTTCTTACTGATGTATCTTAACTTTTTATCTTTAGCTTATTTTAGATTATAAAAAATATTCTTCAAAAATTGATAAATTCTTAATATGCATTAGAGTCTTAGAATATTACTTTGATTTCTACCCTGTGTTGGTTATACGAATATACAAATGAGCTAGCCTTGAAGCCACCCACATCCTGGTACATGCTAAACGCAAATCAAGCCTCCATTATGAAACAGGAATCAAATCCACATCCTCTCTGCCACACATTGAAATTCTTGCCCTTTTTTAGCTAATATGAATGTCAGCTCTTTCTCTTTTTTTCTTTTTGTGAACTTGCAGCCTCAGATGTTAGTTAAGTTTTACTATTCTTCAAAAGCATTTATTTGAAAAACATGTGAATGGAAAATGAACATGCTAAATTAATTAGGGTATGCAAATGTGGTTCAGTGGGACTGCTTTTTAAGTGAATCATACTTATTTGAATACACAAATAAAAGAAAATTTGTTTCAGTAACAATCTGGAAGTTAGTTCATGTGGAACAAATAAGGGCTTAAATTATAAGGATTAACTTTTCAGAGTCTACTTTGCAGTTCACCTTTTTAATATAAGGAAATATAGACTTGAGCCAGAGGCCCCTCTTGGCATTCAGAGAGGTTTGGTGAGCCACAGAATACTTACCAAGTCCTGGTGCTCATTTAAGATGAATGAAGAGACTGAGGAAAGGCCTTCTGAGGATATACTTACTTTTTTGCAGAACGGTTTAAGGGCAAGCAGGTGCAAATTTATAACTATAGACCATAAAACACCTTTCTTGTAAAAAACATTATTTTAAATCATAGAATGGAAAATATTTGGCATGTTCGTCCCCAACACTCTGTTCTTGATGCAGAAAGAACCACACAGGACATTAAAGAGAGAAATAATATTAAAAGAAAATGGAAAAATGACTTTAAAAAATAAAAAGAAATCAAGGCAAAATAATATATGGAAGAAATGGATTTTGAGGATATTTTAGACTGAGAATATATCCCCAGAGGATTAATGTTATAATTAATATTTTGGATTCATTTTACACATATAGAAGGATTGGAATTTATTAAGCCACGGTTAAATCAAGGACTAAACCAGAATGACTAAAAATGTTATTCTAGGTCACTTACCACTTAGTCAGTGTGTGCCTTTTTTGTAGGGGTACTCTAGTTTTACATGTGGTTACTTAATAAAACCTGTTTAATTTAAAACATTGCATTATTCCTGTGAGATAATCCAATGCTTTATATTAGATCACTTACCTTTAGAATCTATAATATTGTTTCATTTGTTCCTCATTCAAACTACAAATATTTGTTCAGCTCCAACTATCTACTATGTATTCTCAGGTGCCTTGGGGAATACAAAGGTGAACATGACATGGTCATGACCTACACTTAGCCAGCAGTTTTGTGGAGGAGACCATGTATGAAACACTCATTCTCCAAAGAAACATGCCCAGCTACAATGCTCTAGGTGTCTATCTCTATGAGTTAATATGTTTGAGGGCTTATTTTTTGACTGAATGGGAGTGAAAGGAATATTGATACACAAATGCCTGGGGGACAGAGGAAAATAAAGCACTGGAAGGTAGCTTACTTGTTGATTACCTGTTGATACCAGGGGCTGATTTTGAGTCCCTGTGGAGATGAAGACTACAGAAAGAAGCCAAAGGAAATATTGTCAAGAGACTTAGAGAGTTTAGGACAAAGTAATGTTGCTTCAAAGCACAGATGTAAAGATGTGATCCAGATCTACTGGGAGAGTCAGTGTCTTTTACCTTGGAATATTATGAATCTGTCCATTCATTCAGTGGGCCCAAATGGGATAGGCTACATATAGTAGGGAACCCCTAGACTTGGCTTTCTCAGAGGTTAGTCACAATAGGCCTGTTAACAAGCTGACATGGCACATCTGCAGAAACTTAGCGGACAAACAGGAGAGCTTAAAGGTCTAAGTGTACTGCAGAGCCCACAGAGCCCCCCCACACCTCCTCCCCCCAGCCATGAACTCTCAGAGATAAATGGAGAAACTCTGTGGGTTGGGAGGGACTTGAAGCCCTGAAGTCATGCAGCGGGGACTAATGAGTCAGTGAAATATAGGCCTGGGTGTTTAAGTGAATTTCAAGTTTATAGCTATTTAACTTTACCATAAACTATGATGTGATAAGTGCATCTAAGTGCAAATGGTATGAACTGTGAGTTGTCTGATCTCAGCTACCTAGTGTTTCCAGAATGTTTCCTCACTTGCAGAATGAGGGTTTAGGCTACGTAACTTCCAGCACAAAACCTCCTATCAACATAGAGCTCTAAGTTTAGCACATTAGAGAATGATTAATTATCAAATCGGGGAGGGATATGTAATGCCTACTCTGAGTGATACTTATATTTAACAAATTTTCACAACTAGACAAAGAAGGGAGGTAATAGGCTGAGGGAGGTGCAAGTGCAAAGGATGAAGAGACACAGAGTTCTGTTTGGGTAACAGCAAACTGTCTCATTATCTGAACATTGGTCACAAAAAAGACAAGCTCAAGTTGAAAAAGTTGGCTAAAATCAGATCATATAGTTGCTTGACTACCTTCCCAAGTACTTCACAATTAATATTGTTGGTAGCAGTGCATTTCAAAGATCTTTGACTTGGCAAGTGTGAATATTTGGATTTTAGGAAGAATGTCCTATTCTTAGTGGAAGGTTGAGGTTTTCAGAAGATGGATTGGAGGCCAGAAGAATAATTAGGAGTCTATTGCAATAATCCAGATAATAAAAATTAGCTAATGATCAAATTTCAGAAATGATATCCATAGTACTTAGATAGGTATGGGGGTTGAAGAAAGGGCAGAAGATGACGATGACTACAAGGTCACCTGGGGGACTGGAATCCACTCTCATGAGTTTGTCTGGTTGGTGTGGAGAAAAGTGCATTGTATTTTGAGGCAGGTCTGAGCAAAACACTGTCTTGATCTTGTGATGATCAAGAGATCATCTAGCTCTAATGAATATTGCTAGTATGAGAACTGCCAGCTCTTTGAATCTGTATAGACCACTTGGCATAATTTCCATCATACTCTCACGTTTTCTGATGGAGGTAGACAAACAAAAAAACAAGACCAGCTAAAGTTGTTACTTGTTACTGGATCAGATTGGGCTCAAACCCTTCGGTGAAAAATAGCTATAGGATTTGTGTAAACCAATGGCATTCTCTAGGTTTGCCTACATTAACCAAAAGCCTAAATTGCTTACATGATTATGCATTAATTTGGAGTCACACTTCAAATGTCTCAGAGTGGAAACTTGTCCCGAGTGGGAATTGTCTCCAAGTTTGTCTCATCATCTTAACTGTACATAGTTTCTGAAGGGAGAATTAGAAAGAAAATAAACAACAAAGACAAAAAGCAGAGCAGACCCAGAGAAGTGAATAAAGACACATTGATAAATGGCTACAAGAGCCTTTTAATACTTTTAAAAAAAAAAAATCAGAACCAAGTTCCAATACCAATACTGTGGCTTAACAGTTGCTTGACCTTCATCCCTCTGCAGATCAGTATACCTTCTCTTTATATGATAAGAGGCTTCCCTCTTAAAAGCCCTAAGATCTGAGCTAAAACTATATTGTGCTTCCCTATCCCCAGGCACCTGGGAAGGGGAAAGCCAACGGTACAAACACGGCTTACAATCTTCAGAAAGTTTTTGAGTTTAAGCTTCAAAGTTCAAGCTGATAAATCCAAAGAGTAGTGGGCACAAGCCAGAGAGAAGTATAATCAAGTCAGAAGCACATCAAAGAGAAGCAAGTGACTGTAAGTGCAGACATAATATTTGAGCTCATTTTTATTGACACCCAGAGCAAAGACCATGGGGATACAGACAGGCTCAAACGTAGAGGATTAAGGCAAAAACTTAAAAAATGGAGACGTCATTGGAATTCAAGGTAGAGTTTTGGGAGATCAAAAGATGATGTCTTTCCATGATATTCATGGGGAAATTCCAATATCAAAATAGAAATATGCATAAGGAATAAAAAAGTGGGGATTTAGAACTGGAGATGTAAATGTAAGAATTAGTCACATATAGATAATAGAAGACATAGGAAAGAATGATGTTGAGTGGAAAGAGAAAAAAACTATATGATATTTTATTTGTCTCTAACAGGATGTGGATTATGTATTTATATTTTAATCATTTATTTGAGAATGGCTAAAAAGAAATCCCTAATCCTTGGTTTAGGGATTAGCATAGAGATATAGCCCTCTGCACACTGAGAATTCCGTGGTGGTGAATATAGAATCCTAACTGTAAAATCAAACATGCTCAAATAATAGGGATTGGGAAAGGATGGGGAAATTTTAAAACTTTACCAACAAAATTTTGTGCTAAATGGGTATTTAGAGTTTCTTTTACTATGTAGATGCATATTACATGATCAGAGAAAAACAACACTCTACTTCTACTGTGTCCAAACCAATAGATGAGCTAAGATGTATTCTCGTGTGGTAAACTCATGGGATTTTCAGAGCACCATAAAAGTTTTTTTTTGTATGCTCCACCGCTGTCATCCACAGTTAGCTAACAAATATGATAGGTTTTTAATATAATCCACCCCGTCCTTGTCAGTGCTCCTTGTCTGCTACGTCATCTTTCTGTGGGCCAAGAGTTTGTTTTCCCCAGATGGCCCTTATGAAGCTGCTGACAGCCCTTCTGACTGAGAAACTGTAGAACAGCAATCTTCCGATTCATTTGGTAGTTCTGACAAAGAGAGAGCTGTTGATATCCTGATGCAAAAGCACTCTATCAGGCATTACATAGTGTCTGTGTTCTCAGCATGTTTGAGGCGTGATAAGTCATAGCACATGCTTTTTGACATCTCTCTGCATTTCACTGCCGTGTAGAGTTTCCTGCAGTTGAAATCTGGGTGACAGAATTTAAAAAGCCAAGTGTGACATCATCAGCAACTGGTAGCAGTCACTGTATCATAAATAATATTTTGCAGACATGTAAAAAAAATGAAGTTGTGAAAAGTTCACCACGATCCCATTGAAGAAAATTTGAAATCAGCCGTTTCACTAATTTCCACACACTGATTTTAGCCAAGTAGTGACAACGTACAGAAATATCTGTAATGCTTTACATTGATAAGTCAAAGGACCAAGACACTTGGTAAGTCTACTCAGTGAAAGAGCTGGGGATATTTTTTAAGCAAATCGAAAAAAGTTTTGTTTTGTTTTTTTAGAAATTGCTTTTCTCTTTAAAGTGGGATCACATATCTGTGTCTATAGGTCCCACAAAGCAATGGGTGGCACTGCACAGGAGTTGGCTCTGCTGTGGATGGAATGTCTCCTGATTATGATTACGCCTTGGTATTAATAAGGACGGCAGCTGCAGCAATCTGTTCAATTTTATGCAAATTAGCCCTAGCCCTCTGGCTCCTGGCTAGTGGCCAAGGAAGCCTTCGGCTCGGCAAAGTTTGGATTTATGCTTTATTCTACTGCTGCAAAGGTTTATTTAATTATCTGTATTTATTTAAAGCAGAACAGTACAAAGCAATTCTGCATCTTGGTCAACTTTGTGATGGCTGAATTGTGTGGGATTTCCCACCCACCCACAAGCTAGTTTGAATCATTGAATATGTGAATCACTGAATACGACCCTTAGGAATAAGAAGGGGTGACTCTTCTCATTGCTTTCTTTAGTAATAAAGGACTCAGAGTGGTTTCTCTTCGCTGTACCAGTGAAGGTCTATGAAATCAAATAAGGCAGGTATCTTTTAACTGGCACTGTAAATCTTTAGTAATTGGGACTTGGGGAGACGATCTGAATTAGAGAAATTGATTTACATAATATTTTAAAAGAAATGGGTGACGGTGGTCAAAACTTACAAACTTCCCGTAACAAAACAAAAAGTCCCAGGGATGTAACGTACAGAATGGAGACTGTAGTTAACAATGTTGTATTATGTATTTGGAAGTTGCTTGAAGAGTAGATCTTAAAAATTCTTATCACAAGAAAAAAAATTTGTAACTATGTGTGGTTGGTGATGGATGCAAACTAAACTTATTGTGGTGATCATTTCATAACATATACATATAATGAATCTTTATGTTGCACACCCGAAACTAATATAATGTCAATTATATCTCAATAAAAATATTTTTAAAGAAATGCATATCTATTATTTCCAAGTATATATACTTAACAACCTAAAATAATCTAGCAAGATATGGTCAGATATATGTTCCTTTGTGCCCGTTTTCATGCATCCATATAATGATTTATAATTATCATCTCAATTTTATATACCTATTATGTAAAATGTTAAAATAATTTATTATTCTCATGTGAATTAATTATTCCCTTTACAGACTTGCTTACGATAAAATTAACTGGTGTAGCAAACTGATTTCTTACTGAAGAGTATATAAGAGAACCTGAGCCCAGCTCATGTCTTAACCCTCAAACATCAGAATTAACGAAGTTATAGCAAATTCTTAAAATGTCGTTACTGGCCACCTACAATTCATCGATTTTGTATGCAGTGAATTAATATGAGACATGGCTTTGCACCCATTTCTGAACTAATTTTACATGTTTTATGATAATTTTATTTGTGATCCTTCTTCATTTTTATAAATTCAGTTTTCATAAATACTATCAAATAAATATTTCGTAGGGCACTTGGGATAGGGAAATCCTATATCCTATTTTATCAGCTAAGTCTTCTGCAATCATATTAAAAGCCAAAAAATATGTAGGGATAGCACCCACCATTTTCAGCTACTTGTACTAAGATTTCAGCATCACATTGTTCCTCCTTCCTGTTAATCTAGGCTCTTATGGGCCTCCTTTTATTTTAAGCACAGATTCAGCTGACAGCCAGCACTTGTTCTGGTTTTGAATCAAACGCTGGCAGTGTTCCCAGAATATGAACCAGTTGTTTCTTTTACACACTCTCTCATTGTCCCCCACCATCCCAACTGCTTTCAAAGCAATGTGCCATAACCAAACTTACACTTGCTTTAATGAGAATTAAAGTGCATGAATCAAAGCAATGCTTCCCATGTGGCCACTGACTATCTCTGGGGTAAATTAAGACAGTTGATATGCAATGTAGTAAAAGAAAAGGCAGGAAAAAAGATATGCAAAAGACATCTCCTCTTTGAAACTGAAGCATAGAAATTATGTATGTATAAACAAGTTTTCCCTGAATATCTATTCCTCCTTTATTTTAGCTATTAGAAACCTGATCTAAGAATTGCCCTTAGAACTATGCTCACTGAAAATGATAGCAACTCTTCCACTTTTGCCTTTAAATATCCTACCATCCTTTCCTTCTTCTGATAATGACCAACACCTTACTTTCAATTTCCCATCCTCCTTATTGCTAAAATGTATCTTTAGTACAAAAGTATTTCTGCTGTTATAGTGAAGTACGCTATAATCCATGGCTATTTGGGACCCTGTTCAATGAGACTACTTTCTAAAGTTCTGAGAGGACATTTTCATTTAAGGCATTCCTGGGCAAGGATTTGGAGGACAGTGTAATAGTGGGATCTTATGGAAATCTGAATTTATACCGCAATGCTAAAACATTAACCATTATTTTAAGTAAGAAGCTTTTATGCATCTAATCCTTTTACATTGTGAAATATCACCACCTAATTTAGCCTTTGAAAAATGCTGATTTTAGAATGTTCCCATTTATAAAACAAAAAAGTAAATAATATAACTGTATAATAAAGTAGGATTGGTTAAATAAGTTATGGCACATTTAATATATGATCGTATAGACATAAAGCTAGAGACATGGAAAGACTGATAATTTACAAATTGAAAATAATATGTTCTATTAGTTTCTGTTTTACATACACACACAGATGACTGAAAGACTCACATACATGTACCAGGCTTGCATATATATATATATTTTTTTATATATATTTTTTCGATACGCGGGCCTCTCACCGCTGCGGCCTCTCCCACTGCGGAGCACAGGCTCCGGACGCACAGGCTCAGCGGCCATGGCTCACGGGCCCAGCCGCCCCACGGCATGTGGGATCTTCCCGGACCGGGGCACGAACCCGTGTCCCCTGCATCGGCAGGCGAACTCTCAACCACTGCGCCACCAGGGAAGCCCCAGGCTTGCATATTTTAACTCCGCTTCACAGATGGAAAATAAATATAGCTTCTTTATTTTCTACAACTGATCTAATTTCCTCACTATTTCCCGTGCTGCTGGGCTGGAAGAGATAGATAGATGGGGATAAATTTACTTGCTAGTAACAGTCAGGTTTTTCCAGCTTAATTGTCCATTCAAAATTTCCAGTATCTATGGGGGAAATGTTTAGTTTTTGGAATTTCCCCCCTCTCCCTCACATACCTATGTGCACTGATGCTCTGTAGGTGACATATGGGTAGATGGAAAATTATATGACTTTCTGGCTGTTGAGTAGAAAGACCCCCTTTCCACACAATGGCTTTTTCTCTGTGCTAGTCTCTGCAGCTCACTTCTTCCTGCCCTTGCTCTGGTGTTCATAAAGGAGACACTAGCCCCATCTGTCCTCTTGGGGTTTCATACTGTTACCTGCCATTCATGTTCACAGCCTTGGCTGCTCACGTCAAGTTTCAAAGTCCCTGATTACCATGGCCTCTTTGTCCATACACCTTGCTTCTGCTGGTTCCCCAGCCAACCTTATAATTATGCATCCCTTCAAGGAAGCTCACTGGGATTTCTGGCTCCCCAAAGGCCATGGGGAGCCAGAAGTTCTGTGTCAGGTTCACCTCCCACTGTCAGTGCTATGCTACTGGTCATTTACCTTGTTGGTTGTGGTACCAAACTGGGCTTCCACAGTTGGGCTTCTTCTAGCTGCTTACCTTTTTCCCCATATTTGCCCAGGGAAGTGGACACTAGCTCCAGTGTTCTCAAGATCACCCCACACCTATTTGGATGGTTCAATGGCATCCACCTTCAAAGTTAGTCCAAGGTGGGATGGGAATAAAATGCTAGCACCTAATTCCTCTCGACTCTTTATTTCTTCTTTCTGTACTACTCTAGGTCAGAAGAGGTAGGACTTAGAGTCTCTCCTCCTCTCTAAAAAGGGCATTTTCTGTTCCTTTGGGGCGTTAGAGCTCACGGTTTGCCCTTAATGACGGAAAGAGCATATGCCTATCAGATAAGTGCTGCTCTTATTACCAATGTAGTAAGAAAACTAGGAACCAGGGATTTCTAAAAACAGAAACACATAGTTTGCATTAAAAATTCATCAGTCCTGTAATATACAGGCATATTTACATATACATGAGTAGAGACATATGTATGCACATATATAACATGTTGGTATATTATGAAATACACATTATAATATATTTGTAACTTTTACATTTATATACATATTGTATTTTATAGCATACCAAAATGTTATCATTATTCAATCTGAGTGATAAGATTAAAAGTGACTTTTATCTTATTCCTCATGCTTTTTTAAACAGACTTTAAATTTTCTAAAATTAGTACATATTATTTTATAATAATTTATCAAACAATAAAATGCATATTTGAAAAAACATATGTACATTAGTCTAAGAATTTGTCTCATTTGAGTAGTATTTTCCATAATATTTAAAATCTTGCTATTAAAGCATCAATAGAAAAATCACTTTAAAAGTCTAATAAAGAAGTCCAATGGCTTAAATGTTTAAGTAATTCCTCAGAATGCATATACTGAGTTGGTTATAATATTTTAGGTTTTGCATTTTACACTTAGTAGAGGTAGCCCTTGTTTTCCATTAGAAGATGGAAGCTCTGGGGTAGTTACCTATGGATGATGTTAAGAGGCTCCTCTCTCTATCTTCCTGGCAGTGACTGTCTACAGGGATTATTACAGTCATGTGGGTTGGGCCTTCCTGGGTAATTGTCAAGAGTGTTAAGTGGTATCTCCCAAGGCTACCAGCAGCTGATCTGCATGTGGAGTTCTAGATGTGTTCAGCTTCTCCAGTCTGATAATCACAACTCATCTTGTCATCTTCCTACCCTAGGCGTGCACACACACACACACACACACACACACACACACACACACACACACACTTAATTGGATCAAGGCCTCTAAGTACGCCAGTCTTAAAATAGCCAAATAACCTCAATGTAAATGTTTTCTTTCCCATTTGTTCCTTTTGGATTGATAGCTTAGCTCTGTAAATGAATTTGCAGACTACCAAAACAAACTTGTGCTTTGTATAAATTGTACATGGAAAACAATTTTTAACAGACCTCTCAAAATTTGAGACTAAGCAAGTCTAATATGCATATTAAAACTTAAGTTTGGTTCCTTATATTTAATCATGATTTTTAAAAGAGTGGATCTAAGTCTAAACCTAAGAGCTAAATCTCATGAAAAGTCTCTGAAGTCATGCTGAAAGATGCATTTTGGATACTAAGTAACAGTACTAAGCTATGTTGAAAATAAAGAATATTTTTATTCTTTGAGCTCAGTAAACATTAAAATATATAGTGCTCTGCCCCTATAGACATCAAGCAGAATATTACAGTATTCCATTTTGATTAAAAATTCTATTGAAAAACACAAGATTATTTTCAGCAATTATTTGAAAATTCACTTTATAGAGTATCTGCAGGACATCTTATATTTCAATATTTCATAGAGAACCATCTCTGTGAAATAGCATGGAGAGAGGGAAGCAAAAATTAGTGCAGTTTGTGAAAAAGCAAAGCTTGATATTAAAAATTTATGGCCTTTTTTTTTAGTGTACATCGATGGCTATCTGGCATTTCAAGCACTGTGTTAAGTGGAAGGAAATTAAGCTGAATCCAATATTTGCACTACTATTTGGACAAGGTTTTTTGCTCTTCGGTGCACAATCTCGAAAATAAGTCTATCATTCCTGGGTGGTCACTGTAGAGATAGCTTTAAGCATACAAAATATAAAAATAATGCATGAAATATGCCAGTCTATTAAATTAACATCTTGCAAAAGCCCCTCTCCAAAATCCAGATGCTTATATTGCTTTTGACAGACTGTAGGCGGTAAAGTTTTAACTTTAAAGAAGGGGCTTTCTGTTTCTGTTTTCAAGTTAAAAATAATGAAAGGAAAACACACTGAAATTCCCACATTATTAAATAAAACATTTAAGTGGCCAAGGGCCAATCATTGTCACGCCATGAACAAATGCCTTACGGTAATATGTTCCATAACTGTTTGCTAAAAACTACCAATTTTAACACATTTGCACATGATTAGACACCATAAAAAGTTGCTTATTGAAGCCAGTGTCATAACACTGTTACTCATGCCCAAGGGGAGGGAAGCTTCAGTGCAATCCTGAACAAGAAAGGTGGTGTGAAATAAGTTCCACGTTGTGAAAACAGATCCTAAGCAGATTTGCCAAATAGCTAACTCCTTTCAATGGTCATAAGTTCATAACATCATCACGAGACTGTGCAGGGCTAAGAAAATGTTAACGGATGAATTTTCTCAGCAATGAAAACATGCAAAGATGGATGATTAAAATTAAAGTTTTGAAAAATCTATTTGACCCCTATAATCTCCTTATTCAAAAAACAAATGCTTAATAGAAAGAGAGAGCTGAGGTTGGCTTTCTTCAGGTGAGCTCTTGCAAAAATTTTTAAAAAGCAGAAGAAATCAGGTATTATATCTAATAATTAGTATGCTAAGGGAAAAAACAAAGTAGGAAGAATTTTTCAAGTTTTAATATAATCAGAAGTTACAACTTCATAAAAAACAAAACAACAGTAGAAAAGTGAAAAAAGTAATCCAGCCACTTTTGGTGTCCCTTGGTTCTCAGCTGCATTACTACAATCTCTGCCTTTCATCATCACGTGATGTTCTCCTGTGTGTCTTTGTCTTCACATGCCTGTCTTCTTATAGGGACACCAGTCATATTGGATTAGGAGTATAACTAAGTATGATATCATCTTGACTAATTACAGCTGCAACAATCCTATTTCCAAATAAGTTCAAATTCTCAGATACTTGGGTTTAGGACTTCAACCTATCTTTTTTCAGGGCACATGACTCAACCCATAAGAGTAAGTATTTTTGATGTTCTATGTTGGTGTCCTAATTTTGTTAAAAGATCTCAAATCCAGGGGATTCCATGATCAATGGATGAATGGATCAACGAGAAATAGTTAAGTGACAGAATGATTTCTTTATAAAGGAGAAATACTAATTAAACTAATTCAGAATGTGTGTTGATTTATATAGTGTTACATTATAAAAATGTTGAGCATACACTTTTAAACTAAGGAAAAATATTTTTAAATTTGGGTGGCAGATCTTTAAAAGCGTTATTATTGAATTTAGACTCCTGAGAAGAATTTCTAATTACAATTGATCTGCTGAATTTCTCTACTAGGCAATTTCTAGATACTTAAAGCTTCTAGATTTATAAAAGATGGGTGCTTCACAGAATTGTGCCCATATAGTTTGTACAGTTAAAAACAGTGTTAACGTTAAAGTATAGTCCCAGTTCTTTTGATGAAGAACACATAACTGCTACCTTAGTTTCTCCACTTGTAAAATAGAGACTCCACAATTGACTTCATTTAGTTATTTTAAGCCTGAAGATAATGGATGTAAAAAAACTATAAATAGACTGAATTTCATAAATTATTAGTAGTACAATTCAGTTCATTTACCCCAGTCTCCCAAAGAGATGTCCTATTAGGCAAGCAGGGAGGAAGACTCCAAGGACCACATGATGGTATTCCCAGCCCTTACCTTGTGGTGTTTTCATTCCTCTCAAACACTATTCCAGTGGTTTCAGCAATTGCAATTCTATTTGAAAAGAATGGATCTTCTCTCTACTCCTTTCTTTTTAAGCTACAAATATCAAATGTTTAAAAGTGGACCTTTCAGGAAAGAAAAAAAGAGTAAGAGTTATTGTAAAACACATTATATCAGAAAGCCCCCATTGGCCATTGGAGTAACTTCTTATTTTTGGACTTTGTCCCTTTCAGAACTTTGGGCTTCTAGGCACTTTAAACTCTTCTTGCGTTTTTGCTTGCTAGGCACTGAAAAAGTAGGAGCCAGAGAAGGTCCACAAAGAGGTGAAGTGTGGTGCTTGGGCCAGTGCTATTTTCTTTTGAATTTAATATTTTTTAAATCGGGTATGATTGAATCCCAACAAAATGCACAGATGTTAAGTGTTTACTTCATAGATTTTTGGTAAATGTGTGCACTTATCAGACCTCTATCCCTGTTAAGATAAATAAAAATTTTATCACTTCAGGTGATACCCTCCAGAGCTTTCCAGTTAATTCTCATACACTTCAAAAGGATATCATTCTTCTGATTTCTGTCATCATAGCTTAGTCTTGCCTCTCCTAGAAATTTACCTGATGGAATTATACAGTGCATAATTTTTGTATCTGGCTTCTTTTTGCTTAACATAACCTGTGAGATTCACTACATTATTGAATGTATCAATAGTCTGAACCTTTTTATTATTGAATGTATTGCATCGTACGGATATAGCACAGTTGGTTAATCCATTCCCTTGTTTATGGACATTTGAGTCTTTTCAGTTTTTGGCATTATAAACAACATTGTTGTAAACATTCTTGTACAGGGATTTTTATGGACCAAAGTTTTCATTCCTCTTGAGTAATCATCTAGTAACGGAATAGTCATTAGATATTTGCTTAGTTACAAGGAACTGTCATATATTTTTCCAAAGTGGTTGTACCATTTCACATTCTCTTCACAATATTTTAAGTATTCCAGTTTCTCCCCATCCTGATGAACATTTGATATTGTCAATCTTTTTAGTTTATTTATTCAAATTGTGATTTTAAATTGCATTCCTTCATGGTCACCTACATGGAAGATCTTTTCATATACTTATTGGCCACTTGTATACCTCTTAGGAAAAAAGTCTGTTCATGTATTTTACTAATATTAAATTTATGGATTTTTAATTTTTTATTGAATTGTAAGAGGTCTGTATGTATTCTGGATAGAGGTAATTTGTAAATATAATTATTGAGACTATTTTCCCTAAATCTATGGCATCGCATTTCATTTCTCTGATTGAGTTTTTAGAAGAGCATAGGTTTTTAATTTTAATAACTTGAAATTTATCTTTTTTCTAAATTGTTAGAGCTTTTGTGTCTTAAGAAATATTTGCTATTTGTTAAGGTATTCTTCCCTGTTTTTCCCCAGATGATTTATGGTTTAGCTTTTATATTTAAGTCTCTAATCTACCTCAAATTAATTTTTTTTTTTTTTTTTGCGGTACGCGGGCCTCTCACTGTTGTGGCCTCTCCCGTTGTGGAGCACAGGCTCCGGACGCGCAGGCTCAGTGGCCATGGCTCACGGGCCCAGCCGCTCCACGGCATGTGGGATCTTCCCGGACCGGGGCACGAACCCCTGTCCCCTGCATCGGCAGGCGGACTCTCAACCACTGTGCCACCAGGGAAGCCCTCAAATTAATTTTTTAGTGAGGTATTAGACAAGAATCGTGGGTCTTGCTTTATATAGAGACATTCAGTGGTTCCAACACCATTTGTTGAAAAGATTATCTTTTCCCAATGAAATTATTTTGGGTGAAAGTCAATTGACCACATGTATGTGGATCTACTTCTAGACTCTGTACTATATTCCATTGATTTTCTTGTCTCTCCTTTGGCCATTACCACACAGTCTGGTTCAGTGTGGTTTTCAAGTCTTCTAAACAATATAATTCATCCAATTTTTTGTCCTTTTTCAAAATTACTTGAGCTATTTATGTTCTTTTGCATTTCCATATAAATCTTTGAATCAGATTATCATTTTTTACCAGAAAAAAATGTCCTGCTGATTGAGATGGTCTTGAATTTATAGATAATTTTGGGAAAGATAGGCATCTTAGCAATACTGAGTGTTCCACATTCCCTCCTATCTGCCATTATTTCCTTAATAGAGTTTTGACTTTTTTTCGGGTTTGGATAATTATGACTAATCCTGCCATAAACATTCTTACATAGTTCTTTTTTCTTTTTAATATAAAGTCTATAAGCATCAGTTAATTCTTGTTGATTAATATTTTATTCAAATATTCTATTTAGTTTTGTCTGCTTGTTCTAATCATAACTGAGTGACAGAAATTAAAATCTGTATCATTGTGGATTTCTCTGTTTTTCTTTACTTCTTCAAATTTTTGTTTTATGTACTTTGAAGCATGGTGATTAGGTATATGCACATTTAGGAATGTCATGTCTCATTGAAGAAGAGGTTATTTATTAATCATAAAGTGATATTTTCTGATTATATATGTTTTCTTCAAGACTACTTTCTCTGATATAAATATAGGCAACTCATCTTTCACAAGCTTATTGTTTTTGTGATAAATCTTTATGTATTATCTTAATTCATTTGGTGGTGTCCTTAAATTTAAAGTGTCTCTCTTGTAAATATTCTTTGCATTTGTCCTCTTAATTCTTTTTCTTTTCTTTTGTTCTTTCTTTCCTGTCTGCTTTTGGATTAATCAAGTATTTTTTGCTATTCCACTTAAATTTCTCTATTACCTCTTTAATTATATCTCTTTGTATTATTTTTAGTGACTTTTCTATAAATTTTACTCTGAATTCTAACTTATCACAGTATTATATTTTAATAATATTATAACACCAAATGTTTGATATAAGAAACTTAAGACAGCAGTACTATATTTCCCTTTCACAGCCTTCCATTTTTTATGTTGCTATTGTCATTTATTCTATTTCTCTACGTGTTATATACTCCATATGCTTTGTTATATGTTTGCTTTATATAGGCAATTGAGTTTTTAAAAGAAAATTAGAAAAGGGATATTTATTATGATTTCTAGTGATCTTCCTTTTTACTAATAAATCCAGTTTTCCATCTGGTGTCATTTTCTTCTATCTGAAGGACATCCTTTAGCATATTTTTTCATGTATATATGCAGCTGACAATTCCCCTCAGCTTTCAGCTGAATACTGAAAATTCCTTATTTCACATTAATTTTTTGAAGGTTACTTTTTTCAAGGTAAACAACGCTATGCTGATAGGTTCTATTTATTCTGCATTTTAAATATGTCATTCCATTTTCTTATGCTGTTATTTCTGATGAGAGGTCAGCAATAATTCTATGATGTGTTCCCCTTTATTTAATTTGTCCTTTTCTTCTGGCTGCTCTTAAGATTTATTTCCTCATCTTTTATTTTTAGCAATTTGACCACAGTGTGTCAACCTGGGGTTTTCTTTTTATTTGTCCTACTGTGGCTTATCAAGATACTTGGTCCTTGAGATGGTAGTTTTAGCAAATGTGAAACATTTAGGCCCATATTTATTACAATACATTTTCTCCATCATTCTGTCTTCTCAACTCCTAGGACAGCAATTAAACAAATGTTAGAAAATAAATGTATATTACCTCACAACCAATTGATTGAGACTCTAGTTTAATACTCTTTTTATCTTTCTGTGCTTCAGTTTGTATGATTTTTGTTAATCTATCTTCACATTTATTGATCCTTCTGTTCTTTCCAATGTGCTGTCAATCCCTTTTTATTTCATATGTTGTATTTTTGAGTTTAGTTATCTTCATTTGTTTCTTTTTCATAGTTTCCAAATGTATCCTGACAATCTTCATATTTTTACCATCTTTTACTCTAGGTTTTATAAAATATAAAGTAGTTTATAAAATATTTTAAATAGTTAAAATCTTTAGCTGTCAATTCCAACATTTGGGATGTTTGTGGGTCTGTTTCTACTAACTGATTATTTTCTTGACTGTGGTTCACATATTTCTGTTTTGTTGCGTATTATTATGATGTAGATTCTTTTGTGTTATTATTTCTACTCATCTTGTGTGAAATGCATAGAATTTAAGCTATGCTAAATAGTTAGAAATGGAGTTAAAGTGGCCAATGTGAACTTCCATATTAGTTGTTTTGAAATGCCCAGTATAGAACTGTGTGTGAGTGATAAATTAAGAGTGTTACTTTAGGTAAGGAATTTGTTTGGTGATATCTGTAAAAAGACTTCACTGGAACTGAAGGAGTAACTGATAAAGACAAGACCTGCTGGGACACAACCATTAATGCTACTGGCAGATTCCTTACAGAGACACCACTGAGCCAAGCTACTTGAAGGCTCTTTTCTGGAAGACTCCACTCCAGGTTGCTGAGGGCTATTCTGGACAGACACTGCTGGATGCTCTGTAGGAACAGAAGGTGACTTCCTACTCACGTTTTTGCAAGACCAGTTGCCAGACTGGAGGCCACTGCTCCTGCTGAGATGCCTCCTTCCTGGACTTCTCCTTGGAGTCATTTGTTACTCTCTTTTCTACCTATTTTGACTAACCTGTGTTGTGTGCTAATTGTGTGCAATAAACCGAGTGATTCATGAATTGAATATTGGCTACATTTCATATATCTCCAATCCCATGATTCTTACCTGGCCTTACCACTAGGCCTTGCAACAAACACAGGACATTAATAATGTAAAAGAAATTGTGGGTGATACACTGTAGAGATTTTTGATTATATTCTCGCTCTCTGAAGAATCTTGTTCTAACAGGCAGTTAATTACTGGCACATTGTTGATATTGGTTTCATAGTTTGTTAATTGGGTCTTGGGTTTGGATCATAGTTCTAGGGAAAACCCTCTATTTCTGGGATATAGTTTTTGCATTTAGAGTGTGGCCCTGCCCAGTTTTCAACAGAAAGCTTAATGTGCCAAACAAGCTTCTCTACAGAATTCACACTTCAAATTGTGTTTCCTCTATGGTAGGCAGTTGCTGAAAAATCTGGACTTCTTGGATCCTTGCCCAAGTGAGCATAATTTACGGGGACGCCTTGGATTTGAAGAAAACTTATACTTACATTTTGGAGCTCTTTCCTCTGTAAGTCCATTGTATCCAGATTTTCCTTCTTTAATACCTAACTGCTTTTGCAGTTGCAAATATCTCCTTTCACTTCTATGGCCATTAAAACTGTGGCTTTCTGTTCTGATTCATTTATGTGTGTTGTGAAGTGCTTCACAGAAAAAGCCATGTACATCCTATGTCTCATTCACTGTGTTTTTCTTCTTTTAAGGGTTAAGAAGAATACAGTTTCTGCCAGATTTTGATACCTTCAAAGAGTTGTTTTTATATTTTATCCAGAGTTTATAATTATTGTTTGTGGGAGAATTCGTCCAATAAAAGCTTTTGCACCATTATCAGAAACAGAAACTATGGACCAGTGATCTATAAACCTACTTCTTTGAACCATAAGGATTCAGAAAGGCTATGTCACCATCTGATAAGAAGGTGTTCTACTACCCTCCATTTATTTTTCTGTAGCTTTAAATTACTCCATTTACATATTGATCTTTCTCTTAGTATTTTACTTTAAGAAAATATTCTACTATCTGAAAATCGTGTTTCTAGTCTCAGGAATAGTTCCCAGTTTAGGAAACATAATTTTTTTTAATCTGATTTTTCTAATTGAATATGTTTACAAAGATCATATTATGGCAGAACCTGTGGGAACACTGCTCATTTGCTATACTCCTGGGTAATCCAGAAATATTGCTGATCCATGCTTGGTTCTAAATGCTTGACCTTTATTAGAACATCTTGGAGTTATCAAGGCCAGTGGCAGCAATGCATGGTGGGTCATGAAGAGTGGTAGTAAGTGTCTTTAAGGCTATGGAAGGACACTCTTAGCTAATTCAAATTCTCAATATATGTACTCCAATGCATCAAATGTTTACATGAGAAAACCATTTTAGTTTTTATTTTCTGGAATGATGTTGTTGTCCTTAAGTCTTTTTCTCTTGATTTAAAAATTGAAAACTAACTGCCAGTTCACCATAACAAAATACTTTTCTGATCATAAAAAACTGAAATCTAACTAGAGATGTTTGTCACAAGTTGTTTTACAATGCTTCAAAAATGATATACATGAAATGTAGAATATAAAAGTGTTAATTGATATGAGTGGTTTATCATGGCCATAACTCAATTTTACATGTAGGCATAAAGAATAAAATGATTGATTAGAAACTAACACAACATTGTAAATCAATTATACTTCAATAACAAAGAAAAAATTTTTAAGAATAAAGTGATTGAAGGACTCCTTAATTTCTTACTACTCCTAAAATATTGGCCTTGTTCAGAGAAAATATAAAATTCAATTAAAATGTTTGCTTATTCATTTATAGCCATGACTATGGACTACACTGCATAATTCATTTATACATATGTACCAAATACATGATATTTTGTGAAGTCATCTCATACCATCAGCAAAAGTCAGTGTAATGAAATAACATCCTATAATTGAGATGGAGGCTGGGGGAAGGAGAATACCTTCATGTAGAGACAGTTTTCTTTATAATCTCTTTACTATAATGTTGACCAGTATACTATTAATTTTCTGTGTAATTTTGTAACCTCTATTTCTAATATTATAATAAAGTTGTTATAGACACTCAATAACAATTATAGAGGCAATAAATTCACAGACATTATAAAAAAAAACTGAATAAGAAACAGTCCTAAGCTTGTGGAGTCGATAATGTCCTAAGGAGATATACTGTAATGGAACATGATCACTGCTATAACAGACGCTTGTGCGTCATGCCATGGAAATATTAAGTCTGCATGGAAAATACTCTCTACAATACTTTTGTTGTGTAGTATTTCATACATAAAGAAAATTATAGAGACTAAATATTACCAACACAGTCTATCTATGGTTTATCTATTAGAAATTCCTAAAATTTTGAGTCAAAAATGTTCAATAAAGTATTACAGTAAACTTGAACTCCTTTTTGTATTCCATTTTCCCCCTTTCCCTGAAGATAAACCGTCTAGAGAAGTTGTATTAATTCTTTGCATGTTTTTGAAACTTTGACTGCATATGTTTATATCAAGGAGAAACATGTATCATAGCCTGGCATTTTTTTAAATGTTCACAACTTACTTTATCATTCAACGTTATCTTTGAGAGATTAGTCTGCCACAAAGTGTATTCATTTTCACTGTTGAAACACATCTAGTTATGTGAATATACCACTATATACTAATCAATTTTCCAGCTGATGAATATTGAGTTGCTTCCAATTTTGTGCTATTACAAACAAGGCCATTATGAATATTCTTGCTTGTTTCCTTGTCTATAGTTCTAAGAGTAAAACTATCTCTAAGGTATTTACTGAAGTGTGGAATTGCTGTGTCTTAAGAGATGCAAATTCTCAGTCTTACCAGATATTGCAAGTCAAGTCTCCAAATTTGTTGTAACAATGCTCACTTCCACTGAGTATGAAACTATGTTTTTCCCTACATTTTAACAATATTGGGTATTGTCAGATTTTTAAATCTATTGGGCATAATGCTGCTTAATGTGAATTTTGTATTTACTAATGAGGTTGTTGATATATTTATTAATCCTTTAGGGTTCTTCTCCTGTAAATTGTCAGTTTATGCTCTTTGCCCATTTTAAAATAAATTATGTGGGAATTTTTTTATTTGTAGGGTTGGTTTGTATTATATGTTTCTTAAGCCTATCTCAATATCAGAAGTGAAAAATTGATAGCACATGTGAAGAAAATTGTACTCAAACCATTATCTGTAGAACATGAGTAGGTTGTCAAAATCCCACCTATACTTGACCATTTAAGGTCAAATTGCATGCGCGCGCGCACACACACACACACACACACACACACTTCTTGGATCACATCTTAGAACATAGGCGTCTCTATAGAATTAGGAAGTTAGTTCATTTATACAAGCTATAATACACATCAGATGTAGAAAGGAAACAAATACATCTGGATTTTCCATGTGAAAGAAACAGATTAATCATGAACAATAGTAGGGTGGAGAGACTTTAGTTGATGGTCCTCTAGCCTGGGCGTGTACAAACCAAGACAGAAATTTGAAATAATCACTTTTGCCTTTGTTGCCCATCCATCTCTTTCTCCGCTCGTCTGTAGTTTGAAGTCTTCTGGCATCTCATCTTTTCTGCTCTATGATGGCTCAGTTCTCTGTGTTGGGCCTTAGCTCTCTACTCCAGTGAGCATTGAGATATATTGCTGTTAGGTATCAAGAGAATAACAATGTGATTCACACTAATGTGAGAGTTACTGATTACATTCCAAAATGGTTTATGTATAAAACGTTGTCAATAACTAACTGGTAAAATTTAAAAGAAGGACAGGATATGCATTAAATAAAGTAGTGATAGGCACTAAGCTAGTATCATGTGTTTTAATTTTTAGCTCTCAGAGTATTTGTGAAAGAGATATAAATATACATACTCTTTCCACAATGTAGAAGCAAATCCAGGACATATGTAGTAGGAACTTGATGCTGAGAATTTGTCCTCTGCCCATCAATTACATTACTAGGATGGGCTACACAAAAGACCTCTTTCTTGCCCGATGTATGTTGGAACCACATGTCTTTCTGGTCCTCAAGCATAGAATCCATCTCACTCTCTCAAGTCACTAAATTTGTTCCTATTATCTATCAGGATAAGAAGGAGCAAAACTTTGACACAACCTTTGGAAATTGTACTGACCATGTTATACACCAAGGACAAATTTTACAAATTAGAAATTACTTAAAAGCAAAAAAATTATTTTCAAAGTATTAACCATATCAGATATGATCACAGATTGAAACAATAACTAAATAAAATACACAATTTGAATTGTGTAGCGAGTCATCTGTAAGAGTAAAAATGGCCAACTCAAATGTGGACTAAATTGTAAAGTTAGTTTTTCCTCGAAGCTTCCTTAAAAATTCTTTTTGTGAGTTTATCAATGTCTCCTTGAAGCTACTCAATTTTATAAAACCTGAGTTGACTTGATTTAACAGAACTTTATTGCACACTTACTCTGTACAACGTCCTGTGGTGTTAGGCATTTTGGAGTACAAAAAAAGGGGGCACATAGTTCCTCCCTTAAGTTGCTTGCAGCAATGCAGATCAGAAGGTGACACGAAGCAGGTGGTGGTGTAAAATGACATGGAGGGGTTGGGACTGTAGTAAATTGGAAGCAGAGGCAACCATCCAACGGGGTAAACAGTGAGCTACTCAGCTCCAGCTCGTTATTGCCGTGTAGGAACATAGACACACGGTTGCCAGATCTTGTTATTTTTTTTCCTCAGGAACATTTTTATGTGAAATATGATTTTCAATCATTGACAACAATTTTTAAAATTAATTGCTAAAAAAATATTCCAAGTTGAGTATGGCATAACAGACTGAAAAATTTAAAACCACAACTGTAAAGTGTATGCCTGGAATATTCAGCTCATTTCAATAAGAATAATTAAGCAATCCTCTTCCAAGCATTGTCATTCAATTGAAAATGATCCATGATATCTAGGCTACCAGATCTGCTATGGATTGAATGTGTCTTCCCAAAATCCATATATTGAAACTCTAATCCTCAATGCTATGGTTTTGGAGGTGGGGTTTGGGAGAGGTAATTAGTTCACGTGGGAAGAGTCCTCATGAATGAAATTTCAGTGTCCTTGTAGAAGAGACATGAGAAAGATGATCCCTCAGCCATGCGAGGCTGCAATGAGAATACAGCCATCTGAAAGCCAAGAAGAGAGTTTTCATAAGGAACAGCGCTGAAATCTTGGACTTCTAGACTCTAGAACTTTGAGAAATAAATTTCTGTTGTTTCAGTCACTCAGTCTATGGTATTTTGTTATGGCAGCCCAGGCTGACTAAGACAAGTTCCAAAATAAAATAACTCAGTTTTTTCTATTTCCATCTTACTTTTTACTTACCAGCATTTGACAAACATGACCATTCCTTCCTAGTGGTGCCCTATTTTCTAACCTTCCCTCCAAAATACATTGACAACCCCTTCCCAGTCTCCTATGTGGCTCCATCATTCTGAATGATGTTCAGCTCTGGGTGTTACTTACCTTTGTATCTCCAGTCTAGATTGCTCATCTATAGCCATAGATCCACTTGGATGTCTAACAGGTATCTTGTCCAGAATCTACTCTTGATTCTCCTCTAATCTTATTTCTTCTTGAGTCACTTTCATTGCCACAAACAGTGTCAGTTAATCTACTCACTTCTTCAAGGTATAAATCTAAGATTCCTCCTTGATATTTTTATCTCAAATATATATACATTTCTCTATATATTTACTGTGGCCACACGAGCCCTGTCTACCATCATCTTTCACCCTGAAAACCAATAAAACTTCTCAACATGCTTCCTTGAATGAATTGTTGCTTATTCTCACAGAGCAACCGGAGATCTTTGAAAAATATAAGTCTTATAATGTACTTCTCACTTTAAAGTCTTTAGTGGCTTCCTAGGACTTTTGGGTAAAATTCAGAATTCTTACAATGGGCTGCCACCTCCAGGCGGTCTAGCCTCTGTTGCCTCTCACAGCACAGTCTGTCTTGTTCAGTGCATTCCACCTGCATTTATTTCCTTCAGCAAACCAAGCTTCTTCCCATGTCTGAAATATAAACATGGACACTAAAACGTTTAGAAAGACCTTCTCTGTCTAGCTGCTATAGGATTTCTATGGTATCCCAACCCTTCAACTAAAATATCCTAGTTGATGTCAAGGTCAGGAAGTCCAGTGAAATGTTGGTATATGTTACCTTTAGCCATTGTCTGGAACAGTCCTGAGAAACTAAGTTGTAGGTAGCGTTTTTCATTCATGTGAGTAACCTTTCTGATATCAGTGTTTTCCTGTTTTATTTTGATACAAACTTATATTCTATTGATTGCCTTATTTTTTTTAAAGAGCATTTCCCAACACAAAATCTACATTAATTCCTGCCTTGCATATTTCATTTAGAAGATCACATTACCTCAAAATGGATCTAGGAGAGCCAAAGAAAATCTGAATATATTCTATTTTTTCTGCAAATATTTATTGAATTCTTACCATATGAGAGACACTGTACTAAGTTACTGGGATATATTAATAAGAAAAAATGGAAACCTCTCGTGAGCTTATGAACCAATGGGGGAAATAGCTATAAATCAAATCATCACACAAGTAATAGATATTATTATAACCTGAGATAAGTATTAATAAGAAAAGGGTCAGCATGCATTGAAAGAGTATGACAGGAAGTTGGCTTAGTTTCTGGGGCTTAGGAAAGCCTTCCTTGGAAGTAATGTCTGAGTCGAGATATGAAAGATATGGAAGATGAGTAGGCATTAATCAGATGGAAGGAGTTTAGGGAGATAGGAAGAAGGAGAGTTTCCACGGGTGGAAATAGCATATGCAAAGGCCCTGAACCCAAAGAGTTTGGTGTGTTCAAGAAGCTGAATGAAGACTAATGTGCCACAACCACCAGAAGCAAATGAAGATTTGGTGGAAGATGCTATTGGAGGAATAGACAGGTACAGGAGGAATGGGGCAGATCACCCATATGTTGGTCTGGAGTTCAACAGAGACCTACTTAAAAATTCTAAATATCTTGTTTTACAATGTTTCCTTCATCACTCATCAAAATTTTATACAAAGAAAGGAAGGCATAAATAAAAATATCTGTGGGATAATGCTTATTAAGTAATTTATGTTAAATATTATACAAATTGAATTTAAAATGTCTAAAGAATGAGTAACACAGATTTTTTTAATGCAATATTTTGCCTGCAATTTTTTTTAAAATCCTAGTGAGCTGATTCCAAGGTGAATTCCCTAGCCAGTACCAGTCTGAACCAGCTGTCAAGTCAGAAGCAAATGCAACCTGTTGTCATTATATGTTTCACCTAGAAATCATTTAAGAAGAGTAAACTTGCTGCCAGACCACACTTAATGCATTCCTAATGGACAGGGAAACCATGCACCTTTAGCCCTGGTAAGAGTCCTATTTAGCACAATCACAAAGGGCTTTTCAAACGTAGACAAGTATAAAAAATGAGCATGTGGAGGAAAATCAGAAAGTGCATCAGAACTGATCATTATGAGAGCTACTTGATCTATTCTTTTAATAGAATATAAAAGACTAAGTGAGCTACCGGAACTAGAGTACTTAAATACTGTATCTGAGCCAAGGGCCTCATCACTGTTACAAATTTTGATAAAGCAACCTGACTTTGGGAATTTAATCTATATCAATTATCAACAACAACGACAACAAAATACACTGCTGTTATAAACATTCTTCACATATATATATATATATATATATATACACACACTCATGTACATGTACGTTTACATATAGGGATATAGGTACAAGAATACTTATAGCAACATTGTGAGGACAAAAACTTGGCAACAGCCTAAACTCCCATCAGTAAAAGAATGCTTCCGTGAATTATGGTAAATCTAGGCCATCAAGTATTTACAATAGTGAAGCATGTCTATGTGTTTACCTGGAGAAGTCCATAAAATAATGTAAATTAAGTGAAAAGGAAATTGGTGTCTGTAACACAAACTCAGTTCGGTAAATAAACAAAACATGCATATATACATAAATGTTTAGTATAAAGATAAAATGTGTTCAAGGATAACTATTTTATTAAATGAGTTGGGCTTAATAAGATTCAATCATGAAAAAATATTCTTTCTTGACACTCCCTGTTGAATTCACTATGTTGACACTTTCTTTCCCAGACCTGCACAGAATTTCAACTAGGTCCCATAGCTTTTACAGTCCCTCTGAGATAATTTTTAGAAATCCTCTAACAATGGACTACTCCTATAAGTCAATAGGAAGAAAAGCAAAAACGAAAAGACAATTAAAAAAATGGGCAAAGTTCTTTCTAAACATACACTCTACAAAAGAGTACACCAAAATGGTCAATAAATATATCTAGTAAAGTAGAACATATCTGCATCCCATGACCTAGCTACTCTTAGGTTTATACCCATCAGAAATGTGTACATGCGTTTACCTAAAGACATAGACTCAAATGTTCAGAGCAGCACTCTCTGTGTTAGCCAAAAGCTGGAAACTATCCAAATACCCATCAACAGTAGAATAGATTTTTTTTTTTTTAAGTTAGCTGGAGCATAGTTTACGAACAGATAACTTTTGTAGGCAAGCCAGAGAGACTTGTCTTCTTCAAGTGAGCATCGCATTTATCTACTTGTCTGTCTCCATGACATCTTGTCATGCTGTTACCACCTCCTGGGTCCCCCACTGTTCCTCCACAGCCAGAGGAACATCTACACAAACTTTAAAGCTAACTAAAATGTTAGTCACCCCACTAGATACCCTCTGATGCAGCAAAAATCTTCTCATTATCTGAGTTCCCATTACATTTTATGCTGACGGCATAAGAAAGCGGAAGCAAGCCGTCCCGAAATGCACCATAAAAACGCAGTGCTAATAGACAGGACATCCTTGAAGAGCAGAGATGAACTGCTTTCCTCCAGACTGAAATGAGAGAAACACTTTTTTCATGCTTGAGCCGTTGGTAAATGTGGTCTCTGACAGAGTAGTCGAAAAAATAACCTAGCAGGGACAGTATTCTAATGTTAACTTTTCCACCAGGATTGAGAGTCAAGAGGGTTCAGTCTTCCTTTGTCACTGCTCAAAATGTCCAGCTTTTAAATGTCAGACAGCATTGCCTTTAAGTCACAAATACTGTCTCGCTTAATTCGTTTATCTAGCTCTCTGAGTCTTCCTAAGGAAGAGCCCATCATTAGGCTTAAATTGTTTCAGATAGGGTCCCCCTTCCACCCCTCCCAGCTCTAAAACATTTCTTTTGAAAAGTCTGTACTGAAAATTTGTCTTACTTTGATATCTGATATCTATTTCATCAGCACCTCAGTCCAAGCTAAGGGAGGAACAGTTCTATGTTAATAGTCTGTATTACGTCTTTCAAATGTATGAAGACTTTGATGGGAGTATGTATTTCATTGGCCATTACATACAGTCCCAGATATGAAACACATTCTATGTGCCAAGAACTATAGGAGGTAACAAGGATGCCAACATGATTAAAATCAGATTCCTACCCCATTGTTATTTTCATGATGAAGGCAAAACAAATGCCAGAGTAATACTCTAACTCTGAAATATTATTTCAACAATATTTGACTTTAAAATTTTTAACACTATTTAACAGTAACTTCTATCAGGAAAAAGTAGCAAAGAAGCATCAGCATAATTTTGTTTATTTGTTTGTTTTTCTTCTTCATTTGATACCTGCATTCGTGCCCTGATCTTCATTTTCTTGGGTTAATGACCAAAGAAAATAAACTTCCCTTTTAAACCCTCTATTTATAAAACTGTCTTTTTACTTTCTATGAGCTTGGACTCAGCATTGTTTTAAATACTTGAAAAAAATTGGTTGGCATTTTTAAACATGCTTCAGAGGTTTGAAAAGATCTAGTTTAATAAGAGACATTATCCGAAGCCCGAAGGATTTTCTGACCCACAACATACTTCTGCAAGACAGTGTAGAGTCATGTAAAAAGAATTAGGGATATTTGGGTTACAGCAAAATTGACTAATTCTTTTAGTTCTGAGACTTTGGCTAGTTTACTAAACTTCCAGAATTACAGTTTGCTCATCCTTAAAAAAATGATAATGCAGCCTAATTTATGAAGTTGCTTAGTGGATTCAGAGATAAAATATACACACTGCTTAGCATCAAATACTGTTAGTTTTCTTTCTTATCCGCTTATCTGATAGTGTTAATGTTAAGACTCATTCTTTTCTAAATATTTTAAATTTCTCTAGTTTAAAAACATTTTGAGCCTTAAAAATTACTTTGGTATTGTAATTATACCTTAAAGTATTTAAATAAAACAGTCCATGGATTCATAAATGTTTCATAAGCACTGGAAGAGTAAGGCCTGGTAGACCTGGGCAGGTAGCCGATGGGCACAAAGGAAACAGGCTTCACCTTCCATGTTCGTGAATTTATGTGAATAATCAGAACTTCACATGGGGTTGGTCATTTTATCAGAATCTATACTATATAAGAAGAAAGAAATGCATACCTTAGATTGGGAAAATATTCTCTCTCAAGTGATTTAAAAAAGCACACCTTTTTTTTTTTTTTAATCTTTTTGACAACTTGATTGGGGGAGTGGGTAGAAAATGGCCCTACTTAAGAAACCTAAGCAAAGTATTGGCAGGCAGTGACTTTAAATTGCACATTAAACTAATCCAGGGCTATGCCTTAATAAAGGCTAGGGCTGGGAATTCTTATGGATTTTCTAGCTCATTGCCGGGACAACATCGAAAGGCAATAAATGTTCTATTACTTACACAAGCTGCTAGTTTTCAGAAAATTAGTCACCAGTGACCTTTTACCCTTTGTCTTGCTCTCCTTCTCAGTAACTGTACCTGATCTGAATCAAATGCAGACCGGTCCACAGAAAAGTTTCTCTAATAACCTGCTGCAAACCTAAATAACTGGGTTTTGGTATCAGCAATAACGTTGATGTATTAGGGAAAAATACAATTCTATACATTTATTTGACCTTGAAACGAAAGCTACGTTCCCTATTTATTAAGTTATTGTTTTAAGTAGATTAAATCTCACTTCCAACAAATAAATCTCAGACCAAACAAGTCGAATATGAAAATGACATTCAGTTGAAAGTTCTTGATCTCTATACACCTAACCAATAATATAAGGTTCTTACCGTTTTTTTTTGTGAGCATTTGCCTACATGCAGGACTATGAGTCTATGAGCCATGGGGGTTAACCACGAGGTGGAGGAGACTTGGCGTCTCAGGGCTGGTAGTGGAGGGGAACAGAAAAGGAGAGAAGTTATGTGACTTGGGGGAACCAGTCCTTATATTGAATTATATTGATTAGTTTTCCAGTTAGCAGGGAGACCTCCTTCTGACCCTATTTTCAGGGTCACTAGATCATAATGCAATCTCATGAAGAGGCCTATATCCCTGCCTATATTGCTTTCCAAGGAAAGTATGGACCTGAAAATCGCCCAGTTAAAGCTTTCTCTTTTTTCCTCCTTTTGCTGGACTCCACCTAACAAATGCATATATAAATTGCATATACAGTATAATAACAATGCTGCAATGGACACAAGATAAGATATAAAAATGGTTCCAACCTTTTGCCAAAAGGCTATTTTAGAAATTGAATCTTGTGAACAGCATTTCATCTGAATCAGGAAAATAAAATAATAACATCTGACAAACAGGTGGGTCTGCTATAAGATGGACCCCGTATCAGAGAAACATTAAAAGTGTATTAAAATATGGTTGAAGCATAACACTAAATATGAAAGACTTATAGGAGATATTTTTGGTTTATTCATGTGCATTTTCATCTTAGACCAAACATGATTGATTAAGGGGAAGACAAAATAATTATGTTTCCATGAATATTTATGAACCAAAAAATACTTGTTTTTTTAAAGATGATGGAATAATTTCAAGACTAAGTCCCATAAAATTTTATTTATATGAAACAGCCTGGAAAGTCTATAGTTTAATGAGGCATTTACTGAGATCCATGAGAAACTGGCAAAGAGACTTTGACATCATGTGGACAAATCAAATGACATTTTTCACATTTCAACTAATTGTATTGACACTGGACTATCAACAATCGGTAGTATGATGTCATTTGACAAGCAATTAGAGCTATTTTGTAGGGCCTGTTGATGCTTTGGAATCTGTTTCCTTACCTGCTATGCCTCTATGTCTTATCTTATCTGACTAAAGGAAGCTGTCTCATCTTTGAACATTGACTTGCCTATAACGTGGTAACTCAAACTTCTGGCTCTGTGCTGAAGTACTGAGTCACTCTCAGCCTCACTTCTGCCTCAGTCTTTATATGAACACTTAATATTTGGTAGTTAATCTACTTTTCTCTTCACTTAGAGACATCCTGGGCTACTAACATAACTCCATGAATCAAAACCTTCAGTTGACTCACTAGACTTTGCCAGTTCATATCACCTGGAGAATGCCATGGATCCAACTTCTTTTTATTAATTCAGGTCATTCTATAATGTATGAGTATCAATAAAATATATGAGGTGGAGATGTTGAAAGAGATAAATAATAGAATTGCTAGAACCACAAAAGTGCAACGTTATCAAATAATTCTCACCAACCAATAAGCAAGACTCAACCAGTTCTACCCAAGTCCTTAAGAAGTCTCCCAGAGCATACCAGTTCTCCATGACACTGTCTGCTCTCATTGTCTCAAGCTGTCAGAAACATCAATGAATGGAGAGATAGAGTGTTTTCCATTTTTTAAACCCCCTTCATATCACTGCCCTTCACACTTTCTCCCCCAGAAATGCCCATGTATTTTCATCAATATATCTTTTCCCCATCAAACATGTAATGAGCCCAGCGTCCCTAGGTATGAGATGAAAGCAGCCCACTGGCTGTGACTTTGTTAAGCATGTCATGCTCAGCACAGCAAATGTGAAGCCTGGCCTGAGGAGCTGGCTTTGCTGCTGCTGTTAGTTATGTGCCCATAGGAAACTATGTTGAAACTAGCCAAGATGTCAGTTGAGACTTCTGTGGAGAATAAAGGGAGAGCTATGGAGACGGAAAGAGAGCTTGGCAGAGCTGTTTTTAGCCCCATTTCTCACTGAAGGCCTAGAGTGTCTTGTTTTATTTATATGACTTTTGTTATGAGTAAGTTGGTAAAGAAAAGAGATTGAAGCCCAGATAGTGAATCTACAGATATAATTTAGATCTTAGTTTGATATTTATATCTTGAGTCATGTATAGAGGTTTGTTTTGGGCAGAAAATTGTTTGCCTGTCATTCATCCATGATACCATAGTAATTATAACATGATCTGTGCAATCTTGTATGCTTAGTTTTCTGTTTTTATATTATGTTATATTTATAATATAGTCACAATCAAGAATGAATAGAAATAATCTTGGCTGACTGTCCTGAATAGTTTATTCATTACTCAGGCTAGTGGTGATTTAAAGTCTCCTTTTTATAAAATAACAAAATTGGTACCTCTTAAACAGTTTTACTTCATATTGTTAGTGAAGAGGTCTAGAAAAGACCATCCGTTTCAGCCAATATTCTGATGCAATTACCTTGTAATCATTCTCTAATGCTCTTGGAATTCAAAGTTAGCTATGTATAAGTTAACATGCAAGTGTCTCAACATTTTCAACTTTCTATTGAACTTTCTGCAGTCTTCTTCATAGTTTGACTGGAATGGCTGCCTCTTTTTTTTTTAATTTTATTTATTTGTTTATTTTTGGCTGCATTGGGTCTTCATTGCTGCAGGTGGGCTTTCTCTAGTTGCGGCAAGCAGGAGCTACACTTTGTTGCAGTGCACAGGCTTCTCATTGTGGTGGCTTGTTGCAGAGCACGGGCTCTAGGCGGTGTGGGCTTCAGTAGTTGCAGCTCACGAGCTCTAGAGCACAGGCTCAGTAGTTGTGGCACACGGGCTTTGTTGCTCTGTGGCATGTGGGATCTTCCCGGACCAGGGATCAAACCCCTGTCCCCTGCATTGACAGGTGGATTCTTAACCACTGCTCCACCAGAGAAGTCCTGGCTGCCTTTAATATGGCAGAAATTGTTGTTGTTTAGTGTATATATCACAACTTAAAATAAGAGAATTAACTAGTCAATTTGTTACACAGAATACCAAGAAATTTTAAAGGTAAAAATCTATTAACTTGAATATGAAAAGTCCTAAATAGTCACAGCTATAATAAACTTACACCAATCAGTATACTTTTTAAAAGATAAAATTTTTAAAAAGTTGGACAAATTGAGGAAATTATTTGATTAGATTACCCAATCAGCAGTCATTTCCTAAGCAGCTATAGAAGTTAGATGCCATTTAAAATGAGGGGCACCAGAGGTAATAAGATATCAGTCTTTCCCTCAAGGAGCCCATAGTTTGCTTTATATATCTGGCTTAGGATGTGGTATGTTTAGGAACAATCAAAACGTATAAATCAAAATTTCCTACAGAATGGCGACAGATTCATTTATTTCTTATTTTCATGAAACCATGCTCAACTAAGTATCTGGCCAGTTGCAAGAAATAAACAACTCTAGCTAGTGAAAGTAGACAGGGATTTAGTGCAGGAACATGCTCCTATAATGCTGGAGGAGTGGAATTTCCACAAGGCCCCCAGGAAAGACTTGGAGAACCCCAGCACCGGGAGGCCCTGCCCTACAGTCTTCAGGAGGGTGGGGCACGGGGAGAATTGTGTTCAAGAAGGCTCTGCCAGAGCTGTTCTCCTGGACTAGGGAAGTTCCACCAGCCCAGCTACCAATGCCCCTTGACACCCACTGAGCTAATGACTAGACACTTGCACGCTCAGGCAAGGGTACCCAATGTCTCCAAGATCATGCCTGTTGGCAACAGCCACTGAAGCAGTGGGAATAGAATCCTTTAGTTCTGTCTTTACAATCTCATGCAAGTTCAAACTGGTGGGATCTAATTAGTATCCTGAGCTCCACCTTTGAAGGACTCTAAATAGATAAACTTCTCATCCTTCCAGACTTTGGAATCTGGAGATGTCCACTAGAAGAAGATAGGGATAGTGGTGGCATGCCAGCACACCACATCTGCCACAAACTGTGCCTATACTGAAATGCTCAAAATTTTCCTCAAGATCTTTTCGTTAATTAAAATGCAAAGATACTTCATGTACGTGTGTCCATGAGGCATAAATATTTCTCAAACTTTAGGTTCCCTGCACAGTGAATTACTGCCTCTACTGCTCTATTCTGGACTGTACACACACTTACCTCTTTCTGGAAAGCCTAACATCCAGCAGACTTTGCTTCCTCCAGGACGCTATGGACATCCCACTAGGGGTGGCTGTGCTTACCTAGGTCACAGGACTTTACAGTCTATGAAAAAATTGGCTTTTTATTGTGTGTTTCTCTGGCATGACTATAAGCTCATGGAGAGCATGAAATGAGCCTTGTGTTCAGAGTAACTAATTTATTGCCTGCTATGTATTGTACACAAACAAATGAGTGAGTAATTTTAAACATGACAATTTATTTTATTTTATGTAAATATCATTTTTTTATTACTCGGCCACCTTCGTGTATGACTTTATTCTGCAAGCACTGATTAACAATCTGCTATGTGTAATGCATGGCAGATTGTGTGTGGTCCCGGAGATACTCTAACAGTAAATTTAAACCTATCTCTATCCATGATTTTTAAATGGTATAAAAGAGTGTTTATATCCCTGACCTTTTTATACATTATAACTTTCCCAGAATGCTATATAACAAATCCTTTAAAAACAATCTAATTTGTTTGCAACATTTTAGCCTCTAGGAAAGAAAAGAACTAGTAAGAGATATGCCAGTGAAAAACTATAAAACAGGAAAAGTATAAAACTTATTGTAGTTCGAGTTCTCTTATTGATTTGCTTTTTGACCTTGAGCAAATCGCTTTACATAACCATATCACTACTTCTCCATTTTCAAAGTTAGCCTAATTTTAGTTTTCATTGCTTGCCTAATGGAAATCTCAAACTCCTTGAAATCTTAACAGAAAGTATAAAGAGAATAATAGATAGAAATTTTCTCTGAATTCTTTAGAGAAATTTGCTGTGTAAATTCAAGGTAGCATTGTAATTACACGGGGCGCCATGTGGCATAGTGTTTAAGGAGGCTACTTCACACAGAAAGAAAGGGACTCAGGGCTCTGCTGTGCCACAGACGAGCTGGAGACTTGGGGGTGAACTTGATCTCATGTTTAAAACTACTAAAATACTAAAAAATAATGTCTATCTCTAAGAGTTATTTCAAGTTTTAAATATATTATTTTGTGCTTTATTTTAGTTGACTACAAAAGTTGCATAAATGTAGATTAAAAGTTGCACAAAACAGACTCATAGAGACAAGCACACTCAGACTGAAATATTAACCCACCTTAGTGTGTAGCATTTGGGTTCATAGAATCACATGGTATTTTACAAAATGTCTATTTTAGAAAAAAATTAATTGAAGGTGTCAATTCCCTCATTAGGATATTATTATCATCACGTTATACTGTTTTTCCTAAGAAAGCAGCATTGTTCTTTTGCCCAGATTCCCTTTAGTTCTATGAGAATGTCTCACACCTCACTCCCATAACTGCTTATATTGTTGCAATAAGGTGCTCATATGCTCCCCCCAAAACCACTTGGCATGTACGTATTATCCAAATTACAGATTCATGCTTAGATGCAGAGGCTTAAAATAAAACTAGTGGATTAAATTTTATCATATACCATCCTATTAGTTGAAAACAGCCAGGTGTAGTGGAGTCTTATGTAAAAAATTCAAAGTAGAAGATACAAGGTAGTTACGAAGTTGACATTTGGGGGAGCATAATTAAGATCTTTCCTTTATCATATTAGACATATTTAATTGTTTGTGAGTTTCATTTACAGATAGTGTTTCTTTTTGAATCTTTTACACATACAGAACGTCGATGATAGCTAAGTTTAAGAGCTCAAATTGGAATGAGAGATGCAGTTAATAGCCTATTAAGAGTAGTCTTCAGAGTTGAAACTGTTTTATGTTGTGCATATTTGCATGTTTAAAAGTTTGTGGAGGAAACAAGCCCTGTTTGGTAATAAAAAGCAACCACAGACTTCCTTAAGAAAATAACCATATGGATTATATATTACATTGTTCAAACAGAAATGAGTAACCATAACTGTTTGCTTTTAGTCTCCAATGAAATAAGTACAAAAACTTAGTACAAAAAACTCTTATGGCAAATCAACAGAGTAATTTTATGCCAGTTAAATATAACGATTACAAAGAAGTGATGAATTTTGTACATTTTGAGTTTTCTTTCTTTTTTAAAAAAATTTTAGAGTCATTAGCTTTCATGAATTGTATTTCACAGAAGTATAGTCTGAGAGGTACCAGAATAAAAACACCCACACACATGAACATACACTAATGCCTGATCCTTCCCCTTTAAACGGTGTGAAAAATACTGCTCTCATTTATTTTCTTCAGTGGCCCTATTAGACATGTAGAACAGAAACTCTTACTCCTCACTCACATATAGAAAATACTTATATCTAAGAGATTACATGACATGACATCATTAAGGTCACAGAGCAAGCAAGTGTTAAAATCAAATGCCAAGTTTTATTATTCCATATCTTATGTTCTTCCCCTTATAGCACACACCATCAGAGAAAATGATACCCTATGCTAAAAATCTGTTTACCCAGGTAGCCTAACCTTGCTTAGTTATTAGCAGTGTGGAGAGAAACATCAAGAAGTTACAAGACAGAAATCCAAAACAGAGGGAATATACACATAGCTGATTCATTTTGCTGTACAGAAGAAACTAACACAACATTGTAAAGCAACTATACTCCAATAAAAATTAATTTTAAAAAAAGTTACAAGACAGCATCATCTATCTACCTATCTATCTATTCATCTATCTACCTATCATCTATTGAAGAGAGACCTCAAAAGGAACATTTAAAAATTGTCTAAGTATAGGAGAGAAGGAAGCAAAGGTAAAGTTGAAATACTTTATGTGAGTATAAGGAAAAAGAAGAGGAGGTGAAATGTATGTGTGTGTGTGTGTGTGTGTGTGTGTGTGTGTGTAAAATAAGTGGATAAAACAGGTATTAAACAAGAAGAAATATGAAATTGACATGATCAAATGCTGAGCCTTTATTTTAGTGACCACCAGTTGAAAGTTAATATTGCAATGAAACCCTGAAGTTAGATGTTAACTCCCTGGAACTGGGCTGCCTTAGTCTGGCATCAGGGTTTCAATCCTACCATAGTCTCATTAAAAAAAAAAAAACTGCCTGGTTTATAGCAAACTGTTGCATGGAGTAGCTTTGTCCTTTTTTTCAGAAGAATTGTAAAGTTTGGGGACATCTTGGGGTAAAGTCTTCCTTCTTAGTTGGTGTTCCTCCTTCCATCTATCAGGTAGCTTAGATGACCCTCCATTGAAGACTTTATTGGCACCTATACCACTTGGGGAACTTTGTCCACACTCTGAGGCAGAAATTTTTTAAAGTTCCAGAAATTCTAAAACTGTCCAGAATTTTTCTGATCAAAACCCACAGACAGTAACTTGGATGTCTTTAATTAATGTTTGCAAAACGCTTTCAATGCTAATGCTGACTAGGATTGTTATATGAGGAAATAAATAAAACTAAATTAGAATTAACTCGAAAAGTAACATAGAAAAACCAAAAAAATTTCAGTGTTTACAAAGGGTTTAGATGTTTAGCCACACTATTACTTCCTTGAAGCTGTCCTAGTAAGGCAACCTTGTAGATAACCCAGTATTTGAGATTGTCATTCTGAAGGCACTTTGGATTTAATTGTCAATCATTTGGGGAGAAATCTGCATGAGATGTGTTATAGACAGTGATGATGGCCGGTTGAGTCAGTGATAAGCCCTGTATTTGCAAACATGGAAAATAAATCTGAATGTAGTTTTACTTTCCAACATGTCAAATTTCCTGGCTGGTGAAACAGTTTTGGGGACTAAATAAGGCACTACAACTATGTAGTGGCAGCGACCTTGAATTTCTGACATGGAGTCCCAAGAATTTTAAATGAGTTACTAGCTGATGTCTTGTTAATCAGCCTGATTTTAGTGACACTAGTGTACAGCATACATCAACTCAAATAGCCAATCCTTTTTTTTTTTTCTTTTGGCTTGTAGGATCTTAGTTCCCCAACCAGGGATTGAACCCGGGCCATGGCAGTGAAAGCACAGAGTCCTAACCACTGGACCACCAGGGAATTCCTGCCATTACATTTTTTTATTTGCTGTCATTTGAAAACGTACTACAGTTTTTTACCTAACGAAATAATCTAATTAAAACTTTTCATTTATAAAAACAAATTTTAAAACACTTTCCATTAAAAAGATCAAAAATATCAATGCTGAGTATTAAATTTATTAACTTCATAAGTACATGTACTTGTTTTTCAAGAAAGTAGAATTATTTATTTTAAAATTGCCCATTAACTATTAGGTATATGATTATATCTTTATTTTGCTTACAGTTTCTTAACTCAGAAAAGGTAAAATAATTATGCCTTTTCATTAGTAGGATATTTCTAATTTGAAGACTGTACTTAAGGATTGTGCTAATGCTTCTTTCACCCCAGTGACCCAAGCCTTTTAGTAAATTCTGCCTTGATATTAGTTTTCCTAAGTCAAGAAACATTTTCCATATGTCACGAAGCATTATCCAAAGGGAGTTCAGAGCCACAGGGCTCATGCTTTATCATCGTCATCCTGGCTGAAACGAAAGCCGTCTCAGTGATAGCGTCCATCTGAGAAATCAGACAAAAGCATTTTTGGTACACTATTGTTCTTGGGTTAGCCACTTCCTTGAACTAGAATCATTTCACAGTTTTTATTAAAATTATTATGAAAGAACAGCTGAAAAAATAAACTAAGTTGTCTGAGTGAATCTTATTTAGTGTCATCAAAGAAAAATTATCTGTCCTAGAGCAACAGAGTACAATTTAACAGCCGAAATGAACATTTAGAAGTAAGCGGGGGCATTAGAATTTGCTGAGGACCCCAGAAGTGCATTACTTTCAGTAAACTTAAAAAGCAGCACAGAAAGAAAAAAGAATGGAGAAATGTCAAAATTAGAAAATTATTAAAAATTATAAAAGAAAAACCACTGTAAATACTATTATAAAAGCATAGAATGAAGGCAAAAATAAAATAAATTATCTAAGACTAAAATAATTAGAATAGAAATCAAGATTGTATAATTATTAATGTATTCATATACATTAAAATGTAGGTATGTTTAAAGACATTGAATAAGTAAATATAAAGGGAGAATCAGCTATTCGTTATATAGGTTTTGGTTAGGGGCAGATTCTTATAAGCATTTAACTTTATCATTGGCAAAGGGAACAGATTTACATGGACATTATCTTTGAATTGCTGTTCAAGAATTCAGTAGACATGACATTTGTGTCTGCCAAAAAAACACACAATAATGACCTTGGTGTTGTTTTAGAATAATTTGAGATCATGACCACAACAATTTGAACATTAGAACTCAAAACAAGATTAATTAAAATAGATGAATCAGATCTTACGTACTTTGATAACTTTTCTCAAATCATGAAATAAACCTATGTGATTAATAGAAGAATGCACAAATTGGGAAGAAATGCATTTGGTTTAATAGTGGCTAAAAACAAAAAACAATAACATTCAAGATATTTAAATTAAAACCGTAGGGTAAATAATTTTTACAATGTGTGGATGCCATGAGTAATATCCATCAAAGCATGATGATTTCTTAAAGGGGGCCTTTTAAACATAACTCTGTATATTATAATGCATTAGCAAAAGAGAATTTTCTTTTCTGCTCTTTACTCTTCCTGCTGTAGCTTAATCATGAACAAAATTCAGATAATGGAAATTGTTCTTGCCCATGGGGTTATAAGCTAAGTAAAATAGAGGGTAAGGAATTTATCCCTTGAGTCCCCTAGATTAGAAGTGCAAATTTGATTAGCAAAAACATATACCTGACAATAAGTGTGTTAGGCTACTCTGAATCAAGCTAAATATTATCCTCAGGGACTGGCTGAGAGTTGGACACTGGTTGAGGCTCAAAGAATATAAATTATAAATGGAAAGACTTGAATGACACAGCTATTTTATATATATATAATCTTAACTGGCTGAAGACTTTTAAACAGTCTCACAGCAGCTGTTCTCAGGATAATAGGACTTTGAATGTTGACCCCCCCCCACCAAAAAATTTATTTTATCTTTGCTAATGAATGTCAAGAATTGGAAACAAAAGAACAACTAACAAGAATTGGAAAGTTCATTTAATAGTACTCAAAAAAATTTTTTTAAGTTTCAACAAACTTGTAAAAATGCTGTCATGTGATTTATGAACTTTCACCTTTCACATATAAAATCTATAAAAAACAATATTGTACCTCCCCAAATACATAACTCGAAATTTTTGATGAGTAGCAAAACAAAAATACTTATAGATATTTTCCAGGTCTTAGTGTAAAGGTGCAAAACATTTGACAAATTAAGCCCATGTTCAGAGCAACATTCTCTCTCAGACATACATGAACTGGCAATGGAAAATAAGCCTGTTCCACACCACATCCAAAACCTTAATTGGTCTCTTGTCTTTCATCAGCAGTAAAGTGTTAGTGTTTCACTTTGCCAATTATCAAGATAATTGGGCAGTTTTAAAGATACAAAGTGACAAGCTGAGATTATTTAAAATATCTAAAAAATGCATTCAAAATGAACATCTGTGTAGATTAATCTCTTTTTGTGCTAACTTTCTAAATCCGAAGGGCAGTGTCTGCTTAAGAAAACTACCTAAATTCTCTGAAAGTCACTGAAGGAGGTTCATAGCCAAAATCAGCTTTCTCCCAGTGAGAAACGTCTTTGGGAGACCACGTTTCATTTTTAGAATTTGTAATAATCCGTAGATGAAAATATATACATGTATAAAACTGTCTAAACTGAAGCATTTCACAAAATATTTAATACCTTCTTCTTAAACAAGTGATTTAGAAGAACAGGCAAATGTCCTTATATTTCATATTGGGTACGCTATATTTTTCTACCTAGACTAGAAAAAATCTTAATCAAAAGAAAACATAAAATTGAAGAGAATTAAAACAAATGCCAAATTTATTTTGTTGAGAGGAACAAGATACAGAGAGACAAAGAAAAAATTCTGCATCCTTAAACTAATTTGTGATTAATCATATGTGGATAATCACAAAAGATAAAGCCAGACCCTTAGGAGAAGTACAGAAGAGCATGGAGGGGGTTTTAGCAAATAAATGACTACTTGTCACTAACCTTGAGTTGAAGACATACATTAGGATGGCAGACACATCCTGCTAGTCAGCATAGAAGTAGCTATATGTTGACCTATATGGAATTGAGCTCTCTTTCTAAAATATTCTATGTGCTGTGCTGTAAATCCTGACAGGTTTACTAATCTTGGTAACCACTAATTCATTGGCATCCCTACCAGAAGGGACAAAGCAATGAGAGGAAATGTGAAGGACTTGGGAGTAAAGAATGTTCTAAATTTTTTTTTTTTTTTCTTTTTGTGGTACGCAGGGCTCTCACTGCTGTGGCCTCCCCCGTTGCGGAGCACAGCCTCTGGACGCGCAGGCTCAGCGGCCATGGCTCACGGGCCCAGCTGCTCCGCGGCATGTGGGATCCTCCCGGACCGGGGCACGAACCCGTGTCCCCTGCATCGGCAGGCGGACTCTCAACCACTGCGCCACCAGGGAAGCCCTAAATTATTTTTTAATGAAAATGCTATAACTTTGTTAAGAGAACCGGGGCTAGGTGATGTAAATGAACAATTACTTATGCTGTAGAGAACTGATTTGTCATTTGATCATGCTTCACAATACCAGCATGATTACCTTTTGATTGGCAGGTGCAGTGCATCTCATAATGATTGTGATGTATGTGACTGTTGTATGGTTTATCAATTTATTGCCTCTCAGGCTCAAATTCACCCTTTCTGACTGCTCTGTGACAATAAATCTGGGCCCATAAAAATACTTTTTCCATTGTCATCTGGCACTGAATCTTTGTCAATATAGGGTGCTGGAGAGTCATTTCCAGAAGTAAAGGTTTTGTTTTCCAGTTCTGCTTTGCTTTATCTACAGTCTCCTATGGCGTGCTTGATTTCTTCAGCACCAGGCTCCTGCAGCATTCCCAGCTCTCCAATGTCTGGCTCCAGCTGTGCATGTTAGCCAGCAGTACGCAGAAGCCAGGAGCTGCCCTTGGCATGCCCTCCTCACCTTGGAGGGTTTTGTGGCAGAGTGCCTCAGATGAGATATCTCCCTGTGAATAGCTTTCTGCAGGTCCCCAGAGAGTGGATTTCTTGCAAGTTCCACCAGCATGGCATCACAATGACTGCCCTGTCTTCAGTGGCCATGGCCATGCTCTGTCTGGCATGGTTTGGACTGAAGCCCTGAAGAAGAGTCAGGGCATCTCCCTTGAGTACTCTACCTCAGCCTTAGCTGCGTACTTCTATAGTCTTTCAAGTTTTCTTCTGTTTTTTCATACCAATACCTTGTTGCTCCAATCCCCTGTTATAGTTAATAATTGTATTAAGCTTTCTTATTCTAATATTAAACTTTAATATTAAACTTTCTTATTCTAATTACTGTGTGTTTTCTCTGTTTTGATTGCACCCAAACTGACTCCTCTGCCAACTAGTTCACTATTAAAAGGCTTCAAAATGCACCTGCTATACTGAGCAAACATTTCACTGAGCATCTACCGTGTACCATATCTGTGTCAACTACTAGGGGTACACAGCAAACATCATGGATGCAGACCCAGTCCTGGCCCTCAACAAACTTAAACCCTACCTACAGAGATATAATGTAAACAGAATACTACAGTACAATTTGTTAAGTTCTGGTAGAGGCATAGTATATATTGAATTGATAGGACAGAGGACAGGATGATGGAGGATGGAAGGTTATATCCTGCACCACGTGGAAAGACTTTCCACCTCTTCTGAATAGGTGTGTCCACTCTAAGTAGAATCAGAGGAGAAAGCTTCAGGGAGGCAAAATAAGCCTTTTGAAACTATCAGAACTGTTGGAAGATAACATGAGATCTCTCAGGCATGATGAGCTTTCTGGCACTAGAAATGTTAAGCAGAGACCAGATAGCTATCCCACAGGGTTAACTTCGGGAATTAAATGATTTTCAAGGTGCCCATCAACCTTTCGATTCTATGATTGTAAAACCAAGTCAAAGTTCCTTAATCACATCATACCTGCTTTTTCTCTGGTGTTCCATAGCTTGCTTAATTGTATTTTATTCTTCGTTGACAATAATTATAAAAATAAAGTTTGTTCTCAATTTCTTCTTAAACTATGGTTTATACATGCAATTATACATAATTTCCTATTGAGAAGATGTCACTCAAGTCTATCCTCTAATTTCTTTATAATTCCTTCTCCAGCATTACTCATTCTTCCACTTCTATATTAATAATAATTGCACAATAATTCCTCCATTTATTTTATGCTAAGAATTTTTTTTCTAATTAGTGACCCATTCCATACTTTTCTCATGTACCTCTGTGTGTTAGGGCTTAATGTGCTCTGTAACAAGCCATCCAAATTTTCAGTGGCTTCTAGTAATCTGTTAATAATATATTCTTTTTGTCTTTACCCTAGAGATTACACCATGCTTTCTTAACAACAGAAAAATAAAAAGTATTCTCTCACTTTCTGACAAAACAGAAATATTTAAGTCCTAGAAAGATTAAAGTGTTTTCTCCTTTGCATCTTTTACACTTTTGTTATGTATTTTAGTTCTACTTACATTTTAGAGTTTATAAACTATTACAATTATTGTTTTGTTGAGATTATATTTAGTTATATTTACCCACACTATTTATTTACCCTTTCTGGTGCTTCATTCTCTTCTGCATTTCCACATTTCCACCATGGGCCCTGAGCATCCTTGTATGTTCCTGCTGGATATGCCAAGAATATAAGAGCCTGACTATGCTTTATCTGGGACAGTTCCTAGGGTTGTGTTTGCAATGAGCAGTCTTGAGGACTGAGGTACCATCTACCCCTGGACAAAGGTCAAAGTTATTTCTGCTTGCTGTCAAAGCGGTGAATGCTCTCAGATCAGTGCTTGTCTCCTGAGACACAATGTGGCACTGTGTGGTTGAATGTAGGTATCCATGTGGACCCCCCTGAATTACTCTGTGGACTTGGTGAACATCAGGAACTGGTACAAAAATGAAGTTCATGTAGTGTGTTGGGCTGGTGCGTAATAAAGGTCTTTGTCTCTGAGTCAAGAATCTCTGTCTTCTGCCAGCACCCATGAAACAGTAACAGGCTAGCTTGTGAGCTTCCAAGTAAGGTCAAATCACTCTCCTGGCATAATTCTTCCCATAATAATTCACTAGTCTTGTGTTCTGCTCTGTCTGATATGCTTTTAAGTTCTGAGTTTTAATCAGATTAAAACCCTGAGTTCTAACTCTAGATCTTGCAGTTTTCAGTTGGATTCTAGTTTATTATTTTTTTCATATACTTTGATTCTCTATTGAAAAGTGTTCGTGCTTTTACCTATTTTTTTTTCTATATTTACCCCATTTCTTCTAACCTGAATATCTAGGTCATGTGAACCAGCTTCTTGTATTTGATTTTCTTTTGATTATTGATCATATTGTCTTCCCTCTTTGCATATCTACTTATTTTTTATGTTAGACTTTTTGTATTAAAGATTTATATAGAACTCAGATGATGTTATTCGCTACCAAAGAGAGGTTGTAAGGCAGAGAGGGTGAAGGTCTGATCATGATAATATAAGCAGAAGATGTAAAACAAACAAACAGACAGACAAACAAAAACCTAAGGCAATTACAGAACAAATTGTTAGAAACAGAATATCCAGGACAAAATTTAGTAAAATTAGCCCCACTGAACTCTGCTCTGATAAAATCACTTTAGGAATATTCTGCTTAGCTTAGGCATCATGTCATACAAATTCAACTTAACGTGTGAAAACTCTATCATATTTAGTAACCATTTCCCCCACCCTAAACTATATAATAGGAAAACACAATTTGAGGGGTGGTCAAGACACTCACAATTATAGATGCAGCCTCTTCATGGAGTGTCTTTAACTCAGTTCTGCCATGTATCAGGTTCTGAACAATCCTGGGTTTCAAGTTAGGAAAGTAGAAGTCTCCATGATATTTCTTAGTCTACAACTAATAAAGGGACAGTCCTCCTTGCCTGGGCTAATTCCAAAACTTGAAACACTGAACATACATTAATCATTTGATATGAGCCTCAGTGAAACCTAAAATTCCCTAAGGCTCTAGGTTGTACTAAATCTTTTAGTATATTCTATTTTCACTCCAAGAGGAAATTAGTAACTAGGAAAAAAACATTGCCAATCCATGAGAAGAGTGAAAAGCAGGCGCATAGATACTCTCTTGGGGAACCACCCCTGTAGCATGATCTCCTCATATATTTACAGTTAAAACCAAGATCCTCCAATAAAGAAAATAGTACACAATACTTTTTGAAAAGCTCTCTGTATTCACAATGTGGGCTTTCCTGCCACACCTCCGCTCAGTAAAACTAGCTTAGATGAATCCATGGTCCTTACCACGGCAAGAATAGATCCATGCAAGATCACCAGATACAGTATGACCTCTTGTTATCTGTGTCTTTAAGTGATCAGAAATATTAAAAGATATTTCCATTTTGGCCCAAAGCTGGAGTTGTTGGTCATGGTATAAGGGGTTATGAAAATAAATATAATACATATTCCCTGAGTACTAGAAATTGTGCTAGGCACAATATATATATAATTTCCAATGAACTAAGCTCAACATGAAGAATAGGTATCACCACCCCTTATTATTGATGAACAGAGACATAAAAAAGTTAAGAGGAAGAACCAAAATCTGAACACAGATCTCTCTTGACTCAAATATCCATGCCCATTCTATACCATCATCGCACCTTTTGACTATTTTGATCCATGATTATGGTTGCAGCAATTGTTGAAAGATTATGGTGTATGTCTTGATATCAGGTTAGAGACTTTGTGTTGAACTTGTCATTCTTTAGGGGTTGAGATATATCAAATAGAATAGACATCATCAGGCGTAACAAGTGCAAAGTGAGTATAATTTTCCCCTCCTTGTAATGGTAGCTCATGTTTTGTGTTGCCCAGTGAAATCACAAATTGTGCCCTCCTCTGAGTCAGGAACACATTCCAAGATGTAAATTTTTTTTTTTTTTTGTAAACCTCTGGCAAGAAAAGTTAGCCAAACTTTCTCTAACTGATAGCAAAATCTGTGGGATTTTTAATTTTTTTATGAGGCAGATGTGAGTATTTTGCTTCTTCTTATGGGTTATTCCCCCAAGCAATTGTTATTTTTTCCCCAATTTTCCTGATAGTGATTTCCAAAGACATAAAAAATATGAATTTTGGCGGCTTCCCTGGTGGCGCAGTGGTTGTAGGTCCGCCTGCCAATGCAGGGGACATGGGTTCGTGCCGGGGTTTGGGAGGATCCCACATGCCGCGGAGCGGCTAGGCCCGTGAGCCATGGCCGCTGAGCCTGCGTGTCCAGAGCTTGTGCTCCGCAACGGGAGAGGCCACAGCAGTGAGAGGCCTGCGTACCGCAAAAAAAAAAAAAAAAAAAAATGAATTTTTAGACTGGCATTTGCTCCACACTGCCTTTGGCATAGAAGGCAATAGGGAATGTACATGAAAAAACATCTAAATGTATGTTCAAGTTAGAAACTCTTAATCTGACCCATTAAGGAAAACTGAAGTGATTAGGTGGCACAGATCAACACCTAAAGAACACACAACGTGAGTGAAAGATTGAGGATTATATCATAAAAAATGGGAGAGGTAAACTAACAGTTTTCAGAAAAGAATCCTGGGGCAAACTTAAGAAATGATCAAAGGGAATCGCTGCTAATGGCTTTAAAGCTTTTGGTAAATTAATGAGAATGACCTAGGTTAACCCATAAATTAGCTAAGTCAACTATCAGTGTTATTTATGGGAGCAACACATTGCCAGAAAACAAAATTTAAGTATTGATGTAGAGGCCCATTTCTGTGTGTTCACAATGGATTTGAGCTTTAAATATCTTCCTGATATATTTCACATTTCTTCCTCAATACATATTTCTGCTACACAGTTTGTAATCATCCATTCTCTCTGAATGTTCTTTACTTTTTAGCACAATATTCTATTTCAGGCATATTCCTATATGACGCACATTTATTTTTCTTTTAAACTATATGCATGTTGCAGCATGATCTAGATAGATGAATCATAGCAATATTTCCAGAATATTATTAGTACTATTTCTAAGTTCTGGATATCATTCTTAAAAGGTAATTCCTAACCAGCTCCAAACCAGCAAAACATAACAAAGAATATGTATGCAAATAAATATATAAATAAAAATAAATTTATATTTTACTTTCACTTCAGAGTGATATTTCTAAACATCATTATATTATGTAGTTTTGTTTAATATCACTGGTCATTTGTGATTACAAATTAGGTTTCTGATAATTTAAGAAAATTAAGCAGTGGTGGTAGCTCTTTTCTATATTTCCAAAAATTCAAATCTCTTCAAAAATTCAAAACTTAAGTAAAGGCAATACATTTGTTCATATAGTGTAAACTAATATTCCCAATGGAAGAATTAAATTAGAAAATTCTTGCTGAACCTATTGACAGAAATAAGGCATCAAAATATAATATGCTGCCTCTGTTCGCTTCCTTGTATTTGCTGAAATTCATTTAATTTTTTATCATTTATTCCTATTCAAATTCAGGAAAACAATTTTTTGTTTATATTACCACTACATTTAATGAGCAATAGCTTAATGATACTTACTTATATTTAAAACATCAAATTCCTTTAATTTTATTATTTCTTGATGCTTTAGTTCATACAATAGTTCATTGACTTATTTAAAAAGAAAGATTTGAGTATAGGGTATAGAAACAGGCATATTGTAAACACTTCCTGTTATCAACTCTCTAACTAAAGATGATAAATGTTAGTAGACCTATTTTATTATAATTAGACTAACCAAACTAATTCAAGTTGATCAATGGAAAAATATGAAGTCCATGTAAGTATTTAAATGAGATGAAATTTAAATTTTTGATTAAACTTGTAAAAATTAGTTTGCCTTAAAATGTTCTCAGATTCAGGCATTTAGAACTTTGCTTGAAAGTTGGCAGAATTATAGCTATATCTCCTCCAGTTATGACACAATTGATATCAGATTACTAACATGAAATTAACTGTGAAGAGTCTTGGTGAAAACGCTCAATATAAATACATATCTGATGAACTAAAAAATATTTTAAATTTATTCACTAAATCTAAAACATCACTTCTTTGGTTGTATGTTACACCATAGAAATAGTGGTCGGAAGCAAAGGAAATGAGAAGATAATGGAAAAAGGAATAAGAATCCTTTCAAAAATACTCTGATGTAAAGCATCTATGTATGAAACTAACCTTAGAGTATCAATCACCTTCAGTGTGTGGCTTCAGGTTTTGGATTCCATTAATTTGAATGAGCATCAGTCGGCTGAACAGAGAAAGCATTTACAATGGAGGGAGATGCTTTTTCAAAATCAGGATATAAATGCTCTTTTGACAATCTGAAGTGTGATTTTCTCGAGGTAATCCATTTCAAACCAACAGTGACTACTCATTTTAATTAGTTGCAGGCAGTTTTGCAAATTAAATTCCTGCTCAAAAGTCAAAATTCCAGAAGGAGAATGCTTTCATTTTGTTAATTGCTAAATGAGTTTTCAAGACAGGGTAGAATGAAGCGGGGGTGGTCCTAATCAGCAGGCAGATCTTAAAGGGCATGCACCTGTGGTTATGGAGTGTCTCTTAGTAGGGCTAGAATGTTAGTGCTGAATGTACAAGTTTGTGCTGTCTTCCAAATAAACCATCCTAGTAGATTCACTTCAAATTAAAGTCAGTCTTTTTTCTCTTTTCAGTCATGTGCCTTCATGATTCAGACTTGAATTGGCCATATGTGAAATTATTTGAATTAAAAGTATGACCTAATTCATATCCCAATACAAGATATGCTGCTATGAAGTACAGCAAACTAATCCCTTTTGTGGTATTCACTCCCTTAGTGGCCTAAGGCAAAAATCTTTTTCTAGGTTTCAAAGACATATGAAAGTGCATGTAAACGTACAAATCACACGCACCCTCATAAGTCCCTCTATCTCAATCAAAGGGAAAGACTTGCTTGAGATTCAGTTCACATTTGAAAGAAAACTTAGAACTGGTTTCTCTATGCAAATAAAATTCTTGAAGGCTTCTTTCTACCTGAAAGCCTGCGATCCTTAGCAGTGGCTTTAGGCGATTCGGAGAAGGATTTTCAAGGAGAGGCTGACCCCTGGAGGCAGACAGAGCTCCCTTTTGGCTAGATCTTGCTTTTGTAATTCTTGGCGTTAGTAAGTAAAGGGCTGACAGGAAGAGATGACATCCATGGCAAATTCCAGTGGGTATCTCACCTGCCCTTCCAATTCCTCCTTCCACACCCTCCAACTTATTTGCAGAAGAGTTAATCAAATCATAAATGGTGGAATATGAAGATTTTTGAAATCAGATACCACTGGACCATAAACTCCATGAGGGTAGAAATTTGTTTTATTCCTGTTTATATCCTCACCTCTCAGCAAATGGCTGACACATACCTAGCACTAAATAAAATTTTGTGGAAAGATTAAATGAACAAGTGAATAAATACAGTCTAATTCCTTTATTTTAGAAAGATTAAGTAAATTGCACAACGTCCCATACTTAGCAGAAGACATGAATACTGATTAAATATCCATCAAAAACAATGTCGGCAGAATGAAAGAGATTTAAAGCATTCCCCCTAAGAGAAGAGTCAGAAGAAGCCCTGGGGAACAGATAGTAGTGAAAGTTATCTTATGCTAGCCCCCAAACACTGACTCCTATAAGTCCATCTTTGGAATGACTTTGATAATTCTTTTCAAAAAGAATCTATAAACTTCACTGGCTTCATATGAACAAAGAAAGGAAAAGGGGGAGGAGAGAATTGCTTTCTCTGTGTGACTCATAAGCTTTAGGCCAAAACACAGTCATGAGGAGAAAGCTTTAGTTTCTCCAAGATTACTCCCTTCCTACCCGATGATGCAAATTAATTTAATTTAAGACACTGAGCATTATTAACTGACATTACTCTTGGTAAAGCCTGGTTGAAACATTTGATCAATTACTTAAATGTTAATGCTTATAAATGAATATGTAAAAGAGACTTTGGTGTGGGACGAAATATGAAGCTAGTGTAGTTTTGATTATTAGACATTTGTCAAGGCACTGGCAAAGCAAAGGCAGGAATTTTTTTCCTAATAATTCAACATATGATATTTCCCAAAGAAGGTAGATTGGAAAAACCCAATACTTGTTGAAATTGCTCACCTTCTTTTATATTTTAACACTCTTTTTAATTATACTGTGATTAGAGCTCTGTATTTTTCTTTGCTGCTTAAGGTCTCTCATGGGCTTTTGGCTGTTGAGTGCCCAAGTGTGTAGTATATAACATAAGAACAAAAAACTAAAGGAATTGATGCAATCAGAAAACAGACTTTATAAACTCCATTATTTTACTAGGGTCAATAATGCTTTTCTCTCCATTTAAATTGTGCTCCCAGAAGCAATCTTTAAATTCAGAAAAACACAGCTGCAAATATAAGCTAAACTTCTCCTCTTTCTTGACCCACAAATATGTACATCTTTTTATATACTTCTAAATTCTTGCTTCAAACACTTAAGTTCTTCTCAGATTTCCTCAACTCTTTGTTTCTCTGCCACACAATCTAGAATTAGTCTACATTGGTGGCCACATTTGTTCCTTCTCTTTTTAAAAGTAAAGTTTATTTTCTGATTACAAAAGTAATTTTGTACTCCATGCATAAAACAAAAACAATTACATAGAAAAAAAATTTATAATTTTACTGCCAAATATAACCACCACTAACATTTTAGTTATTTCTTCTTGAGTTTAACAATTGAGTCTATACCATATATTTATTTTCAGTCTTCTTGCTTTGCTAAATAATCAGTATTTCTAATGTCATTAAAATTTTGTTTTAATGTTTTCTTACTTTTTGTTTTTGACTTTTTTCCATCTTTTTAAGTCTTTAGCGCTTTGAGAAATATACTTTTAATTTTTAGAAACTCTACTTGTCATATTTTATTTTTAAAGAATATTTTAAACATATTTATCTATTTATCAAAATCAAGAAGGAATTCTATAATTTGAGACAATTCTAATTTATGTGTACTCCTCCTGCATCTTTCCACCATCTTTCCTCACTTTCCAAGTTTGGGGGGATTAGGAACAAGATTATCATTATTCACATTTTATTTTTCCATTATCCATTCTGTTTTTAGGCATATATTTAAAATATTTTAAACACTTTTAAGAATAAATTTCTAATCAATATTTTGACTTAATCCCACTTGACTAATGCACATCATCATAACACTTACTATAATATTTACTACCCCCTCCCTTGATTCCTTAATTTTGTTTTAACTCATTAATGACAATGTACCTTTAAGTTTTTCTCCTGTCTCATTTCTGGTAAATTTGGGATTGAGATTTATTAATTTTGAATTTTTACCTATTCAATCTATAAAACTCAATTGTAACAAAAGAAAGTTACCATGGTAAATGGGAGTGTTTCCTTAATTTCTCTTTCAGATTTTTCATCATTAATGTATAGGAATGCAAGAGATTTCTGTGCATTCATTTTGTATCCTGCTACTTTACCAAATTCATTGATTAGCTCTTGTAGTGCTCTGTTAGCATCTTTAGGATTCTCTATGTATAGTATCATGTCACCTGCAAACAGTGACAGTTTTACTTCTTCTTTTCTGATTTGAATTCCTTTGATTTCCTTTTCTTCTCTGATTGCTGTGGCTAAAACTTCCAAAACCATGTTGAATAAGAGTGGTGAGAGTGGGCAACCTTGTCTTGTTCCTGATCTTAGAAGAAATGGTTTCAGTTTTTCACCGTTGAGAACGATATTGGCTGTGGGTTTGTCATAAAAAGACAATCCTCAGAATGGGAGAAAATATTTGCAAATGAAGCAACTGACAAAGGATTAATCTCCAAAATTTATAAGCAGCTCAATAAGAAAAAAACAAACAACCTAATCCAAAAATGGGCAGAAGACCTAAATAGACATTTATCCAAAGAAGATATACACATTGCCAGCACATGAAAGGATGCTCAATATCACTAATCATTAGAGAAATGCAAATCAAAACTACAGTGAGGTATCACCTCACACTGGTCAGAACGGCCATCATCAAAAAATCTACAAACAATAAATGCTGGAAAGGGTGTGGAGAAAAGGGAACCCTCTTGCACTGTTGGTGGGAATGTAAACTGATACAGCCACTATGGTGAACAGTATGGAGGTTCCTTAAAAAACTAAAAATAGAACTACCATACAACCCAGCAATCCCACTACTGGGCATATACCCTGAGAAAACCATAATTCAGAAAGAGTCATGTACCACAATGTTCACTGAAGCTCTATTTACAATAGCCAGGACATGGAAGCAACCTAAAGGTCCATCAACAGATGAATGGGTAAAGAAGATGGCACATATATACAATGGAATATCACTCAGCCGTAAAAAGAAACGAAACTGAGTTATTTGTAGTGAGGTGGATGGAGCTGGAGTTTGTCATACAGAGTGAAGTAAGTCAGATAGAGAAAAATAAATACCGTATGCTAATGCATATATATGGAATCTAAAAAAAAAAAAAGGTTCTGAAGAACCTAGGGGCAGGACAGGAATAAAGATGCAGACGTAGAGAATGGAATTGAGGACACGGGGAGGGGGAAGGATAAGCTGGGACGAAGTGAGAGAGTGGTATGGACATATATACACTACCAAATGTAAAATAGATAGCTAGTGGGAAGCAGCCACATAGCACAGCTCCGTGCGTTGTGATCACCTAGAGGGGTGGGATAGGGCAGATGGGAGGGAGATGGAAGAGGGAAGAGATATGGAGATATGCATATATATGTAGCTGATTCACTTTGTTATAAAGCAGAAACTAACACATCATTGTAAAGCAATTATACTCCAATAAGTGTGTTAAAAAAAAAAATGAAAGTTACCTTCAATTATATATTAAGTCCCTCCAGTTCCAGATACTTTTGTCTATTTTTCCTCAACATTTTTCTCTTAAAAAAAAATATCTTGGTCTTCCCTGGTGGCGCAGTGGTTGAGAGTCTGCCTGCCGATGCAGGGGACACGGGTTTGTGCCCCGGTCCGGGAAGATCCCACATGCCGTGGAGCGGCTGGGCCCGTGAGCCATGGCCGCTGAGCCTGCGCGTCCGGAGCCTGTGCTCCACAACGGGAGAGGCCACAACAGTGAGAGGCCTGCGTAACGCAAAAAAAAAAAAAAAAAAAAATCTTGTTATCTTATTGTGCTAAGAACGCTTAACATAAGATCTACCTTCTTAACAAGTTAAGTGTACAGTACATTGTTGTTAACTGTAGGCACAATGTATATAGCAGATCTCTAGAGCTTATTCATCATGATTAACTGAAACTTTATGACCTCTGATTAGTAACTCCCCATTTTCCTGTTCCCTCAGTCTATGGCAATCACCATTCCACTCTTTGATTCTATGAATTTGGTGTTGCTGATTTTTTTCCCCCCAGGAGCAAGTCAGATACAATAATAGAAATCAATTCCCATGTATTTCTCTTTGAGGTCTTTATCCTTCAGGGGAACATATAACCCTCTAAGATTGAACTTAGACTCTCAACCAGTAGAAATCTTGGTTTACATACAATAGAGATATCATTATCCTCTCCTCATACTTGTCAAACTCCTGCTTCAACTTTTCCTTCCATGATCCATTATTCAGTAGCTCTGCATTAAAAAGAAAAAAGAAAGTATTAGAAAAATCTGAAGTCAAAGATTGAAAGAAGTTCAGCCAAAACTTGGAAAAGCAGAAATCCTATTCTTTAATTCTTCCAATAATACTTTTGTATTGCTATTACATTTTAGGTTTTCATGCAATCCTACTTAGTTTCAGTAAACTCTTCTTTATAACATCAGGTTTTTAGTCTCATCCAGCTTTTCCTTTAGTTTTTTCTTTCCATATCAAAGAACCATAGATTCTTGCTGTGTATTGAGAATGACAGATAATTTTATAAAATATTCCTACAGTCACTGTGCCATTTCATTTTGTGAGGTCTATTCCTTCTCTTAGTCTTCCAATTGGTCATGACTTATTTTTATCATGGTGTATTATTTCTTTTTTACTTATTCTAAAACTAGGAGAAATCTCATTAATGAAAATGTTAAATCCAAATACACTTAAATGTGTTAGTCAATAAAGTATGGAGTATTATCCACATTCATTGTCTGTGCACATTTAATATTTTTAGATCTAAACTGAAAATTAAGCAGAAACACACAACTCCTACTCCAAATCTGACCTTGGTAGGCATGTATCTTATGAAGTTATGATATCCTGAGATGAGAGTTTCTCCTATCCGGCTTTCTAGTACTCAGGTTGACAACAAATCCTCAGTATTCCATCTTACTGCCTGCCTATGGAACATTTACTCACAGAGAATACACTAACAGGGATGTGTAGGGTTGAAGAATAAAGGAAGAGAGAGGCACCAGCCAGTAGAAGATGCCTCTAGAGTTTTGAAGTTGGTTTAGAACCTGTTTTTCAGAAATAGGAAATAGTGGATGACAAATATTTCCATTCACTTTCAGGTAATGAGGCTTGATTTTATCCTGTAGTGCATCATGATTGGTGTTTTTCAGTTTTGTTCTATCAACTCTGCTTCTAGTGGAAACTCTTCCCAGATTCTGACACTAGAATAATATTCAGTGCTTATTTTCAGTGTCATTTTGAGTTCACTAATTTTGATGCTTCTTAAGTATTACAGTGGAAATTAGAAAAGATTATCAGAGGCTACTAACATCCCAAACTAGAATCTACTCTATGATTAATTTTTGTTAAGTATATCTTCAATAAAATGGATGAGTCTTTTTAATCTGCTGAATTGTGGCACTAGAAACAATCTCAATTCAATTTAATTCAATTCAATTCTGTTTAGGTGGTGATTATTGAATTTCTATTATTGGAGACAGAATCCCAAATTGACATAAGTGAAAAGGAAATATATTCCCTCATATAACAGAAGAGTTCATGAATAGAATTGTCTTCATGTATGGATAGTTCATGAGTTCAAACAATATTTTCAGTTCTTGAGCTTTTTCCATTTCCCGGTCTCTCAGATCTACTTCCCTGTGTTGATTTCACTTCAAGCAAAATTTTCTAAGTGGCATCCAGCAACTCTAAACTTAAGTTCTTCTATTACATCAACCACAACAGAAGAGTTTTTACCTCTCATTTATTGGCCACTTTGGGTCATGTATCCATCTGTGATGCAATCCCTGAGGTCAAAGCAATGTAGAAATTTGACCAGATCTGAGTCAATCAGGCTTCTGAACTGGAGACTAAATATTGAACCAGCCCCACCCCAGAGACATGGAATTTTGAGTATGGAGATAATATTGGAAAAGAAAATTGAAATGGGTTTTCTCAGACAACACAATTTAGCAAATGTTTGTGACCTTTCTCTCTATTTGCATTTATCCAATTGCATAAACTAGTAACTAAGAGAGAGATCTTGCAGTATCATAATTCTTGAATCTAGATCCCAGAAATGTGAGGGTCTCAGTGTCGAAGATCTGAGTGCTTTCTGCTTTTCCCTAGCCTCAGAGCAATGTACCACCACAGCATGAGATGTGGTAGCAATTAATTTGTCCCTTTACACCAGACTGCATTTCAATATGTGGCTCTTTACAATGGTGCCAATTGTTTCCTTTGATTGGAAGGGGAAATAAATAGTAGGAAAATTTGAGGAGGCTTTCTCCAAGTCCCAGTATAATTTCACACTTTTACTCCCATTTTCTGCCTACATTGGAACTAATTACAGTGTGGGACTCATACTTTAATTTTTCAGTCATCCACAGATCAATATTATTAGGCTGTAAGCTGTGTAGATTTGCTTATTCACAGAGACAAGGGACCTCTGAAATTTTTCTACCACTTCCCGAAACACTAACCTTAGTTGTCTTATTATCTGTGTTCCATGGTAAATACATTACCTTTTGACAGAAGTTTTGCTAGCACATAACCAAAATTGCAGACTTCTCAGCCTAGAATGGAGTGACCATCATTGCCCTCCCCCTGCATATGTCAAGTCAATGAATTCCACATTATATGCCTCCTTGTCTTGCCATCCCATGAACTGAGAGTAATGGGGAATTAGTTCTCCAAAGCAAAAAACCTGAAATACTGTTACTTGAAGAAGACGACTATATACTTGCAATGAACAAAAAATGATGGGTTTCTAGTTGTTTCAAGAGTAGGCCTAGCAGAGAAAACAAAGCCAAGATTACCAGGAAAAGAGAGAGTTCCCTGTTCTATATCTACTAATGAGACATCTCCCATCACTTCCGTGGACCAAGAATCAGAACCGTTTACAAAGTCCAAGGAACGAAAGGCAAATGCCATGGCAGAATGATGAGAAAACATGTGATCCCAGGCACTTAGAATGGCGGATGCCAGATTTTGACATGTCTATGCATATAAGCATGACTTGAGAGCCCAGGCATATTCAGGAAAAATGAGTAGGTTAAGTTTGGTTAAAACATGCAATATCAAGTGGTAGAAGAATTAGAAATGCAGCTGAAAAAGTAGGTAGTCATCATACTGTGAAAGACTTTTGATTCCCAGGTGATATTTTTTTTCCTAATTTGGTGGAAAACAGAAGACCTTTGAAAGTTTGTGAGCAGGAAACAATATGATCAGAATTGCATTTAGAAAGATGACTTTAGCAATGGTATGTAAAATAGATTGAAGCTGAAGGAAATAGAGACTGAAAAAACTTATACATTTACCACTACAACAGTTCACGTGATAAACAACAAGAAACATACTTAAGAAGATGGGAAGGAAGAGAGAAGGAAAGATGAAAGATAAAGTTTATGAACTTTCCCTGTTATCCAGCATAAGCCACTGGGTTGTTCTCTTCCTCCCACCCTTTCTTCCCTCCTTTTCTCCCTCCTTTTCTCCATCTCTCTCTCCCTCCCTCCCTTCTTTTTTGTCTCCCTTTCTCTTCTCTTTATCCTAATTTTTTGACATAATTAAACTGGTTAAAATTTCACTTTTATCAGTGTAAATGAGGATGTTGGGATTTGTTCAGACAGCCTACTCTTGTCTGAGACTACACATCCAACAGGGTCCCCAAATTCCCAGAAACATAATTAAAGAATTCTCTAGGACCACACTGACTATTTAATTTTGAACGAACTATTTCATTTCTTTCTGTTTTGTCATTAAAAAAAACTGACATATGAGATCATCCTTTAACCTTTTACAACTTGGGAACACTCTATTCATCTGAATAGCTTTGGGTATTAAATAACACTCTAGATCACTAGTAAAAATAATCAAATTTATGTCCACTGCTAAATGTTTATCCTTCAATTTTATTTTTTACTTTGAATAATAATTATTTTTACATTTTCTAGAAGCTGTTCTAAACACTTTATTTATTTTAATATTTTATCACAGAGAATTTAAAATGTATACAATGGTAGAAAAATAATAAAAAGGAACCCCTATATACCTATCACCTAGCTTTAACAATATCACAGCAAAAATGTTCTTTTAAGTAGAATGCCTGACTTTTTTACCACCTCTAATTTTAAAAAAATCAGATACCCTTTTGCTTTTGCATTAGTGACAATAAATAAAAATGCATGCAGGTTTCTCCCATATATTATATTTGAAGACTTCCTCATAGAAGGTACATTAGATGTGATGTTTATCTTATTGGTGAAAACAAACTTAATTTTTTCAAAATATTCATATATTTTTAATAGTTTCACTAGGATAAAAGCAGTCTGGAATTTTTTCTTCAATTATTCACCTTCAATGATCCAAACAATTATAGTATTTGGGTAAATCTGACAGTTTTGTCCTTTTAGAGAGTGATATTTGTGTCATGAGCAAAATATTTGGACAACTGCCAAATGGCATTACCCAGTAAATTATAACCAATAAGTGCTTATTTAATAAAGCATTTGTCCAAAGAGTAGAGCCCCATGTGAACCAAGAGTCAAGAATTCTGTGTGACCTCCCTTTGTGCCGTGACTTGTTTTGTGAGTTGGAAAAATCAGTTAACCTCTTGGTGCTTGAGTTCAGTCATCTATGAACTGAGAAGAGTAACATTTGCCACCTAACTCACCAGTATTTTATGAAGGTTAATGAGTTTCAGAGTTTTTAATGTGTCTTTTCTTCTTGGATTGAAAGTCTCTCAGAGTACTAAACATCACTGCTATACTTTTTCTTACGGATCCATAAATTATCCTTTGAAAGACTCATGATATTACAAAATATGTGATAAGATACTTCTAGTAGTGTTATCACTTGTTTATCATGTTATCTGAGGGATAAGAAAAGTTTCAACATCACTGCAATTGAACTATATTCACATGACTCCTATTATTAGTGCCTGAAAAGTTTGCGACCCAGTAACACATGCATGTTAAGAGTTTTTCCACCTGCAACTTAAAATATCTTAGTTCTAATCAGTTTGTCAAAATCCTTGCATCTCTTGACATAGTTTCGTGAGTTGAATATTAAAAAGAAAAAAGTTTCTCCACTGAACAATTGGACTGTTCTTTATGGCCACATTGAATGAATAATGCTGAGGTCTTGATGGAAACCCACAAAAGTAAGAAGATTTGAAAGAAGGGGAAAATTTGTCCGGTCACTCTGTACTTTCTGAAACAGTTTTGCCAAAGTTTTGCTCTAGATAAAGAAGAATATTTTTAATAGCACAAATTTGGTAGGATCCTGAATTTTAGATATAATGCTACAAATCCTATGTTTTATGGATTTAATTAACTTTATACTATTTAATATATTATTTTAAAGTTTGAGTGAGGAAAAATATCAGGTAATTTTCATGCTGGTAAAGTTTATTTTGGAGTTTAGCAAGAAAGGTGTCAACATATAAGCTATTTAATCAACATTTCTTAAATTATAGTTCAGCATTTTAAGTACTAAATAACTCCTATTACACTTTATATTAGGACAATAAGGGTAAAAACACATCTCACACATTCCTCCTACTTTATTTCAGAAGAATAATAAAAGAAAAACTAAAATGGAAAAATACAAAATACATACATTTTGCTCATTTTATTTCTCTCTTAGCAGGAGAAAGAAACTATATAAAAAGAAAAGTACATTCATGTTTTTCCCTGACTATGGAAACCAGAGAAATTATCTATTGTATTTTTAGTCTAAAATAAATACAAGTTTTAGCTGACATCATCTTAAAAGTTAAAAAAAAATACAAAATAATTTTAGAAGTCTTGGGGCATGACCCATCCAAGGACTGTCACTCGTGGGGGGCTCATTTTTTGGGACGTCCCCAAATCAAAGCAAACATATAAAGGTAAAACTGAGAGATTTTGAAAATTATTACCCACTATAGTCAACATGTTCTTTTTTTCTCTTTCCTAGAAATACAAACCATCTTTCGAGATGGCAGCCAGCCCACATCCCAACTCTGTATGGTCACAGCTAGAAGGCACTTAACATGAACAGCCATGTACATTTTCTTGTTCCTGTAAGTAAAGGTGTGAGAAGTTTGTCTGTTAAAACAATCCAAGTATTATAACCATGAATAGATGGCCAGCTAGCCAAAGAGTTAAAGCAGGGCATCCTTAATTTAGAACAGGTCTTTGCTAAAGTGCAGAATTTGTTTCATTTTCTTTCTCCTCTTAAGGAAATGTGATGCTGTGTTTCCCATGAACCAGTTTTCAGACCAGGGATGGCTTTGAGCAAGTTTTCATAAGTTCAGGACAAAAAGAGGAAAATAAGACAAGATTCTTATATATGTGATGGTAAAGTTGTCAACTATTCTGTCTTGTGAACATAAACCTTTTAGTCCAAGAATCTGCCTTCCTAATTTTTTGTTGTAATAAAGTGACTGTTTTCTAAAATAGTAGTGATGTGGGACAGACTTTTAAAAAAAAATAATGTCCTTACCTTGGCGAAATAAGTTAGCAAAACTACATTGTTCTTGGTCCTTCCCTCATCCCACTTTTTAAAAAGAGAATATTCTTGACCTCTAAAATCCAAGTCTAAGAGTCTTTGGTTTTAAATATCTTTCTAATACTTTTACACATCAGAAGAAATCAAGGTTCATAATATCATTATATATATAGCTGAGAAGTTTTATTGCTATCTAGAATCTATTAATATGAAAATAATAATTGGTATTTATATTGTCTATAATATTGCTAAAGAAGATTCTTAGATGAGCACAATTGGTAGGTGATATGTAAATTTGGTGTCTCTTTTTTTCTAAATGAATTATGATTGCTTTTAATCATATATAACCTGTGACTGATATGACATATTTCTTTAAAAATACATGAGATAAAAAAGATTGCTTTGGGACAATATATAAATGCTATGCTGTAAATTAATCAGAAATTACTCCCAATAAGGCAAACCATCCCAGACAGTCCATCAACGTCTTCTGACTATTGTCAGTCAAAGAGCCCAAATCAAAAACTCTACAATAGCTGACTAGAATATTTGCCAAACATTAAGATGCTCTTTTTGGAATTTGACATTTCAAAATGAAGCTTACTGGGTTTCACAACAATTCTTTGTTTGGTAAAGGAAGATAAATTTCTGTGGCTTATAGAAGAATTTTGGATACCTCCTAGATGATTAACAAATACCTATTGGAATGTGAGCAACTCTAATTTTGTTGTACTTCCTGATTTCAAGTTTTTTTTCCAATTTATTTCACTTAGTAAGTCACCATGCATCATATGAAACCTCATGCAGCAGTATTAATATTTTCATAGGAAAAAGAACCCACTGCAAGTCATCACAGTTTTCTGGCTAATTAGTACGTTGACCGTTGTCTGCCCAGAGGAGTTGTTAATGTCCACCACTAAGTAGATAAAGCAGAGTCCTTACTGATCTCTGAATGACAGTTTTATGAGGCCACATTTTTTGAAATTTGTATTAAATCTATGGGTTTGTTTTTCCCCTGTGTATGTAAAGAAAGCTAGGTTACATTGTGGAATCTTTGCTGGGACTAACTTTATCTGCATATTTTTGGTCTCTGCAGACCAAAAATGTTAGTGCTGGAAAATTCCTGGACAGTGGCTTTAGAGGTACATGGCTATAAAAGAGAAGTATTTCCTTCTTTTTACTGCTTGACTTAGCAAAATAAACTCATTTTAGTTTTATAAAATGCAGGCAAGAATTCAATTATAAAGGACCCTTATTTTTACTTTAAACAATTTAATCTTTTGCCTTTACATAACCTTTTAGTACTATCTTTTAATAAAGAGAATAGGCTACATAATGGTACTCTTGGCATTGCAAAGGGGCTTTGAAAATATCATTTTAAACCCAATATATATTGCATGCTAAGTACATGGACAGGAAGTTTGGTTTGGAGAGTAATTATATCAGACTACCAATGAGAAGGCCGAAAATGATGTCCTCATTCTTTCGCTGACGTCATTGTTTTTCCAAGTTTATTGTGCTATCTCGAGATTTCTCACCTGTGACAGAGGGCTACTTAGAGATAAAATGGGGCGGGGGGCGGGGGGGATGAGAAGGGGGAAAGAGGGAGGGAGGGAAGGGAGGGAGGCAAGAGAGAGAGAAATAGACATTTTAGAATATTACTTACATAACAGCAGACTTCACATTTTCCCCAGTGTTTAATAATGTACAAAGTCATTAGGAGGTCTGATCTCAAAATAATAACCAAATATGAGGGGAATGGGCCTATTAAATAAATCTGTGCTTATGTAATATTCCTATGATAAGATTGAAAACATATTAATCTATGAGAAAGTATTCCCTTCATCTGGGGAGTCCACTGTATATTTTACTTTTTGGTCAGTCAGCTTAATTTCAATTTGTATATTTAGTGTTGTAGGAAAAATATTTTTTGGTGAGGAATAAATCAATTCCATCAAGGCATTGGCATCAGGTACTTAACTGTCAAAGGGGCTCGTTTTCTGACACAAACACAAGGTCATTTAGCTATCTTGTCTTCTTAAGTAATTCTAACTCTGATGGCCCAGTTTCCTTGAAATGAGTACTAATGGGGCTATGTCTTTTCCATGCAGGCTTTCTGGCTAATTTGACTCAGTTCTGCCACTGCATTGTGGTGAGAATCTTGGTTCTATTTTAATAAAGCAGCTAAGAAGGATCTATATTCCCAATGTCAAGTCTCAAGGAAGAAACTTTTCTCTCTCTTCCTCTCTCTCTCCTTCCTCTTCCTCAGTATCCTTCCTTGGTAGGATACTGCCCAAGGATATGTAAAATCTTGTTCAACACAAGACCTAAGATGTTCTGGAGATTTCAGGAGTTTTTTGACCCTCTATGTCAGACTCTCAAGCACAATTTGGACTACACCATCACCCCAGACACATGTTCAGGGAAAAGATGCAATTTACAGGAGACTTGAAGTTCCTCAGACGATTTTTATTGTTTGTCTTTTTTATCATAAATCAAAGGATAAAAAGTAAAAGTTTGATAATATATATTGGTCCATGATTACTGGGTGTATTAGTTTGCTAAAACTGCCATAACAAGAACCACAAACTGGGTGGCTTAAACAACCAAATTTTGTTGTCTCACAATAACGAGGGTAGAAGTTTGAGATCAAGGTGTTGGCAGGGTTGGTTCTTTCTGAGGGAGGGGGAGTCTGTTCCATGCCTCCCTCCTAGCTTTTGGTGACTTGCTGGCAGACTTTGGTGTTCCTTGGCTTGTGGACACATCACCCGACCTCTGCTTTTATGCTCACAAGGTGTTCTCCTGTCATAAGTATTTGTGTCCAAATTTCCCTTCTTTTATTAAGGACACAATCATATTGGATTATTAAGACCTCAACTTAACTTGATCATCTTCAAAAACCCCTATTTCCAAATAAGGTCACCTTCACTAAAACTGCAGGTTGTGACTTCAACATCTTTTGTGGGGACACAGTTCAACCCATAATGCTGGGTTTATCCAGTTTGACATTTGCATTTCAATCCTCTTACACTCTAAGAAGATGCACAGATTAGAATACTGGGATTTCCCTGTAAGGATTACATTATAGAAAAAAAGAAGAGGACAGACTAAGAGAGGCATCTCTCTCATCTTTCTCTCAAAGAGAAAGCATCTAAAATAAAATCAACTTAGTTTTTAATATTCACCTCCTTTTAGGTTAAATACATGCCTTTGAAATATGTCCCTAATGTCATTATTTAGTTCTTACTCATCTCACCTAATGAATTTTTCTAATAACACATAATCCCAATTTAAAAAGCTAAATTTTGGCCAAATTTTGGTGACTTTTCAGTCTGATCCATTTTAATAATCAAAGACATACTAGGCAATGTATGTTTGTTTCTCTATTAGACTTGTATATACATTCACAAGGACAAATGCAGAGCAGAGAAATGCCTCAATGTAAATAACAGATTAGACATTTGTTCTTAAATAAACAGGACAGGACTGTACTGAATCCACTGGTTTTCTTTCCAATCACTCTTTGCCGTATCAACCGATTTCTCCACTATTGATTGAATCAGCTGTGCAGACAATCTGATTTTTGTCATTAAGACAGCTGAAAACACCAGACTGACTCTTTTTGATCTGTTTCATATAAAAACAATTATTGTCAGAGTGTTCTCAAATCCTCCATCTGACTGTAGAATAAATGGAACTTCTTTTTTTTCACATTTTACTAACAGCAAAAAATAAAGTGGACTCTACAATCAATTTGCCTAACAGTAGTAAAAGTTTGTCAACCATTTTAGAAATTAAACCTAATAGCCTTAAAAACCTTGAGATAGCCTAACTTGACTGTGTCTGGAACTAAACTGATTTAGAATTAATGAGATAATGTATGGAAAATACACTTGGTTTCTTTATTTAAAAAAAAAGAAGCAGCATTGGCTTTGGCATAAAGAAATATAGGAATATATAAACCGCAGACATTCCAATGACCCATGTGTTGCCTCCAATTTTTAGTCTACCAGAGTGGTGAACAGGGTGTTCTTGTTCTATTGTGTTTACATTTATTCAGTTAAAGTATATCTCTGAATGAAGACCAATGATAGTCCTGGGTACTTAGCACCTTTCCTAGCTCTCCAAGTGCCCTGTAAATATCATCTCATTACTCTTCAAAACTATCCAGGCAAGAAATCATACATCTAGTCTCAAAAACAATTCTTGAAAACAAGAATTTATATCCTCCAATAAGAGTGTATACTATATGTATACGCACTTAAAATTCTCCCACTAGTTTTTATTTTGGAGATCTAGTCAGTGAGTGAGCAATTAAAAAACCATCTAAACAAGCCAGGAAGCAACCGCCTGTCAAGAAGATATTTATGGACAACTCTCCGACATGTTTGTTTTACAAATTAACATTAAACCTTCAAATAACAATAGGTTGGTGTGATTCTCTGTGAAGCAAACATGAAGCTCTAAGTGTTTCACCGTATTAAGGGCTCCTTTTTTATTTACATGATGATATATTATGTTTATCTTATTAGCACAGTAAAAATATCAGTAGCCACCTGTAAATAGAGCTCTGATAAAAGGCTACTTCATTTCAGTGTCACTAATCTATGTTAATACCATTTGGTCAAGGTCCTGTAACAGTTGTTAGGATTTCAACCCAGAGAAAGAAGATGGGAAAGTCCTTAATAAAATGTTGTTAGAAGCTACAGGTGGGAAATAAAGAAGCTCTTGTGACCTATAATCTTATTCCCTCATAAAGTCACCAAGAGAGCACAGCAGCTTCTGAAGTTGAAATTAGACAACACACTAGTGGCTTTTCAATCTCAACTTTTACAGTTCAATGTTATCATTTTCAGAGAAGAACAAATGAAGGATACAGAAGCTCTGCCCACGATGTTCTCTCTGGGTTTAATCAGCCCATTCAACCACATGAGTAACTCTGCCTTAACAGTATTTTTTTATTCCCATTTATAAACAATGTAGGCTTCTTGCTGGTCTGTTCAAAAACAAACATCAGATCCTAAACATGTTCTTTTTGGGTTTTATCTTTTTTTATGCCAGATACATTGGAAGAAAATAATTTCCTTTAAAATATTTAATACTAAGTCAGATCAACTTAATAATGGGAGTTGATACGAGATCACATAATCTACCCTAGGCATAAGCTTTGGTGGAGGGCTGAGTTCTCCCAATATATGGGCCCACCACATTGGCACTCTGTAAAAAAAGCTGAGAAAAGGGCCACAAGCAGGTGTTTGACCAGATAAGAGTTCTGGTGATAATTGTGCGCGTTTAGCAGATGCCTCCGTGAGCTCCTGCCCAACGAGTAGCAGGCTTTCACTTTGCCCTGTCTTTACAGCTATTGGTGATGGTAAAAACCTGCTACATGTCTGCTATGTATAACTGGATCTTGAGGGACAAATAGCTTGTTGCTTCATTTTTCTCAGAAGAGCGCGTGACTCTTATTTTCCTTGGCCTCAAAGGGAAAAAGAATGCTTGCTAGGAGATCACCATTGATATATTGTTCTTTCTTCCATAAAACTAATATTTTATGTTTTTCTTCTTTGATTTAGGAAGAATATTCAGCAAAATATAAAATAATAGGGCTGAAAAGAAAAAAATGTTCTTGTGGGAATAGCTAGGAAAGGGTAGATAGCAATTTTCTATGTTTATTTTTCTCCCAATTTATAAAAAGCATCTCTGGAATTACCATGTCACATCAAAGTTACATTAAAAAAATGCTTGATTAATACTAAAATAGCTTTTTAAAAAATAGGTTCAGACTATCAACTTTAAAATTGCTGCCATAGAATAAGATAAAATAAGCTCGTGGTGTTCTGAATAACACAGTTTTGGGTTTTTTTGTTTTGCTTTGTTTTGTTTTTGTTTTGTTTTTTTACATGGATGCAGTATTTTCTTTTTTCCTAAAAGTTAACCATGCAGTAGAGAGAGTAGAATTTAATATTGTTATTCAAAGATAAAATTTTATAGATTTAATTTGCCATCAAGCCTTTGCATAATATTAAGGTTTGGATTTAACATAAGCTTAAGGTTTGTCATATGCAATTTCCATTTATTTACAATGTATAGGACAACTTGTTTAAGAACGGTTGGCTCTGTGAGCAGTTTACTTGACAAATTATGTCAAATATTTGCTTTCTGAAATCCCAAGAATTGGTTGAGAATAATTGTACTTCATGTTGTCAAAAAATAAATAAATATGGGACTAAGAAATTCCGATCATTAATTTGTCAGAAACACGAGTTGTCATTTCTGAAAATTTAATGTCACCGAAGCTCTATTTCCAATAGCAAAGGAGCACTATTGCTAATAGACTTCAGAGCTTGAAATAAATAAATCTTTGGAATCCTGTTGCATCTCTTGGGGTGTGACATTTGACAGTCTTTTATAGCACAGAACGAAACAAGTTTGTGAGCTGGAATTCAATTGTGGCGTATTGATTCCTTGCATCAGTCATTATTCCCTACTGATTGACAGCTGAAAATTGGTTACGTTAAGTATTTCATATGTTATATTGGCTGACATTTGCTTGCCTGCTCCTGTGTCAATATTGTTGTAAAGATCTCCAGCTTTATGAGATAGCAATAGACACTGACTGTGGCTTTTGTGTGATGTTCCAGTGTTTTTCCTGACATAATTTAAGACATATTAAAAACCAGCAGCATCTCCCCTCTTGAGAAGCTTAATGCCAATATTATTGTCTTCCAGGGGAAGATCATGTATGCTCATAATCGGGTGCTAATTTCCACCCGTCCGCTCATGTTTAGGCATTAGGCACTATAACTGTAAAATTGAGCCTTCTTGATTGATTCATGTCAAGCCTCATCTTGGCTCCTGCAGGGGAAGTCATCCGGCTGACCCTTTTTACACTAAAAGAAGAGATTTGTGTTCCTTTCTTTCACCTGGAACCATCAAATTGACTGAATAATCTGTAATACATTAGTGCTGACATTTGTTAGGGGAGAATTAAACAAGACACAGTAATCATTCCCTAGAATAAAAATTGTCTTTCATTTCCAGCAGAGTTCTATTAAAGCGATGACAGAATTAGTCTCTTCCAAGGTGGAAAATCGTGAATATTCTCTGCATTAATGAATCAAGTTAACACATTAATTGCTTATAGGACCTAGTTCTTCAATATGAGTGTTAAAGTGTAGGGAGGATTTATGGTCAATATGTATTTGTTATCAAGGTGAGCTTCTTGTGGAAAGAAAAATTCATATTGCCTTCTTACTTTTGCTAGTCTGAGATGTAAAAGTTGTATTATTCCCTGAAATATCTAAAATTCATCCAAAAATGACTTATTGTCTCTGCTTCCACTCACTTGGGAAATATGATGAAAAGATTGAGTGAGCTAAGTACCCAAGTACTAAATTCAATTCCTGTTTTTCATTATGTCACTTAAGTTTGCAGTGTCTTTGAATTTAGATCAAGAAGTGTCCTTACAGCTCACCCCTCCTGTTCTAAAGCACACAGGAATCATGGTCACGAGCTTCACTTGAAACTCTTCCTGAACAACTGTATGTCCTACTCATTGGTCTTCATTCCAGCACCTGATGTCAACCACGACTGTCACCATGAACGGGATCGTATTACACTCATTAGGGTTCACATGTGTGTGCGCTGTCAGAACCACAGTGTTTTATATCTAACTTGTGTAGTACTCATTTTCAAGATGATTCGTTTGTAAGTGATTATGTGAGTATGTTTCCCATTATGAGTTCACACTTCTCAGAAGTACCACTTAAAAATGGACCTTTTCCACTTTTGACGATATTTGTTGAAGTAGTTGTCAAGTTTGTTAATTGGGGTCATTTCAAAGTGCTCACAGGCATGAACTCCAGATATTCCATGCCTTGTGGAGAGATTTGGGAAAGAGAAGTGAGCAGCCTTTGCCAAGACCTAATACAGAGAAAACAAAACTCTCCTCTTCCTTGAAATATTGGAAAGGCCTCTAGAAACTTGTTGAAGTTAAATGGACGATCCACAAATTAGTAGGAAACACCTATCCATTTCTACAGAAAATAAACTCTTAGTCTAAGGGAAATAAGAGAAATTGGTTTTGCTTCATTTAATTTGGCAAATTTAGTAGTTTTGTTGTCTTACAGATAACATATTTACGTCCAAGAACTTTCAAGAACAAGCATAAAGCACATAGCCTATGCCAAGCACCTTATTAGGAATGAAACCTACTACCACAAAGATATGAGGTTTGCTCTCACCGGGCCCAGTCTCCTGGGAGAGATGGAAGGACATGCTTATAATAAAATAGGCTAAGCGCTGGAAGAAAACTCTGTACAAAGTGCTCTTTTAATACATTGTTGATGACCCAACTAGTTTGCACTCCAATTTTATAAATAATAGCATGCGCATTCATATTATAGAATCATTTTGTGCCTTACAGAAGAAAACTATAATGTAGAAGAGAGCGATATATAATTTATGGAATCAGAATCAAATATTTGACAGTTTATCTAGTGTCTGTGAACCTATCTGTTGACAAAAGCACTTGCTCTAAATAGAGAACACCCCGCCTCTGCATTTCCAGTCCCATAAATGAACTTTTGAGGGAACTCCAAGAAGCTCTTCGGTGGCCAATTACCCTCTCACCTGCAAAGCCTGGGGAGCCCTGAGGAGCTTCAAAGACAATACTTGTTTTCAGTGAAATTACACACCAAGTCACGGCCAGTAACTGTAGAATAAAACAGAAGAACACTAAACTTGGAATAAGAAACCAAATTGTTCTGGCCTGAAATTCCTGACCTGGAAAAGAAGTCTGGACTACCTCATTTCTGATGTTATTCCTAAACCTAATGATAATTTCTTATATAATGTTTAAAATGGTACAAATAAACCTATATGGAAAAGAAGGGTATAAATGCAGTTAAAATATTTTTGCAATAAGAAAATTTGTGATTCGTTTATTAATATATGAGTAAATGAAACACAGGTGACTTGTTTGCCCAACACGGTCAGGTGTCAAAGGCACAAAGGTAAATAAGACCCAGTTGCTGTCTTGTGTGCTGTGTGGGTGACAGGAGGAGAACAAGAGAGGCAGCCAAGTCACACAGCTTGATAAACCCTATAAAGGAAGCATTTACAGATTTGTACGGTGCTATGGCAGCCAGAGGGAATAGAGATTAATTTCATGGGGGACAGACAAGGGTCAGAGAGCCAGAGGTGACATGTTAGCTGGGTAGACAGTAAAGAATGTGTGGGACTTTCAAGGTGGCCAAAATGGGAATGAATGAGCATGCCAACGTGGTTGGTATTGGTCAGAGTCCCTTTGCTGTGAACATAATTCTCTCTAAATAGCTTGGGCAAGAAGGAATTTAATATAAGGTGTTATTTAACTTATAAATCTCTGGGAGCACTGAGGAAAGACTTTCAATTGGGCTTTTTGAAATGACTTCCAGAGTCAGACCCAGAGCCAGGTCACAATGGAACTGCTGTTTTTTCCTCCAGTCAGGAACTCCCTGGCCAAGAGTGCCCTGTCACTGCCCCTATGAAGGAAATAATCATAAGCCACGAGACCAGGAAATCACTGACGGTGGGTAAGATCCACAAGAGCAGGGAGCAGGGTGTGCTCTGTTCACGGACAACCCATGGAGCAGGAATAGTGTCTGGCATTGGATAGGTACTCAATAAGTATTTGTTGAATGAATTAAATAGGTGAGCTGCTATCTCTACGAGCTCCAGTACCATGCCATGCCTAACATGACTCACTCCAACCAGTGGATTCCTGGAGCCTGCCTCTCAATACCCACCAACTTGATGAGACACTAGTGCATGGCTAATGTTGAGAAGAGAAATCAAATGCCTTCCCAATACTGCTTGTCTGCAGGCACAATTGGTATTTCAGAAGCATGGCCTCTGCCTCACTTTGGCTCTCAGTCTCAGGTGATTGCATTGGTTTGGAGGACCTAGTCACAGCTAGGACCTACCATAAAGGGAGCTTAGGAAATATGGCTTTTAGCTTTTCCTCTTCAGTATTGAACAGCATGACAAGAGAGGTCAACAGTCCAGCCCTTTGTCTCCTAACATCCATATATACACTTCTTAATTGTACACAAGCTCAGCAACAACAAGGAAAATAACCACATTCTCCATCTATCACACAAGTACGATGAATGGGAATGAAAATCCCCACCGCCTTTCAAAGGGTGGACACAAAGTTCTATCCATTACTGTATTTATCTTTGATAAGTTCTTTTTTTCCTAATTGAGTTGAGTCCTGCCTTATTATCTTATAATATGTACTGAATAGATAAACTTAGCAACCATAGTCATACACTACATAAAAGAGGGTGGGGAATGGGGAGAAATAAGTGGAATTCAAAAATTCAGTCACATAAAATGTGGGATCAAGTGAAATTAATAATTGACTGGTGAGAACCTGTATTGCAAGTCAGATAGGGGTTGTAAAAACACCCACAAGTATGGTTTAAATTGCCTCTAAATCTAAAGAAGCCCAACAAGCATTATGCCTTTTTCTCCAGTGCTAGTTAATGTAAAGTCTGGCAAGGGTTCTTTTACCTTTGAGGAGATTACCTTACATACTGCACACTATAGGATCTCACAAGCCTCATTGGATTTTTGTGATGTGCAACTCTCACCCTCTTGCATGCATGTGTCTCACAAAGACACATAGATCATAGTTATTTCCTGCCTACCAGCTCCTATCAGCACATAGACCTCAATAGCATGGGCCTGCATAATACCCTATGCAACGGTGAAACGACCCCTACAGGATCCCTACAGAATAAATTATGACAAAGAACCAGAAAAGTGACATACTGGAGTAATGCAGTAGAATTATACTTCTGTCACTAAGAGAAGAAAAGCAATTGCTCTGGAATTCTCTGCTTCTTGGGATAGAGAACCTGACCTTGTCAGATCAACTGTCCCATGCCTGGTGTGGGAGATTGGGTTGATGCACTTCAATGAAAAGACAAGTTCTGGAGCAGCTGTTGACATTAGACTTAACACATGACTAAATTTGTCATAATCCATGGCTTAGCAGAGAGAATGACAATGAACAGATGACCTGATAGAACATGCAGACCTGGGCTAGGAGCTAAAGAAACTGATGATTTAGGAGTAGAAGGGAGACTTCAAGAGTTGACCCTCTGCTTCTGCCCCCTCTCCTCGCCGTTACCACTTTCTAACAGTTTCAGTCACAATTAGGTGAGTGACTAAGATTAGAGACCTTGGAAGAGATTTCAGAAAAACTGGTGTTTGTTATTAGGTGGGGTATTTATGAGATATTCAAACAAAGCATGGCCAGTCTCCTAGTATGGGTTGCAGTATTAGATACTGAGGGTTTTTTGAAACCTTATAATGTCCCTTTTCCAATTTGGAGGTCTCACTCTTTCCCAATAAATGCTCTAAAATTTACAAGAACCTCGGGGAGGTTCAGAATATAACCTATATTGTAATTTAGCAACTTAAGTGTCAGACTGGACAGTCTATTTAAGCAATTTCAACTAGAGATAATAAAGTGATGATTCTTTTAGGACATCCATGGATGATCATGGTCCTCTGATGTCATCTCAGTTGGAGAATTTAAATCCTTTTTTTTTTTTTTTTTTTTGCGGTACGCGGGCCTCTCACTGTTGCGGCCTCTCCCGTCGCGGAGCACAGGCCCCGGACGCGCAGGCCCAGCGGCCATGGCTCACGGGCCCAGCCGCTCCGCAGAATGTGGGATCTTCCCGGATCGGGGCACGAACCCGTGTCCCCTGCATCGGCAGGCGGACTCCCAACCACTGCGCCACCAGGGAAGCCCAATCCTGCGTTTTAATTTATTCTTTAAACTCACCAGAATATTTAGAAGCAGGTATCCTAAGTCAGTCTTTGTACTCTGCATTCTTTCCACAAGGGTTGACTGAAGCAGTCATGTGATGTGTGATGCCATACCTTCAATGTGCCCTTCTCTCCAGGCTGTCTCAGATGATAATTTTACTAAGTGCTTTATCTGTATAACATGGATAATCCTCCTCTCTTCTTCTAATTGAGATTCAAACCCAACCAGGCATTGTTTTTGGTGTTTTAGAACTTTTGCTTTCACTGAAAATGTATATGTCTACTTTCAGCAAAATTAATTACATTAAAGAATTTTAGGCATTGGTATTTTTTTAGTTGTTTATTATTCTATTTTAATTGATGGCGTATTTGTTTGCCAAAAAGAGTTTATGTTTGTAATCATGAGGTGTGATCAATTAAATTATACTCCTAAGTGAAGACTTTATAAAGAGAAGATTTCCTCAATATTCAGAATGGCATGGGAGTGGGATGGAGAAAAGACACATAGTTGTCAAAGAGATAAATTACTTTTTTAAGGCTTTACCTTCATCGATGTCCTCTCATTTTACTTTTCAGAGATCATACTTCTGAAAGTGATCTTAAAGCCCATCTTGTCTAACTCTTTAGTTCACAGCAAAAGAATCTGAGGTTGCACCCACACCCCAGTTAAACACTTCATTATATACTTTCTTATTCTCTAATGGCCTCTTGCCTGTATTACATTTCTAACAAGACTATAAGCTCTTTGATAGCTGAGGTAATTATCTTCTGTTTTGTATCTCTCTCACAGCTCTTAATACTTGTTGATTAAATGATTGATTTAATCCAGGGTGCTCTCTTTTTTATCCCTTATGCTTCAAAGATCACTGGTCGGGTCACAGATAGAAGCACTCATGGCAGAAGATATTGTTAGTATGAGAATTCTAGGTCCTTTGGATATAGTGTACTTGGTTAATAAGGTAACTACATAAAGTCAAATGACTCAATAATTAATGGAATAAAAATCAAGAGGAAGGATTACAGAAGGAATTTGTAAATTCGAACAAGCATTCGTTTTCCAAGATGGTGATTGTGATACAAATGGACTTTAAACTAGAAAGTTTAAAAATCCACTTATTATCCAAATAGAAAATGTGAAATGTGTGCTTTCAAGCATATATATATATATATGTATATGTGTGTATATATATACATATATATATACAGGAAAACATATGAGAAATCCAGCCTGGTTTGCACACTTTCTGTCAATTACTGCACACAGGAAATCAGTAGCTTAAGATTAGTCAGGGTATACTTATATCTTAAGTATTTACCAAGAAGTCATAGAAGTATAAAATGCTAGCTCTTCAAAATTGTGAGAACTTGTATTTCATAAATGAAAACACTGAGGCATAGAGTATCTAAGTACTTTAATATCTTGGTCAAGTGCACACATTTATTAAATAAATTTAGAATCAATCTAAGTTGGTCATTTTAATGCTTTTCCTATCCATTATCATGTAGCTGTCCTGTATTTGATGGAGATGTTTTTATAAACATTCAACAGTGTTTCAAATTGTCACACTCAATTAAATTATTGGTAATTACATAAATTTCATTTTCCAGTTTGTGGAGTGCTTGAAGATAAAGATTCTGTCATTCTTTTAAACTTTCATTATGTTGGATATAAAGAACTACACATAGTAATTGGCTAATAAATGCTTGCTAATTAAAAGAAAAAACATTAGATCAACTCTATTTAATAAACGTGTTTTTGTTGACAGAATTCCATCATCCTCACCACAAACTTGTGCTATCTAGTTACTCTAGTACTTGGTTGAAGCTCTAAGTAAATGACACAGTTCTGCACATAAATCCTTCCCTCGAGGTAAAAGAAAAGTCAGCAATAGCACACAACTCCTTATACAAATTATTTTACAAGACTTCTTTCTAATCTTTCTTGCAAAAGCTCTTCTAAATTCTAAGACAAATAAAATTATAGTTAATTAGATGGTTAACTACTGTTTATTATATTTGTATATTACTTTTGGGTCAAATTTAAATGCAAGAGAATTATGCCTATGTGTGGGGAATAGACTTTCAGAACAATGGGATCTCTTGTATAAGCAATATAGACTTTTTTTTTAAACATTTTTTTTTTTGGAAAACCAGTGCATAATTTTACAACTCAGTGTATTATGTGTGGACTATGGGAAGATGGTGGAGGTGGAGACAGCAGTTTTGGGATCTTCCTGACTCCCATGTAAAAACAGAAAGATTAACTAGAGAGCAAAACCAACAACACTTGGTCAATATTTACGAAAAACTAGGTGATGAGGTATTGACCTCAAAACAAAATACAAGTGTGAAAGAACGAACCTTCAATAGTTCCAAGATCTGTTGTTAGCAGTGTCTGTGAAGTAGAAAGCAGAGGAAATCAAGTGGGTGTAGGGCTGATCTGGAGCAGGAGAACCTCAAATATCCAACAAACAGTTAATAACTGGAAATAAATGGACTGCATGGTGCAGCAAAGAAAATAAAGCTGAGTGGGCTTTACCCTCTTTGACCTAATAAGTGCAAGAGGTCCAGTCCAAAGGAGCTGTCTCAGGTTGCCCCCATGAACTTTTGAAACTGACCCCCCTAGGGCTTCCTTACAGGAGAAGGCATCACATTTAAGAGAAAGTGCCAAGAATGGAATCAAAATTGAGCAGTAAAGAAGAGCAAAGACAAAGGAAAGAAAGGATCCAGGAAAAAGTGAGGCAAGAGAACAGAACCAGAACATCTCAAAAAAAAAAAAAAAAGTTGCCAGATATTTTGATATGGCATGAAAACAGCAGAAGAGGAAGCTCTGTAGACTTGGAAAAGCCTTGGGATCCTATCAGGAAAATGAAATTAATGTAAAAAGGAAAAACAGTAGAGTGTTGAGGTCAATCTCATACAAAGATATTATTTAAAAATAAAAAATGAGTATCAGGAGCAGAGTAATAATTCCTACAGTCAATGAAAATGAACCAGAAAGATTTTTTTTTTTCTTAAAAGGTCAAAATTGCAATGTACTATTTCAAAAGAAGCTAAAAAAAATTGTTTTGGCTATCTCTTGACAGGTAACAAATTGTCCCAAAATATAGTGGCTCAAAACAATCATTTTACTTTGCCCATGATTTCATGGGTCAGGAATTTGGGAAAAGCTTGTCACGACAGTTTGTCTCTGATCCTTGTGGCATAAGCTAGAGCAACTGGGGCTGGAGGATGCAATTCCAAGACAGCTTCTTCACTCGCATACACGTCCAACACCTTAATAATGTTCTTTGGTGCTCTGTTTCCTAAAGGAATCTCACCCTTAAGATCCTGTCTATGTGGCTTGAAATTTTCACAGGTTTGAGGATAGTACAACTTCTTACATCGTGGTTTGGGGCTCAAACAAGACAGGAAGGGAAAATAGACCTTACCATCACTCCTAGCATCAACCAGAGGAGTGTCAAAGAACTTGTAGCCATCTTTAGTGCACTGCAGACATTAAGAAAATAGTAAAGGAGGTGAAAGTAAGGCATAGATCAGCATTAAAAAAAAAACAAACCTCACGACTGAGGTAATAAAAATGCAAACAGAATTAGAAATAAATGAGAAAAAGTCCCTTAAGGAATAAAAAATAAACAAGAAGGAACACAGAAACATATATTAAAAAAATAATAATGCCTTATGAGAAATATATAGGGAAAAAGTAGAAACTTTTATTTTTTATTTTTTTGGTGGTACACGAGCCTCTCACTGTTGTGGCCTCTCCCGTCGCGGAGCACAGGCTCTGGACGCACAGGCTCAGCAGCTATGGCTCACGGGCCCAGCTGCTCCGCGGCATGTGGGATCTTCCCAGACCGGGGCACGAACCCGTGTCCCCTGCATTGGCAGGCAGACTCTCAACCACTGCGCCACCAGGGAAGCCCAGTAGAAACTTTTTAAGTTTCTTTAAAAAAAGAATAAAGTGACATTGAACATCTTTTCACATGCCTGTTGAATATCTGTATGTCTTATTTGGAAAAATGTCTACTCAGCTCTTCTGCCCATTTAAAAAAAAATTCTTGTTGTTCTTGTTAAGTTGTATGGGTTCTTTATATATCTTGTATATTAACCCCTTACCGGATACATGATTTGCAAATATCTTCTCCCATGTGATAAGTTGTCTTTTCATTTTGTTGATGGTTTCCTTTGCTGTGCAGAGGCTTTTTAGTTTAATATAGTTTAATTAAACTTTTTAGTTTAGTTCCATTTATTTTTGCTTTTGTTTTCCTTGCCTGAGAGATTGCTGAGACCGATGTCAAAGAGCATATTGTGTATGTTTTCTTCTAAAATTTTTATGGTTTCAGGTCTTACATCCAAGTTTTTAATCAATTTTGAGTTGATTTTTGTGTGTGGTGTGAGATAGTGGTGTCATTTAACTATTTTGCATGTGGTTGTCCAGTATTCCCAACACCATTTAGTGAAGAGACTATCCTTTCTTCTTTGTATGTTCTTTGCTCCTTTAACATATATTTATTGTCCATAAATGTGTGGATTTATTTCTGGGGTTTCAATTCCGTTCCATTGATCTATGCATCTGTTTTGATGGCAATATTGTGCTGTTAAATCAAAATCACAGTGTGCTATCACCTCACACCCATTAGAATGTCTAGTTTCAGAAAGACAAGAAGTAAGTGTTGGAGAGGATGTGGAGAAAAGGGAACCCTCAGGTACTGTTTGTGGGGATGTAAATTGGTGCAGCCACTATGGAAAACAGTATGGAGATTCCTCAAAAAATTAAGAATAGACCCAGCATATGATCCAGTTATTTCATTTCTGGGTATTTATTTGAAGAATATGAAAACATTAATTCAAAAAGATAAATGCACCCATATGTTCATTGCAGCATTATTTACCATTGCCAAGATATGGAAGCAAACTAAATGTCCATCAACAGATGCATAGACAAAAAAGATGGGAAATACTGGAATACTATTCAGTCATAAAAAAGATGAAATCTTGCCATGTGCGGCAACATGGATGGACCCTGAGGGTATTATGCTAACTGAAATAAGTCAGATGGAGAAAGACAAATATATGATTTTGCTCATATGTGGAATATAAAAAAAGCAAACAAACAAGCAAAGAAATCAAATGAACAAACCAAACCAAACAAAAACAAACATGTAGATACAGAAAACAGAGTAGAGGTTACCAGAGGGTAGATGGGAAGGAGGATGAAATAGGCAAAGGGGGTCAACTGTATGGTGACAGATGGAAACTAAATATTTGATGGTGAGCACACTGTAGTGTACATAGGAGTTGAAATATAATGTTGTACACATGAAAAAACAGGAAAAATATGAAACTTCACCATGAGTAGACATCCAGGAAATGTAGGCTAAAAAACAAAAACTAATTTAATCTTAAATTTAATTAACAGAAGAAGAGTTAAGCAATAAATTGAAATTATTTCTTCTGTATCTTGCACTGGTCAGAACTCATACGGAGTCCAGGATTATAGGGAAGGGCATTTATGAGACACCGAAAATCAAAAAACTTTCCAAATCATCAATACCTGAAAGGATTTTACATCTGAAATTGTGAGAAAATGAAATTATTTATTTTGGAGAAGAGAAGAATTAAGGAAAACAAAATAGCTGTTTTCAAGCACATATAGTCTGTCATGTAGATAAGAAATTAGAATTGCTTTGAGTAATTCCAAGGGCAGGGACAGAATTGAGGTTGCAGAAAGACCAGCTATGGGATCTTTGACTAATTGATCTCCTGAACATTCATGGCCTCTGCTTTCACAGATATAAAATTTGGGAATTGATCTCAGTGTGTAAGACTAGCACAGTAGAAAAATGTGTAGGCTACACTTAGATGGATTTCTGTGACTCTATGATTCTAAGCATTTTCTACCACCTGTAGGTAGTACCTAAACCTGTAGGTCATGTTGTGAGGTGGTAAGTTCCATTACTGGGAATATTTACCCAGAACTCATTATAAGTAACTTATATTTGCTGGATGTTGAGACCAAACTGCCTTTAAGATCTTCTCCAGGTCTTGAGCTGTGACTGGGTAAGGTTTCTGCCCCTGTGGAATGACGAGGTGCCTGTGAAGTCACTAACGAACTTGTGCTGGCTGACGCCAGTGTGCCGAGCAGGTTGCAGGACCAGAGGAAGAGAGAAGTGGCATATTTGAGTTTCCATTGTGCTTACGACAGGTGCCCCACTTGTGTTTGCAAAGTCATAAAAAGTCGTTGGTGTTCTGCTTAACAAATGGTTGATATGCTATTTGATAGAAATTGGTGGTGGGAGTTGCAGGAAGAGAAGGTGCTAGTAATGAGGACTCAGGTTTTTTCAGATTCAAGGAGTCACTGAGTTGCACTTAGAACATTGCCAAATACATAAAAAGCATTCAAATTCAATTAATATTAGTAGTAGTATTGTTGGGAATAATTATATGCATTATAATTTGATAATGTATATCACAATTATTAAGAGCTTGCTTATTTTGTTGTTAGACCTGGGTTCAAAATTTTACTTGTACAAATAATTAACTTCTCTGAGCCTCAGTTTTCTCTTTTGTAAAATAAGAAATAATAATTCCAAGTTTAAATTGTAAGAATATAAAATATACAGTGAATATAGAGTTCCCAGCCCTATATCCTACGTGTCAGAGACAGATAGCTGTCTGCTTCAAATATCCATAGTGTAAAATTGTTTCTGGGAGGCAGCTATAATCCAGGAGCTCTAATTTAGAGATGCCTCACATCCAGTGAGATCCTGGCACTAGATCTTGCAACAGGGCAAGAACAGAAGTGGTAAGGACTTGTCAGAAGACTAGTGCCCTTCTTCATGCTCTCTGTCCCCCTTCTTTGGCTAGGGGCAGAGCACTAAGAGATCCTAGCCTAGAGAATTATTGGAGCCTTTAGTTTTTAGGAGCTTGAAAGCCTGTGTAACCACAAAAAAGCCACCCACTAACCAGGCACCTCTATACTGAAATGTAATGTGAGAAAAAATAAACCCCTATGGTGTTATACCCTTGAAATCTCGAATATTATTTGTTACAGCAGCTAAAATTATTCTTGTTAATATGCATCAATGATAGTATTCAATACATTATAATATTTGTTTTAATCAGCATGTCTGATAGACTCTGGAAAATATTGTCTTTAATAAATATTAGAATTATTCTTTTAGTTATCTCAATGAAAGGATGATGTAGAGAAATAATAAGATGTGAATTATGCCTTACATTCTGTTCTAATACCGAAGCTAGTGATACTAAAATGTATTGTTTTTACTCTTTATATATTAACTTTATTGAGACAACTAACAATAAAATGGATTCATATCTTTACTTCCTGTTTAGTGTCTTCCAGATCTACTTTCCAGAATGAAGACATAATAATTTCTCACTGATCAAATGTCCCTTCTTTACTTCATATAATAATAGTTCAAGTTCTCCTTGTGTATAATACATATGTAGGGCAAGTGACTGTTTTGGTTTAAGTAGCATCTCATTTTTTATTATGATTAAAACCACAAAAATAATGCTTAAAATATATTTATAAACTACACTTGTATGATTGGGCACCCTTTGCAAACTGTATAAAAGCAATAGCACTAGACAGCAAAATAGGCAAAAAATAGAAATGAATTAAAGATGGTTTGTAAAGAGATATGAATGAGGGCGTGACAGCAGAGTATAGGAGAACATGGATCATGCTGAAACTTTAAGTGAGGCATTAGGCCATACCTGTGTCGCCAAAAATATATATTTAAGAGGTATATTTCTCAATCAGAAAAACAGTACATTCACTATAGATGTGACCACATATGTTAAATCCCATCTTCTTAAGCTAGTTATTCAGAGTGAATGCTGAGGCCAATTTACCTTAATTAGGCAAAGTAAAATGATAACTTAGAATACAAAATGTTAAAGTATTAAAATATTAATAAAGTCAGATAATAAAATTGTATAGTATTTATCACATTGTTTCTTAACAAGTTAATGATCAGTTAAGGAAGTCAAGAGACCTAGGGTATATATACTGAATTCCTAATTGTTTAAACATTTCTCATTAAATACTGAATTATATGACTCAAATTTGAAGCATTAAATTGCCACTGAATAACTGCCATATGATAGAGTTTCTATATATTTTCACATATAATTAGAGGTTATATAAAATACATTAACACGTTAGTCATGGAATTGTAATATGATTGGGCCATTTTGATGTCCCACTCCCTTTTTTTTTTTTTTTTTTTTTTTTGCGGTAAGCGGGCCTCTCACTGTTGCGGCCTCTCCCGTTGCGGAGCACAGGCTCCGGACGCGCAGGCTCAGCGGCCATGGCTCACGGGCCCAGCCGCTCCGCGGCATGTGGGATCTTCCCGGACCGGGGCACGAACCCACGTCCCCTGCATCGGCAGGCGGACTCTCAACCACTGCACCACCAAGGAAGCCCACTTTTGGGGGTTTTTTTAATTTATTTTTGTGAAATTTACATATGGGAGATTGAGGAAAATCAGACAACAACTTGATCTGTTGAAGAATTAATAGGCCTTTTATTTTGTTAGTTCATGATGCGTAGTCTAAGAATGAATCAATCAATATAACTCTCTTAACTAAGAAAGCACAGTATAAAGATATTAACCCTGCTTAGAAATATATTGTGAAATGGATGCTCTAAATCCAATTCAAAATAACAATAATAGTATCTCTGTGAATCCATTTTCTCTTTTACCAACAACTTGCTTTTTCAGTTATTGTATTTGCCACCATATATTACACATTGCAGCAAACTTTCAATATTAGAATTATTATATGTGTTTGTTGATGACCATCATGTCTTTTGTTACAATACATCGATTCATTGGCTCAAAATTGTAATTTACCTTTTCACTGAGAATTGGTATTTGACAATGCATATTTCTTTTCTACCTCACACAAAAACTTTCCTGGGAATTTGAAATAAAAATAAACGTGCACTTGTGCATAAAATTAAATGTATCCTAGAAACAATTTATGATTTTACTGAAGAACAGCAGAAACTATGTTTTGGCCTTCTTTCAAAATACTCTTTACTATAAGATCTAGCTTTTTAAATGACTGATTTTAGCCAATCAACTTAGAAATTCTCCCTCTGTTTGTTGGTACTGTTTAAATAAGTAGTGAAACAAAGGTGTGCTTACTTATATGCAATGTAATCAGTAAGCATAGAATTGCTGAGAACTGATACTGCATCAGAGAAGATAAAGAAATTGAGCAGATTCAGGTCTGACTCTCTTTCAGATTTGAAATTTTACCACGTTAGCCTGTGTACTAAGTCCATCTACAAGTCAAAGCTTTCTCATATTGCCAGAGTGGAAGAAAGTCTCTTACATGTGTAGGTGAATATTTGTTGAGTGAATAAATCCATCACTTAGGAAGCTTACCCATTCAGAACCTAACTCAGTAAGCACATCCCCAGAAGAACAAAAAAGAATGATGATAAAATAGACTTTTCTATGTAACTTTTATTAATCTTCAGTAAAATCTTAACATGTGAATGACGGATACTTTTATTCCTTAATTTCTCTTTTGTGGTTTGACATAGAGCTTGGAATCATCCATACATTTTCAACGAATGAATCTACGGCGTGGTATTTTCTTCATCAGCTCACAAAGCAAAGCATATTATCTGGTGTTTCATTCTTACTCCTGAGAAAAGCCCAGAAAATTGACACAACTGCAGGGTGCTGATCACACTTTGTTCTTATAGGAAGAGAAATACGCTATTTGTTTTTACATTTTCCAAGCTGTCTTAGGAGTAAAACTGCCGCCAGTACATATGGGCTTAGTCTCCCACGTCCATCTTATGGGTGTCACCTGCTAAGGTGAGGAGTCTGGAATAGCACAGACACATTATGTATGGGTGGCCTTTTGTTTACAGCAGACAAAGCCAAAATCCTCGGGATTACTTGAAGATATCATATAACACACAAGATGGAGTTACTATTATTCTCCTCTAAGACATATAGTGTTTCCCCTGGGCAGAGGAAAGAACGCACAGCCAATCATATGAAGACAGAACCCATTAAAGATTTATGCAAGCCTGAATTACTTGGCTTTAAACTATTTTCGTTTTTCCCTCTTTCTTTTTCTCCTTTTTTCTTTAATAAGAGGGGCATTTCTTCCTGAACAGCAAAGCTGATGTAGATAGTATCACTGGTAATCCTAGGCTTAAGCACAGAGCTTCTAAATGGCTGGAATTAGGCTGGAAGATGGGGCTGTTTGATTTCCCCTCCTTTTTGTTTCTGTTTTCAAGGCTTTGTCACCAAATGTCCCACTAAACTAGCATTTATGTGGACTTGGGGCCTCAGTGTGTAAGTTTCCTTTCAAGCATAGTCAATGAAACAGCTTTGAAGCTGTTGAACTGTGTAAATGTTATATTAACATTTTCTCTCGCAATTATAGACATTTACATGGTCTTGTTGAAATAGCGCTTTCAGAGGGAAGTAAAAAATACCAGAAGTGAAGGTACACAATGACACAATGAAATGAAAAAGCAGCAGTGTGCTCTATTTATTTAGTTTCTGAAATAAGTAATTTCGACTTTTAATTTACACTTCTCTAAGATGGTGGTTAAGAATAGACAAACAAAGGATACTGTGAGAAATAATTTCATTTTGTTCCTTTGTTACATTAGATCATTTAATTTCTACTTGGTTTACATATGGAGATTTGGCCAATGCACCCCGTTCTTTAAATTTGCTAACTAATAACAAGGACTCAGGAAGCTCATTCTAAAGACCTAAGACTCATGGATGATGATTCAAAAATTATGAGACTACAAGTAGTTGTCCAATTATAAGAAGAAGGGCAAACTGAGTAAATTAGACATTAATCCAGAGCATTCCCAACTATCCATGTCCCTATTTAACAGAAACCATAATGTGCTTTCAAATTGAAAAGTGATTTGAATCATCCCCAAACTACCACATGTGTGATCTTTCCTCTGCACACAGTCCAATGAACAGATTAGGAAAGGGAAGATATAATCACTTTGACTCTAAGGAAATATTTTACCAGTCTAATTTTGGTCCCTCTCTGCCTACAGAGCAATCATTTATGGATGCACAGTATCAGTACAATTCACGGTCAAATTAACTCCTTTCACATTGGTACTACTAAATGTATTTTCTCTAAAGATCAATAATTATAATCTTCACACTGTACCATAGGATTCTTTGCTATTGCTAGTCTTCTGTTCAATGATAGACTTGTTTTATTGTGTATAAAAATATATATACTCCTTGTCCTTCCACCAAATCAAATCAAAAAGCCTGTCCGTGATGGAACCGTTGCTCAGCAACTGTGATCTCTCCACTGGTCTGACCGCTGCTCTCTCCAGCAGGGCAGATATGCAAGATGGACAGATGCATTGATCCTCACACCATATTAGATTGTATTACATGCATTTCAGAAGCTGATAGCAGTAATCTTGTACGTCTCTGTCTACACATCATTGAACTTTAACAGTCAAACTTTGAAAAGTACCTTGTTACATAAAGACTTTCTATAATTTCGATATCTAATTGATTTTCAGTTTTAAAAATTATGTTCTGGAGAATCTACAATGGTTGGTGTTCACGTTATCTCTAAACATAGATAAGAGTATGTTAAAATACACAAACAAATATTTTTCTATAGTACTTTTTTTCACATCATCCTTGGATTGATAATCCAAGTGCTAGCTTCCACCATGGTAATATGCCTCTTCTCTCTTAAGAAACAATCTTAATTGGAATTAAAAACTTGGTGTTCAGGCATTATATGAAAAAGTTGAATCACAATTTATGGCAAAAGATGTTCTTGGAATCCAATTCATTATCCAATAAGGAAGCTGAGAATGATTAAATGCATGTTTGTAAAAGAGTCAAAATTAGAATTATATATGTTAATATATTAACCATACAAAATGTTCTTTTTGATGTACATCTTGAAAAAATAAAATTTCAGATTGAGCACATTTTAAATTTATTTTATAAAACAGTAATATTAATACCATTAATTAATTATAATTTAATGTCATATCTGTTTATATGATTAGTATTCATATTTTAAAAAGGAAGAATAGAATTATTGAGTGAACTGATTTTAATCTGATAAAGTAACTTAGTCCAGTTCTGATCTTTTTCAAAAATTTTTTTCTACTTGACGACTTACCAGGAAAAGCACTGCTTTATCCAGCAAATTAATCTATCTGGAGACACATTCAATTCTTTCTCCAAAATAAAAAAAATCATAAAATTTGACCTTGAGACATTAGCACGTTCAAATTTTCCTTATTCATTTGCAGGAGTGGTTCCACGGTTTCAGATTACTTTTTCTTTGTAGATAATGTGCCATTTAACATAAACTTAGATATCTTTTAAATACCTGAAATCTGAAAAAGCAAACTCAAGGAACTAAAGGTAAAGGTTAATAGTATAAAACCTTTTTGAAACACAGAATGGTGTTTTATTGAGGGAAAATTCATAAAATGATAAAGATCGGTCAGAGTGAAAACATTTTCCAAGTTGATGATTCATTAATAATTTGAGAAAAGACCAAAATTTAAGGATCAGTTTTGTTTGATCAATAAAACTAATTTCAGCAGGAAACACATATCTGAGCACATCAACCATCTGAAATATAAACAAAAAACAGGATGTAAGCAAAAATGTCCAGTAAGAATCCAAAAGAAATTCACAAATCCATGCATTTACAAATTTTTTCACCTAGTTTTATTGAGATATAATTGACATTCAGCACTGTGTAAGTTTAAAATGTACAACATAATGACTCAACTTACATACATCATGAAATGATTATCACAATACATTTAGTGAATATCCATCATCTTTTAAAAAAAAATATTTACTTATTTATTTGGCTGTGCCTGGTCTTAGTTGCAGCATGCGGGACCTTCTCTGTGGCTGTGGGATCTTTTTTTCAATTGTGGCATGCGGGATCTTTTTTTTTTTTAGTTGTGGCATGCATGTGGGATCTAGTTCCCTGATCAGGGATCGAACCCAGGCTCCCTGCATTGGGAGCGCGGAGTCTTAACCGCTGGACCACCAAGGAAGTCCCGTATCCATCACCTTTTATAGATACAAAATTAAAGAAGAAGAAAAAATATTGTTTTTCTTAGGACTCACTCTCTTAACAATTTTCATATATAACATACAGCAGTGTGCATTATGTTAATCATATTGTACATTACAGCCCTAGTACTTATTTATAACTAACAACTTGTACGTTTTGATCATCTTCATCCACTTCTCCCTCCCCTTCCCCACCATCATATTTGGTAACCACAAATATGATCTCTTTTTCTATGAGTTTGTTTTTTAAGTGTAACTGACCTACAACACTACATTAGTTCCTGGTGCACAACATAGTGATTTGATACCTCTATGCATTACATAATGATCACCACGATTAGTCCAGTTACCATCTGTCACCACACAAAGATATGACATTATTATTGACTATTCCCCATACTGTACATTTCATCCCCGTGACTCATTTATTTTGTATAAAAAGTGTTTTTTATATGTACAAGAATTTCACATTTCTCTTCAGAGTCCATTTACTCTTATGTTACATTCAACTCTAATAAGCTTGGTGGTAACAGTTGTAAGAAATAAAAAGGGTAAAGAGTAGCTGTATATTACTAGTGGCACTGAATGTCAATTGTCTGTTAGCAGAAGGCAAAAATTTTTTTTAAATAGAGAAATTAATTAAAGACAATACACAAATTGCTTGGACCAGACTGATTAACTGTGGAGATGGTGAAAAGTAGGTGAATTCTGGATCCATTTGGAAGATTGGGCCCTTGGGATTTCTTTTTTTTTTTTTTTTTTTTTGCAGTACGCGGGTCTCTCGCCGCTGCGGCCTCTCCCGCTGTGGAGCACAGGCTCCGGACGCACAGGCTCAGCGGCCATGGCTCACGGGCCCAGCCGCTCCGCAGCACGTGGGATCCTCCCAGACCGGGGCACGAACCCGCGCCCCCTGCATCGGCAGGTGGACTCCCAACCACTGCGCCACCAGGGAAGCCCCCTTGGGATTTCTTGACACATTGCATCTGTGATGTGAGAAAAAAGTCAAGAATGATTCCCCAATTCTTTTTTGCTGACCCTTGGAAGAAGAAAGTTCAAGCCAAATGACATAGGGAGGGAAAAATTGTGTGAAGTCACCAAGGAGAGAGAGTAGATAAAGAAGACAGGTAAGGTCAAGGAGTAAGTCCAAATATTCATGGGTTATTTACAACCATGACTTTGTCTGGATCATAAAAGAAATATTAAATGATATTTGTTATTGGTATATGTATAAATGATATACATGGTTTCTCACTATGTATGCACTTATATGAATTTAACTATCTGATTTTAGGAAAAAGAGAAATATTAAAAAAAAGGTAAACTTTAAATAATCTAGGCTATTCTGTCTGACATTCTACTAAATGAGCCTATATCCAAGGGTAAAGTTTAGATGAAAGAGATAAATTTGCCATTCCTTCAATCAGTTACATTTGTCCTGTCTCTTGTGTCCTTGTAGTGTGGGTTTTTCATGACGTACATTTAAGTTTTTTGTTTGTTTGTTTTTTATATAACATAAACCTTAAATAAAAGGCTTTTTGTATAATATGAACCTTAAATATACCTAGAAGTCACTTCAAACTTATAGTTTGACATTATGAAGAGATAGTAAATTACTCTTCAATAGAAATATATATTTGGCCACATATACTGTTCTTTACCTTCAACTTAATGGACTTTCAAGAATAATTTTGATCATATTAATTTTTGCATTATAACTTTTTACCTTACAAAGAAGTCCAATATAAAATGAGGCTCTATGGTACATATTTTTAAAAACAAGGACACATGTTAACATTTTAAATAAAATTATATAAAAGTAGGTTCCAGGTTTCAAAGTTTTGGTGCTATAATGAAGAAACTTCAGCTACTCTGAATTTAAATGAGCCAAGTCTTGAATTTCAAACTACTTAGTTTAACTACATGTTCATCATTATGATGAAAATGTATCAGTTTAGCTTTTGGAATATGAGTCATAAGTACATAGGATGCTGCTATCAAAATTCCATTTTTAAAAATTCAGTATTATGTTTTTTTCCTATAGTTTTATTTTCTAATATCTCCTGTGGCTGCAAATTTGTAGAAGTGTTTTCTGTCACGTCTCTCCCTCTCTCTCTTTTTCAATCTATCGACATTCTCAGTGGTCATCTTTCTCTTAAGTCCAATATTAGGTGATCAAAATTTCTTGTATTTTGAAAGTAAATAGACAATTATATATCAATAAGAAAAAGAGGGAAAGACAGAAATACAGTTATTACTATTGTGGGAGTTGGAATGATCTTACATCAGGCTTGGCAATGACAATTTATTTCATAAAATTTTTGAAGGATATAATTCAGTTTAACCCAATCCAAACAAAATTTACTGAGAACAGATTATGGCCAAGAAAATTATTAGCTTTCACAAAAAGACACACAAAATATTTTGAAAAAGACATTTATCTTGTCCTCTTAAGGTTTTTAAGATCAAAGACAGAAATGTACAGACAAGACTGTTTCACAAAGCAAACAAAGACCGAACCTGAAAAATACTAAGAAAGGTTTGATTATAATGAAAGCATTAATCCATGAATAGGTATGTGTTATGCTAGGATAACAAATAACAGATTCAGACAATAACATATAATGATTTTCCAAAAGCCAAACACAGAAAAAAAAAATGTGCAGACAATTTTTAAATAACTAAAATACTTTTCCTTACTACTTTTTGTATATTGAGATCCATGTTAGGGAGGGTAATTCTGTTCTCACGATTTAAATTACAAATGAGAAAAACTAGCGCCCATCTGGGCATTCCTGAAGGGCAGCAACATTGAAGCAGCTTTCAAATCCTTCCCTTGAAATAGAAATGAGGCTGCAGACCATGTTACCAGGCTAGGCGGCTCACAGTCAGTACCAGCATGCATGCCCAGGTGCTGAGAAAGGAGGAAATGTGCACAAAAGGCAACTTTTTCAAGTACTTCTACCAAACAATCCTCCTAACCTCACCACCACTTCATAAGCTTGACTCCAAACACTTTCAACTGCTATTGTTCCCCACAGTTATGCAATATTTCCATGACTGTCATATACTTATTTCTTTGTGTATAATGTTCTTTCCACCTTCCTCTACAGTAGATATCTGTTGTGCTTGTTTTTTTGTCTTTTTATTTTGGGGGGGGGTTGGCTTTTTTTCCCCCTGTCCAGCATCTTCCTCTCTGAAAATAAACTTCAATTTGCCTTTGGGAAACAATGTCTCCCTCTCTTCATCCATGTGGCTCAGATGTGGTTAATCCAGGCCTCCACATACATGCCACCCAAATGCTAAGCATAAGCATGTGTTCCTAGCTCTATATTCCTTTCCTCTGGTGAGTGGGTAAGAACTAGATATTCATACAATTTAAACCAACAAGCAGCAAGCTCAGGACTTTTGCTAGGTGGACTAGAAAAAAAACATAATCTTACCTCTGGGGGTCATGATCAGGTAGGATGGAAGGCTAGGCTTCCAGAGTCCATCTTGCTCCATAAGACAGAGTTTGCCTGACAAATTAAGCCAATTAAAAAAAGAAAACTGGGCTTCCCTGGTGGTGGCACAGTGGTTGAGAATCTGCCTGCCAATGCAGGGGACACAGGTTCGAGCCCTGCTCTGGGAAGATCCCACATGCTGCGAAGCAACTGGACCTGTGAGCCACAACTACTGAGCCTGCGCATCTGGAGCCTGTGCTCCGCAACAAGAGAGGCCGCGACAGTGAGAGGCCCGCGCACCGCGATGAAGAGTGGCCCCCACTCGCTGCAACTAGAGAAAGCCCTCACACAGAAACGAAGACCCAACACAGCCAAAAATAATAAATAAATAAATAAATAAATAAATAAATAAATAAAATTAAAAAAAGAAAACTAAGAAAAAGAAAAAGGTATGGAAAAGATTCTTGATTTATATTTGGTTGAACCCTTGGATTTGTCATTCATGTGAGCCAACACAGTCCCCTTCTTATTTAACCAGGGTTTGTTTCAAGTTTTTGCCACTTGTAACCAATCATTAGTCTGTTCTAACTTTAAATCCCCTCACCATCAAAGGCTCTACAAGCTGAAGAAGTCTACCCTGATTCCTCATTCTAGTTTAGGAGACTGTGCCACCACATATTCCTGAGGAGCTTTATGCTTTCACTCATCACACTCTTACCTTCATCACTGATTAATTCTTTGTCTTCACAGCTATGCTGTAAACTCCATGAGTGTAGGGAAGTAGTCTTATTTGTGTTTCTTTTATCCTAGATACATATTAAGGAATCAATAAACATTGGTTGATTAAATGAATGAAATGAAGGGGTCATAGAAAGAGGCATCCAAAATATCTTGGGTGTGAGTATTTTATGCAGAAATCCAAGATGTGAACTGAGAAGCATATGAAATCACTGTGAAGTTTTAATAAGTTGATGGGATGTGTAGTGTATTAGCTGAGAGAGATTGCCTAAGCCCATAGAATTATCATCAGGGATAGTTTCATGGAGGTTACTGAATAAGAAACTAACATTTGTCATCTAGAAGATCAAGATTTAGAGAATATAAAGAAACAGTGTAATTTTTAAACGACTGCAACTATAAATATTACCAAACCAAATTTGGGTCAGCCTGCCTGATGCTCAGCAAAGCCAATCTACTGACATCAGGTTGTGGTGAAGGAAGGTTCAGTGTCTATTGCAGGACCAAGCAAAGAGAATGGGCAGCTCATGTTCAAAAGACCCAAACTCCTCGATGGCATTTAGGGAAGGGATTTTAAAGACAGCAGGAGGGAGAGGGTCACAGGATGTGTGATCAGCTCCTGTGCAATTCTCTGGTGATGGTGAGGTAGGGTAACAGGGTGATGTCTTGGGAATCTCAACCATCAACCTTCTGGTTCTAACACATCTGGGATCTGTGTGTTGGTGGTCAGCATGCAGTTAACTTCTTCCACCTGGTGGGGATTTTAGTATCTGCAAAACAATTCAAGGATATGACTCAGCATAATATCTCTAGCCCTTGAGGAGGAACTAAAAGTGATTGACTTTGTTTTATGGCTAAACTATTATTATTTTGCCTTGCTTGAGTGCTTTACTTTGTTTCTAAATTTTCTCACTTCTCTGGTTAATCTGCTCTTTGGAAATTGGGGAAGGCCTAGGAGGCTAAAACTTTTCTACAAACAAGTGGCAGGTCAGGTCGGGGACACTATTGAGGGTTGTGGTGGTGTCTGTCCCTGGGAAGGCCTGCAGGGTCCTGCTGGGTTTCAAAATAAAAGAACAATAGATACAACAAGTTTTAACTCCCCAGTTTACAAAGTTCAACTTCTATTTGTAATGAATCCATGCAGTAACAAAAAGTAACTGGTAGTGGAATGGAAGGGCTAGTGCCCACAGGAACTTTGCTTTCCCTCCCTCTATTTCATTTACTCAGGATTTTTATCCTCTACTCTTCCTTAATTTCTGTTTCTCCTGAAATGCTCAAGGGTTTATTTAATCCTGACACCATCCATTGAGACAGATCCTATTATTTCATATTTTTGTAGATGGTGTAAATAAAGCAAAGAAAGATTAATTAAATGACTATGATCATACATTAATAAGCTGAGGAACTTAGATTTAAACACACTCAATCTGGATTTGTTACTATATAAACTACATGGCTTCTTACTCTTTACATCTTCAGCTGTGGTTGTTCCTTTTTCCTTTCCTAAAGTCTATTATTTACATCTTTATTCTTTATGTCTTGATCAATCTTACCAGAGGTTTGTCAACTTTAGTTTTCTCAAGCATCTACATTTGCTTTTTTCAGACTTTTTATTGTATATTAGCTTTCAGTAATTTGTTTTACTTATTTGTTTCATCTCTATAATTTCTTTCCTCCTAAATTTTTCAGCTGAGGTGATTCTGACGTTTTTCTGTTCCTAAGTTCTTAAGATGGTTCCTTAGTAAATTAAAGTTAAGGCTTTCTCTCTGCTTTATGGATTCATGATATATATGTTTTTTCTAAGTATTTCACCTCTGTGCCGTTAAGTTTTGAAATATAGGGTTTTTGTTACTATTCTATTCTAAAAATGTTTCATTTCCAATATGAGTATTCTTTCATCTATAAATTGTTTTAAAGTATGTTTCTAAATTTCTAAACATGGCTTGTTTCTATTTGGCTTTGTTTATATTTTTTTCTTGTTTAATTTTAACTTAATTACTTTGTGTTTAGAGAATATGACTGCCATGTTGTTGAGTCTTACTTTATAGCCTATTACGTGTTCAAAATTTAGTACAGTATGTATTTGAAAATAATATGTGCTTTGCAGTTACCGAAGGAAAATTTCTATGTGACTTACTTAAAGCTAACTGTGTTGATTAAAGCTTCTACAGTCTTATTGATATTTTTGTCTGCTTGATCTGGGTTTGCTTGTTTTTAAAATCTTCCACTATGATTGTGGAATTGTATGTTTTTCTTTGTAGTGCTGTCATTTTTGCTTTATTTATTTTAAGACTGTTCTTCATTGCGTAAGAGAGTAAAACTTTTATATCACCCTGGTAAACTGACCATTTTATCATTATTTTTGACCCTCTTTATCACTAGAAATGTTAATTTAATCTAAAAATCTATCTTGTTTCTAATAATTATGGTTACATAAGCTTTCCAGAAGTTATATACTCCATTATGCTTCTTTTAGTAGTTTCAATAGCCATTAAAATGTGAATTTAACTCATTCAGGTTTAAAGTGAATCAGTTTATTTACTCCTCTTGTAAATAATCAAACACCTCCACACTATGTATATTCACTATTACCTTGTAATTTAGTTAATTTTAAGCTATAGTTAATATTATTATTAGTTTAAAAAATCAAAATTTATTTACATTAACATTTTTATCACCTTTCTTTTCCTTTATTTCTTCTTGCTTTTCAGACTATCTAGGAACATTAATGATGCATTACATATATCATTAAATATTTTCTTTAATGGGATACTGTCAGCTACAAACTCTCAATTTTGTTTATTCAAAAATATCTTTGAGTCATTCTTGTCCTGTCTAAAGAGATATTTTCTATGTAATGAATTCTAGATTGAGTTATCTTCTCTCACCATGGTAAAGATATCAATCCTCTTTTCTGGTTTCCATGTTCCTACTATAATTAATTCTCAGTGTAATTTTCTTTCTTTCTCCTCGATTTAGATTTTATATTCTTGATTCAGGTATCTAAGTGGGAGAGGACCAAGAGTCTCTATCTAATTTCAGAAATACAAGCTATGTATATGGAAAGACCAGTTACTTCCATTTTTTCTCTAATCCAAGGCTTCTCTATCTTGGCACTGTTGACATTTTGAACCACATAATTGTTTGTTGTTGAAGACCTCCTGTGCACCAAAGGATATTTAGCAGCATCTCTAGCCTCTACTCACTAGATGCCAGTAGCACACCTCTTCCACTCCCTGAGTTGTGACAGACAATAATGTCTCCAGACATTGCCAAAATCCCCTTGGTGGGAGGGGAGGAAGGGCAGCAAAATTTCCCCTAGTTGAGAACTGCTGCTCTAATCCAAAGGACCTTGTAGTTAGGAATGATTCCTTCTAAATGTTCACATTAAGTTGATTTTCCACTTTAATTTACAAAATTGTGAATTTTTATATTTTTGTGCCCTTATAAATATTAGAGAAAATAAGGAGTGGTTGTATAAAATCAAATAGTGAAATGCTATTTTAAATCAAAATAGCAAAAATTTTTAATGATTTTTAAATTTAAAGAGTTATTGATATTGTCACTGAATTTCATATACACCCAATGGTAAATGCTTAAAGGCTGATCTAGACAACAGAAAATGAGATATAGCAAGGCAGATTTATAGCTCGTATTTTTGTTTTTTCCTGGTACGTTTCAGTCACTACAAAAACTATAATAGCTCACAGGTTTTTGTATATAAATAGTTTAAATATTCTTCCTTCCATTTTAGAATACTCTAATACTGGCACCAAATGTGTTTTTAAGGATGCACATCATGCACTTATCAACCAAGTAGAAAAATAAAGTGGAAAAAGTATTCAGCAAACTGGTTCTAACTAGTTTGCTAATTTCACAGTTGGGCAGGAATTGGGCAGGAAAGACTCTAGTGTACTCTGGCAAAGGGAGCTGCTAAAGAAAATAAAGTTTAACAGATTGTATTTTCCTCTTTGAATCACATTTAAATACATATGTTTCCAAGTAGAATGCTAGGATGAGTGTCATGGAGTTTCATGACCCACTCTTTTTCTAATAAATGTAAGTCTAAAGTTCTGCCTCCCTAAAAAACAATGAGTGATTTTATGACATTTTTCTCAACTTTTCGAGTATTTTATGCATCGGTAAATGTTGCCTTCACTTTCAGGGAAGACCATGACAATGACATCAACTAGTGAGGAGAGGCCCTGCCTGAAAAATGGCAATTGTGAATTACAGTAAATTCTTTAGACAAATGAAATTATTTACTCTGAAAAACTGGATATGGATTACCATATGGATTACCAAAGTATTACGTGGCTGATTCCTGTACACTGTGACAAATGAAGAGATAAAAATGATTTCTAAATGACAGATCCTTAATATATGAATAACTGTTTTTTCTAAAGTACTTGAAAACGATTAAAGACAGTACCTTCTCTTACAAAGCTTAAACATTTCCCTGAAATCTTAAACTCAAAAAAACTTGGAAAGATGTTTGTGTGTATATCTGTATATATATATCATCACCATCATTTTACAAACAAGGGAACTAGAGTCCTATGTTGAGCAGCAGAAATTATACTAGAACATTTGTTCTCATTTCCATATTAGCTGTCTGTCTATCTCACCATGTCTTCCCTGTAATATTTATCTGCTTAGCAAAAGTTTTGTATAAATGCACAAAAAATATAAATTTCATTCTCATTTTTGTCCATGTTATCTTAAATTCCTTCTTAGTAGTGACAAAATTTTTTAAAAGTTTTCTCATAAGCCTAAATATGTAAAGGCAAAATAAAAACATATTCAGTAATAAGCAGCATATGTACCAAGATCAATAAATAGCTACAGTTTTCTACAAAGATCAACCCCCTAAATCCCTCTGTTTAAAAAAGTTTTACAACTTCTCATTGCTTAAAATAAAATCTAGATTTTTTTTTCAACTAGCCTTTAGTCCTATAGGCAGGATAAAAGGAGCAAAGACACTGAAGTAAAAAACAAAACAAAACAAAACAAACAAACAAAAAACGTGGAGTGTGTTCAAGAAATAGAATCAATGTCAAGATCACAGTCCCCAAGGAGTACCAAGGAGTAGTTCCACTTCTCTGATCATCTAATTGTAATTATCATCCGCCAGGTCTGTGTCTTCCACTTGTGTCTCACCAGCACTTGGAACAATGTCTTGAATGTGTGAGGAACTTAATATATGACTGCTGAATGGAAAGATTCTGGAAATAAGTCATGTAATAATTAGATAACTGCTTGTTTATAAGACTATTTTCACATTCTGGTTTCTGAGAGCTAGGGTGGAAAAAGTAACAACAACAAAATACAAAGGCTTTATAATTAAACATATGAATTTATATACTGAAAAAACAAAAAGATTCACCAAGATATATCTCTAATCTACCTCCTGAATCTTATCTCCCAACGCTCACGTTGTACATTTCAATAAAAGTAAACAACTATTTACATCTGGTATTTTTCCTTTGTCTTTTCTCAATTGAAATGTCATTTTTCCTGTGTCTGAGTTTCTAAATTCTACTCATCATTCAAAGCTAAACTCAGATGTTATCTCTATCTTAAGGCTTTTTTCTAAGCCTTCTAGATGGAAAAAACTCCCTTCCCTCATCTGAACTCCCATAATACTTAATATGCCATCTCATTTTGCAGTTATTTACAGATGTTTTTCCTCACTTGGAAGATTGCAAAGTGTTGAAGGACAGGGGCTGTGTTTAAATAAATTTCCTATCATCTGAAGGGCAAATACTAAGTCCTTAACAAATACTCATTGGTGAAATAAAAAATGGATGGATACATAAATGGTTTACCTTAATGATAGCATGACAAAACCCCCAAATCTAATCTAGCATCTAGAGATGCTAAGGAAATACTAATATCATGGTTTACTGCACAGGATTCTTTTAGATTCTTAGAAACAGTAACTCCAAATTCAGTAATTTGCAAAATCTATGACTTTCAAATCAGAGCTGTTGACTGAAGCTTCACCAACACAACTGAGTTTTCCAATTAGTAGACACCCTTTTTTTTTCCACAGTAAGTGCACTCTTACCAGCTGTTATGCCTGATCCTGCCATCATTTCTGCCAAAAACATCTTCCACCAGGCCCCTGCTCCTCAGCTGTGCCACTCCAAAACAATGTTTGCTCCTCATTAAAAATCTGCAAAGCCAACTGACAGTCAATCCACCACACAAGCAGCCCAAACCAAATTGGGGAGGAGAGACACAAAATCCGATCTTGGTTACCCATACCACTAAGAGGCTGTGCTGCTGCATTCCACACAAGCTGTGAGCACTGCAGAAGCCCTGCTGGGAGCCCTGTTGGAAGGCCATGATGGCAATCAAACCATGTGGTCAGGAGGCCACGTGCTGCTGTTACTAGGTTGTTGCAAAGTAAATAAACTACGCAATCAATCGGTTGCAGCTTATGGAGACTGTGCAGCTGAAGAGGCACTTGTGCCACCTAACCCATGTAAATTGGAACCATGGTTCTGGTCTATCTCCAAGGAATAAGATAGGTTTTATAACCAGATGGGGCTCTAAACAAAGAAACTGGCCATGGATGCTGGGTTATTGGCCCTCACGATGGCCTGTTGTAACACAGAAAGGCCCAGGACAAGAAGTTAAAGTAATCCAGACCGTTTGAGAAGTGAGGATGATTTGATATATTTAAAGCCTCAGGCAAATTCATAAGTTTTGTGATTCTGCATCTCTTTCACCCACATCCTAGAGATCTGGTTAAATCCGATGCCCTTTAATGCTCAGGGCTCTGAACTACTGACTATTCAAAAAAAAAAAATGTATCAGCAATGGCAAAATGCATTTTAAAACACCTCTGCTTTTAGGACACATTTCCTTAACAATATATATTTCTTTAATCATATGATTCACCCCATGACTTTTGGCAAATGCTCAGAAATTATCAGTCCCTTCAAGGTTCAAACTCTACAGGTAAGTATTCCAAAGTTCTGCATACTCCTCTGCTAAATACAACCGATCTGACCTTCTTTACTAAAAATACAAGAGAATAAATCAGAGATTTCCCTTACAAAATACTTAGACCGTGAGAAATTTGCATGTTTGCAACGACCTTCTGTGTAGTTAAATAGCAAAGACATAGATAGTTAATTGCAGACAGTTATTTTATGAGATTAGAGGCTGCATTGAAGAAAAAGAAAAAAAAGAGAACTGAATGAAGCCAAGCAAGCAATGCAATCTTTTGTTATACTGTAACAGCCATCTAAACCTTTGTATTATATTTTGATTAGAAATGTATCTTGGGAACATTCACTACAATCTGGTACATGCACAATGTTCTCAGAGACAGTTAAGAGCCACCCAAAGGATACTCAGACTGCTAAGTATCAAGATCATTTTATCCAGCTGATCAAACAACCCTGAATGTGCCAGATTAACTGGTAGTGTGAAAACGGAAATGGGAGATAGGGAAACACTGTACATGTCGGGTCAGTCTGGACCATTAGCTCCCCACAACATGCCCAAGACTGCTAAGCTGTCATTTTAGGAAAACACCTTCCTATACATACCCTCCTATAAGGAGATTGGAGAGAGAGGACAACTTGCCAGAATAAAAAGTAAGAAAAGAAAAGTAGATTTCAAATGAATATATATCCAGAAATAAATACAGGAGAGAACACAGAGGAAGCATAAATGAACAGACATATCTCGAATAAAACATATTCTAGCATGGGTTGCAGGTAGTGTTTGATGGATGCATTTCCTACGAGAGAGTAACTATTTCTTCAAGAGCATACAGAGTAGAAAAAGTTTGAACATGCATACAAATTCGTTAAAACCAGCAGGTATTTAACAGTTTGATTTAAAATATTGACAACAGAGGTAATGTGGCTAAAAAGATTTTATTCATTCGTATAACTAACATATTTATAATTGTAAAGACATATTTGTAATTTCTGAAGTAATTTGCAAATGCTATTGGCATATTTCTATGGCTATACCTCTATGTTATTATTAAAGAATAATATTTAATATATAAGTAATATATATTTATTTATATATAAACATATACACACATACACAAATATTTATATAATATAAACAGAATTATTTAAATCATTTTCTTGTATAATAATATGAATTGTCACATTAGAGACAATAATTTTAATTGAATTACTTATACCTGTAATATGTGTATATTTTATATAAAGTGTACATTAAAATTTTTTAAGTAATATCACATATAATAAGTTATATAATAAATTATAAAACCAGTCATAACCATCAATCTACTTATGCTGTCCTAACAAAATAGAACAATCCAAATATTCCTTAATAATCATGCTAACTTGGTTAAGAACAACCTCCCCCAAAACAAATGACTAACTATATTAACAAGATTTAGAAACTACATTCCAATGTTTTCTTCCACAGAGAGATTAATTCTTTATTTTAGAAGATAAACTAAACAACACATTTATTAATGTGAAGAATTAATATTTTTGCTCTATTATTTTGTAATGAAACAAAAATTTTATGAGCATTAGCTCTATTTTAGCATTACTATATTCATTTCACTGATAATATGATAATACAATCTTAAATTCAATTGAGCTAAATTTTCTAGTTAATTAAAAAGACCTTAAGAATTTTTTAACCCAATGAGAAAGAGGAGAAAGGATGGGAGTCACTGCCCCCTCAAACAAAAATGAATTATGTAAACATAGATTACACAGTGTGGGGAAAATACAGGAAAGATATCTCTGACTTTTCTCAGCTTACCAGGTCTGCATCTCTTCTATCGTCAGCTGCGTGCGCAAAGCACCTTACAAATCATAATATGTAACAGACTAAATGTCATTTATGATTCATAATTTTGTGTTTTATTTTTTTGTCTAATATCATCCTTTCTCAGGCATATGTGTGTGTGTGTATTCATATGAGCACATACACTGCAAATATATATTACTTGTATATATTATATGGGAAAGAAAGCTAATTTTATCAGTCACCAAAGTAATATTAATGAACATTACTAAAAATTGGGAAAAATATCTGTGTGTGTGTGTGTCTGCGGTTTGGGAGGGTAGCAAGTGAGAGAGCACAGCTTTTGATTTAATCTCCATGGTGAAAGGCTTTTGTACGATAATTCTTTGCATGGAAAAATCACACCTAGCACTTTAGTCTGATGCTAGGTGTCATGAATAACAGGAATAAGATTTTTTTGCCAGCTGTTTCAATCCCATATTCCTACACACATACATACATGCATATGTTTGATAATTTAAGGAAGAAAGAAGGGAAAATGAGTTTGAACTAGTTCCACCATCTGTAAGTCACTAGTGAGGAGCAGAATGTTTTCATCAGTCATTATGGGTCAGATCTCAATGATTAAAAACCCCAGAGCTTCTCAAGGGTATAATTTCCTGGTTCTCCACCTGCACACTTCCCCATGGACCTCATCACCCTTGACTTTAACCAAATTCTGGAAAAGCAAGTTAATTCTAATTGAGAAGCAGGATTTAACAATACATGCAAAAGGACATTAGTTATGTTGATAACCAGACAAAATTAGCACAGGATTTTGTCAAAAAATATCAGGAGGAAATGTTTTCTTGACTTTGACTTATATCACCTATTACTAACTGAATGCAAAAATAATTGTGTTATATTATAAAAAAAAGAAATGTTTCCTTGAGGTTTCACATCAGGTATCATCATTGGACTAAGAGCCGCATTCTGGTGGCCTGAGAAGCTCAATTCCACTTTTGAATGCTTTGGGGTCAATAAAACCCCGAATGATTTGGGCCTATCATACATCCTCTAGTTATTTAAACCCTTGAGCATTTCAAAGGGAATTTAATCTATATGGTCTGATTCATTTACACTTTACTCATAAAAATTGTGTTTGTAAGAGTTACTCATTACAAAATACTTCTATATAAAAATGCTTTAATCTATACTTTTCAAAAAATAGAATGTCATTTCAAAATTAAGCAACTTCCTTCTTCCTCTAAATGTTCACGGTTAGTTCAAAACTCAGAATATTTCTAGTTTTAAAGGGTGCTGAATTTTCATTGAAGCACTGTATCTTTCCCAGGCACAGCTAGATCACAGAGCTTTCTCTCTTGGTGCTTGAGATTCCGAGACGCCTCCATAATTACAAACAGTGCACTGTAGTTGTTCTGAGACAAAACAGCTCTCTATGCTTAAGGAACTGATAAAACAATGGTTGAAATGATCTTCCTAGACTTTTTATTTTCCCTTCAATGAACACTGTTAACATTAAAAATACATGGAATAGAATGTGGTCATGCTGAAATTTTAAAAACAAATATGGATAAAGAGCTAAAACTCTTGCTCAAAACCAATCTGGAAACATAAACATCAATAGCTGATTTTTATTCAAGATCCTATTGTAGGGATTTCTTTTGTTATTGTCTCATTATACAGAATTTTGTGTTTTTGTCTATGTTATCTACATTTGTAAATGAAATGATAAACATAAGTCTGCAGTTATTTTTGAAAAACAGTTTAGAACAAGATCTAATTGCAAAATGATATTTTATTTGAAGATCGTTTGAGAGTTCCAGTTGTTTTTGTTTTTTGGTGGTACGTGGGCCTCTCACTGTTGTGGCCTCTCCCATTGCGGAGCACAGGCTCCGGACACACAGGCTCAGCGGCCATGGCTCACAGGCCCAGCCACTCCGCAGCATGTGGGATCCTCCCGGACCGGGGCACGAACCCGTGGCCCCTGCATCGGCAGGTGGACCCCCAACCACTGCGCCACCAGGGAAGCCCCTGAGAGCTCCAGTTTTTACATACTTGGGGTTACATATCTTGTGATATAGTGGTCATTGTATGGGCCATATGTGGAATAAAATTGAAAAAAGAATATTCTGGAGTTCCTGATACAGCCCAAATCTCATCTAACTGAGACTTCTAAGATTAATCTTTCTCTGTCTTGACACAAATGTGGTAGTATTAATATATAAGAAATGGCATAAAATTTCACAGTTAATCATTGCTCCAGAAAAAGTATAGTGGAGACAATAAGACAACAGAATTTTTCCTGACTACTTGGGTTGGAATCCCAGTTCTGTCACTTAATTGCTGGGTGACTTTGGGCAAGTCACTTAAACTCTACACTTCTGTTTCCATATATATTAAAATAGAGATAACAATATTTATGTCTCAGGGTTGTGGTAGGAATTAAATAGGTTAATATATAGAAAGTACTTAGAACTGCAGCCATATAAATGTTAGCTCTTTTAACATTTAACAGAAAAAAATATCAGTTACGTTTGTGTTTAATATTTGAGAATTGCTTTCTTTCCCGTGCCTTCTGTGTACATATCCCCAAATAACGTAGTAATATGGAATGGCTATTTTAAATTTAAAAAAGAGGTACTACTTACTTAATGTGCATTAATAATTAAGTTTTATCATCTAAAATGGAATATAAATAAATAGGTAAAAATAAATAAAGCTAGTTAGTTGTATGGCATCTGCTATCCAGTCTTATTTGGTTGGCTCTGGAACCTCTAATTCTAGCACTGGCTGCTCATCTCCACTTTAAGCCCTAATTTCTAATGTTTTTGTACATTTAGATGTCTAGTAGTTGTCTCTGGCACTGCATATTCTCACTGAAACTCACTTTCATCTTTTCCAGGTTTGGTCCACCTCCTAGTCATCTGAGTTCTCTTCATGTTGGTATGACTCTTCTTGCCTTTTGGGCTTTAATGATTTCTTTCCTTTTTTTCCCTTCAAAATATCTCTCTTTGTATTTCTCGCCTTCCTCTGTGGTCTAGACATCCCCTTTACCTGGATTAAATAAATATCCTCTTAATTTTCTCTCTGCTCTCCATTCTCTCTTTCAGATGAGTCTGCCCACCACAACCAGACTGACCTGTCTTAACACTGTCTTCCTTATGCTACCACAACTCTCTCTTGTCTCCAACCTTAGACCCAAAGCCAGTCTTTTGAGTTTTCAATCCCTGCATTTTCTGACTCCAATGGACTCATTCAGTATGTTTATGCCTTTACATTTAGACAAGTTCCTTCTGAAAGTGGGGCACATCCTGATCACTCCTGCATCTCTCTGTTTGTTTTATCTTCTCCCATCATGTATCCCTCTCCTTTCTTTTCCACACATTTGTGTCTTAAGTATTTGTTAAGGTACATATAAAGTTTTACTCTCTTCCAGAAATTGTCTATTCTGATCACACAGACCTCTCCCTTCTAGGAATTACTATGCCACTCAGCATCAATACTCAAGAATTTAACATTTCACTTTGTGTTAGTTACTTCATCCACAAATTCCAAACTGACTGTGTGCTTCTTGAGGTCTAGGACAATGTACACATTGTCCGTCAAAGCCCTAGGCAGATAATACACAAGCAAGAAGCATTTATTGTAAGATTAATTGATTAGTGATTAAAATAGTAGAGAATTTTAGAAATAACTTTGTAAACATTAGCTCTTAAATTTCATACTTGTGAACCAAAATTAGTAAACTACCCTCTCTCTACAGGTCCTTCACTCAGTCTTACCAAGTCCCTCTCATATACTCAAATCTATTCTTTCTTTATTCCAGCTTATTTTCTCTACCAGCACCAGCTTAGGCTTTCTAAACCAGTGATTCTGTATTAGTTCTCCTACATGATCTCAATGAACTTCTCTCCTCTTTTTCCTCTATTATCATAACAGAGATTCATAAAAATAATACAAGTTACAATCGTGAAAAATCAAACACTAAATTTCACTAACTAAATGGTTATTCTGAAGTCAAGAAGAGTTCAAGTGGTTATCAAAGGGGACATTAAATGGCTGATTCAAAAGAAAATTAGTGTCTTGATGTTCCACTAATGTTCAAAATTTTTTATAGTTTTACAGTGTTATACGACGAGTATTAAGAAAGTTATTGCATTGTTAATTACTTCATTTGTTATACATATATTAGGTGTATGGATACAAAGATTAATGAACAAAATATTTTAAAAACTCAAAGGAAATTGATTTATGACTGACGTTTATGTTTATATATGATATTAAAATTTTTGATATTCAAAGTTCCCCTGAATCTGGTCCCACCTTTTCCTTCTAAATTCGTGTACGATTTCAACCTAAGCAAAAGTTTTGCTTTTTTTTTCAGTCTGGTCTCCTCACTGCTTCTTGAGCTCAAGCCTACTATTTCCCCATTTAGAATGTCCTTTTCACTCAGAAATATTTATCCCAGTTCAGATTTACAGTTCTAGCCCCCTCTAGCCTCTTTCTGGCTATTGATCTTCTCTCTTCTTTAATTTCTAGAGAAATTTTTAAATAAACTACCATTTTAGAATTAATTGCACGCCTGCTTTTTAGTTTACGTTTCAAATACACATCTAGTTTAACTGCATCTAGAATATAAGCATATATAGGGAACTTAGATTAACTCTTTTTTTTCATTAAACAATTCACTCCCTAACGTGGGCACAATATGCTGAGTAACTTTTTTTGATTAATAAGACAATAAATAAGTTTGTATGTTTTAATAACTTTCATAAAAGCAACTTAACATTATATATGAGACTTATTAAAGATTTATACTCCAAGAAGTTGTTAATTATGCTTGTTGACTATATGTTCACCATATCTCGTCACACTTCTAAACCTTTTATGGATCAGCTAATATAATTCTCATGACTCCTAAAATAGGCATTATTATCTCAGTTTAACAGATGAGAAAACTAAAGCTAAGAGGGCCTAAATAATTTGCTCCAAATCCCACAAAACTAGAGCTCTAAGTACGGTCACAACAAAAACTTACTCAACATCTGCAATCTACCAGGAATTCTGTTAGGCGGCTTATTTCATTTTTCGAAGTCACACTCGCTAGCAGGTATTATCACACTATATTTATAGATAAGAAATTGATAATTTATGTGAATTTTAAAAAGTCATACCACAAAAATCTTCTGATATAAGGTCAATAAATGCTCTTATTAGTATATCTCTGATATGTTATTTAGTATTATTCTTTTCAAATCATATTTATGGTCATTGGTATATTTAACTATATAAAATCAGTTGAAATTAAAATCTTCTAAGGGTGGCAGGGCAGGATAATCTAGTAGGCTGACATAGCACATGCTTAGGACCTCCAGAAAAACAAGAGTTTCTGAAAATATTTTGAAGTGTGTTATTTCAAAAAAGCTGTGGAGTGGGTATAGTGGAAATAGTTTATCGGACATTAGTCTATGTTTTAGTATTTGTATAATTGCATCAGTTGCCTCAGTTCTTTAATCTTCCCTATATCTACTCTCTTTGCTCTGTGACTTTTCAGATTCTCCCGCTGAAGGAGTAGAGTATATTCTCCTGCTTCTTGGCTTCAGTTTGGCCCACAAGACTTGCTTTGGTCAACAGAACAAGACAGAATTGATGGTATGCCAGCTCTGAGCCTAGGCCTTGAGAGTCTTCACATATTTCTTTTCTCTTTCCAAGACCCCTGCCATCAACTTACAAAGAATACGCCTGGGCTAGCTTGCTGGTTCCAGAAGTAGTGTGAGAAATACACGGAACCTAGCTAAACTGCTCACACAGAGACCGGTCTAGATCATCTGCGCTCCAGCAGAGCCCCAAAGTACTTGAGCAAGGTCAGCTGAGATTAGTGGACCCACACAGCTGTGTCAGGCTCAAATCAGCTGATCCCGGCTGCCCAGATAAACACCTAAATAAATGATGACTATTGTAGGTTGCTGAGATTTTGTGGTAGTTTGCTACACAGCGTTATTATGATTAATGGTATTGTTTTTATTGGAAATAACAAACAGGGTATTGATATAGCACTACAACATTTCATGGGTTGCAGCTACATGGGATCATAATCTGATGCTTTGGGTTAGTAAATCAGATTGGTCTCCAGTGTAAAACAAGAGGGCTTTTTGTGAAAAAAAAAGTGTTTGCTTGTGTGTGTGTTTTGTTGGTTTTGTTTTATTTTGGGGAGAAAAAGATAAATATTTTTCAGATATTAAGTTGACAAAATTAGACAAGAGAGTGAATTGAGGTTCGGATGCAAGTACGTGAGAGCTGTTAATCTGAGTGTCATCTATCTTTCTACAGCATTTAGCTTAAATGTCCTATTCTTGTGAAGGCTTCCTGCCTTCTCAAATCTGGGTTTATCATCCTTTTAAGTATTTTCAGAATACTCTTTTACCCCAAAGTAGCCGTTATGCTTCTTTACATGTCTCTATTTGTCTAAACTACTATATCTCTGAGGAAAGGGACACATTTTTATTGTTCCATGTTGTATCTCCAACACTAAGTATAGTTCCAGTCCCATAGATGGCCCTCAATAAACACTTTTTAATATGAAGCAATATGGACTTTCATTTAAAAAATATTTATTCTCTCACTTGCTAATAAAGTTTAACTAATTTTAGATATTTTAGTTTCAGGTCATGACAATTTATTTTTCCTTTCCAAAGTGGTCAAGTTTTATTATTAAGAGTACATAGACTGATGGTAACAAAGTTACAAAATACGGATGTTTAAAAAGTGAAAAGTAAAAGTCTCTCTTCCATACTCTTAGTCTTTTCCCTAGACAAAACTATGTTTAACCATTTCTAGTTTTTTCTTCTTTGATGGTTATTTAGATAATTCAAAGAAGTATGCTTATACTTTAATTTCTAAAAATATAAATTTAGATATTATCAATGGTTTCACCTCAATAAAAAAAAATTAATATTACCTTACACCACTGTATCTCTTCTCCTAAAAAAAGTACACAGATACTTTTTACTTCTTTCGTTTTTTATTTTACTATGTATTACCTTAAATAATGTATTCAAACCCTCATTTCTTGATCCATCATTGCAGATAATATTTCCTGACTCCCAGTATGTAAGACACAAATGCTAGGTTGCAGCAGGTATAGAAAATAAATGTGCCATCCATGTTAACGCAGAAAATCAGAGGCTCTGAAATAAAGGTCCTCAGGAGAAAAGTGGATTCCAATTGGCATCTACTATAATTAAGGAGGTCTGTGTTCACAATGAAAAGGTATAGCTAAATGCTGCTTTTTATAAACAAGAGAAAAGAAAGATAATTAGAAATTCAAGGGAGGAAAAAAACCATATAATAACGCCATGGGCCAAAGATAAACTAAACTAAGATGTCATGTGCCTTAGCAGTCAATGGTTACATTTCCTATTCAATGGGCCTAATCAAATAAACTTAATTCTGATATAAATAACATTTTTATATTATTATATTTTAAACTTTTTATTTATTTTCAATTATCAGAGTCATCTTATAGATCTGAGGTAAAGAAAGTGGTTCTAGTTGCAACAGAAGATCTAATCACAATAAAAGATCATGCTATGATAGAAAGAGGAGGCAAGTAGACATGAGATGAGGAAAGGTAGAGAAGAAGAAGTCCAAATAAATAATTACTTTTAGATGAGAGGAATTCTAGAGGAGAGTCATTAAAGTAAAATTAATGATCACCACGTGTTAGAATATTTCTGAAATAAAAAACTTTCCTCAAAAATTATTTAAATTGATTATAAACAGACCCAACTTTCATATTCCTAAATTATTTCCATTTATGGAAATTAATAATTTTTGGTTAACCAGAAAATCTTCATAGTTTTTGCCATTGTCAAACAAATTTTACCAGGGAAATTGGATTTTCTATGTTACACTAGGAATTCCAACTTAAAAATATCCTACACGTCATTTCACAATACCAACACTACTAATATTATTCATATATTCACTTATATATTTATTCATATATATGTGCATAAATATATATGTGTATATTACCATGTAGTCTGAGCATCAGTGAAACACAGCAGAGAGCCAACAACTACAATATGAAACAAATTAAGATATTGCCACTCAAAGATTATTTTTTAAAGTAGGTAAGATCTCATTTTCAATTTTATAATTATAAAATTTTAATAAACTGCAATAATTGATTTTTGGTAACTTGCTTTGCAGATGAGATATATTTAAATAATCAGAGTTTATAAAACCATCGTTGTGCACTGATGTTCACATTTGTCCTGAGTATCATGAGGTTGGATGACTGGGACCATCCAACTATTACTCAACTTGTCAGACAGGAGCAGGTGCCAGTGGACCTGATACAGTTTCAGGATATCCAAAACTTTGTAAAATCATTTTTTATGAAAACTTAAATTCTATTAATAGCACTATTTTCAAGAGCATACATTCCTTTCACAAGGATTAAAGTTTGGAAATTAATCTATGTCATGGGTCATTCCATTAAAATTAATTTTAAATCTGGATCTTAGGGCTTCCCTGGTGGCACAGTGGTTGAGAGTCCGCCTGCCGTTGCAGGGGACACGGCTTCGTGCCCCGGTCCGGGAGGATCCCACGTGCCGCGGAGCGGCTGGGCCCGTGAGCCACGGCCACTGAGCCTGCGCGTCTGGAGCCTGTGCTCTGCGATGGGAGAGGCCGCAGCAGTGAGTGGCCCGCGTACCGCAAAAAAAAAGAAAAGAAAAAAAAAAAATCTGGATCTTTAATAGCATGGTATAGTGAAAAGTATAATAGCTGACGTGAGAATCCCAGGTTTCCGTACTCTGATTTCTAGACTTTGGTAATCTCATCTCCAAAACAAAGCATTGATTAGATAGTCTCTAAAATCTCCTGAAAAATCAAACATCCCATTGTATTTAAAGAACGGGAAGGCAAATCAGGTGTGTCATCTTTGAAGGTCCAAGGAACATAGTTCCTTCCTCAATATATTCTTTGTTTCCAATGACCTTAAAGGAATTAAAAAGTAACTTCTCTCTAGAAAAAAAAAAAATTGAAATCTTAATATTGAATGAACTTGAAACATTATTTCAAACTATAAATTATATGATTTGGAGTAATAATAGTTAAGAACCTATATAATTCTAGGAAATTACTCCAAAAGATACAGATTTTACATATTCTACTTTGTTTTCTAGCAGTTCATAAACTCAGTTTCTTTTCCCGTTATGGGTGTTTTTGACTTTAACACTGGCTTAATCATATTTATGAGTATATATCATCATTCTTTTAGGCAGGTACCTCTCAAGCAATGTAAATTCAAATAGAGGATTGATAAAAATCAGGGAATGTTTTATAAAGAAAATGCTCCCTTTTTGCAGAACTGAATCTCAAAAGAGAAATAAAAAATTTTAAGAGTCACACAGCATGTAAACAGAATGTTTCCTTCTGATCTCAACTTTAGTGCATGCAATACTGGGAGAACAGACATTTAAACTGCATGATCCCAAGAGAAAATATTTTCAGAAACTAGTCAGTAAACACTTCCTTTCTACACTGAAAAACAGAAAGACATGAGTCTGAGAAAAGCTGAAGTTTTAAGAGCCCCAACGTAACTGAATTTTTTTGCAGAAAGTTTCTTATTTTATCTTAGGGAAATTGATGCAACAGGAATATATTTAAAACAAAAAGAAAGTCTACTGGAATTTTTGTTTTTTACAGCAGCTTTATTGAGATAAAAGTCATATACCATAAAATTCACTGTTTTAAAGTACACAGTTCAGTGGTCCTATTGGATTTTAACAGGTACTGGTAAACTGAACTATTGTACTCTGATTTAATAATGTTATGAATATAAACAAAAACAAGAGGGAAGACAGAATCCCAGATGAAGAAGTGTGTTCAGGAGATTCCTAGACATTGATAAAACTTATATTCTTAGAAGAAATGGACTGTTACAGATAAACAGGTTAAATATTTCAAAGCCATAAAGAAAATGAGAAGATACTTATAATGTAATAGTAAAGACAAATAACTTTATATAAAGCACTATCCCAATTTTGTAAATTATAAAAAAATTGAATTGAAACACATGCATTTATTAACAAGAACTATCTCTGAACTCTAAGAATGTAAGTGGTTTTAGATTTTTTTCTTCCTACTTTTCTATATTTTCTACAATCAGTTCATTTTTTTTAATAATTAGAAGTAAACACTATTAAAATTGCATAGTTCTCTTCAATCTTGCATATGAAAACAAAACAAAAACTATTTGCTTGGCTTTCTTTTTCCTTCCACTTTCCAATGCCAAACTTTTCCAAAAAAAAAAAAAAGTTACATAGTAGATCATAATTTTGCCTTGTTCAAAAGGCTGTCACAGCTATTGCTGCCTTGAGAAAGAAATTCAAAGGGCACAGCCTTCACAGTCTGATGCCATTTTCTATTTGCAAATTTATCTCCCAACTGTTCTTCCAATGAGTAAGGTCTTGACTCTGGTCAATTTTGTGATTGTCCTCTGAACAAACCAAATAAACTCTTTAATGTAAATATTTGTTCAGGAAGCCCTCCCACTTACTCTCTCTAAACCAATTATCCAGGTTCTAGCCTCACTTTTGCTTCAAGATTAAATCTCATCCTTTCCCTCCCTCTCTGAGTATGTCTATATAATATCCTCTCTTCTCTAAATCTCTGTAGCATTTGTTTTCGTAACTCTTATTTCGGCACTAAATTATATATAACTTTGCACTGTTGTAGCCTCCATGTTTAACATGTATGTTTTTTCTTCCACTAGACTATAAGCAATTGAAAGGTTTGAACTCATCTTTTTCATTACTAAAAGGTGTATGTCCATGTAGAGATGTCTATTAAGAACTTGTTGATTTAACTAATGAGTGCATAAAAGAAAGCATGAGTTCATTATTTTAGAAATATCATAACTGGTACTTGGGCAGAAAAGAGAAAGTCACACCAAGGAAGACAAGAACGATATGTCCAGGAAGACTTCAGTGGACTAATAAAGGCTTGGGCAATTAAATACATATATGACAGTCAGAACTACGTAAAAAAAAAAAATCTGCCATTGCAAGTCCAAGGACTGGATTTAAAATCAATTTTTTTTTCCCTTGGAATCGGTGGGAGTTGGGGGAAGTAGGAGAAGGGGACATGGTTGTAAGTACCATTAACCAAAGTTGAAGCAGAGCTCAATTCCATGCTGTCCTTCAAGCAAAGTAAGATAATCAATTAATAAAGATCAATTAGACCATTAATAGAGGTGCTACAAGAAGACTGGGAGAGTGGAGGTTCAATAATAATGGTCAGATCCCTAATCACTGGGAGACTTGGAGCTGGAGCAGAAGACTGTTACTGAGAACATATATTTGGTGCAGAAATCCACTTATGGGGATCATGGCAGCAAGGTCAGAATACTGAGTGAGAAATTCAATATCCTCCCAAACTAGAGACAAAATTTACTCTCTAAAGGTTAGGTTGGAGCTCAGCCTGCAGTTGGGAATAACTAGAGTTAGCTGCCATGACACAAGTAGATAAATATGAAAACTATTAGAAGATGCTTCCATCTGCCGAATTTTAAAAGGACAAATTCATCTTGATTCTGCAATCTGTTGCTAATATTTATATTTTTCCTCTTGCCTCACTCCTGATAACTGAATCTTGAGTAGAGTGATGCAGTGACTGAAACAGTTGGAATGGATTCTTTTTTTTTTTTTTTTTTCGGTACACGGGCCTCTCACCGTTGCGGCCTCTCCTGCTGCGGAGCACAGGCTCCGGGCGCGCAGGTTCCGGATGCGCAGGCCCAGCGGCCATGGCCCACGGGCCCAGCAGCCGCTCCGAGGCATGTGGGATCCTCCCGGACAGGGACACGAACCTGCGTCCCCTGCATCGGCAGGCGGACTCCCAACCACTGCGCCACCAGGGAAGCCCGGAATGGATTCATTTTGAGAAGTATCCTGAGAGAGTTTCCTATAGTCTTTCCCTAGATCCTGGGATTTCCCCAGATTCCTGTTCTTCCTAAGATAGACTATTTGCTTTTGTTCTGATTCTGCAGGTTATTCATACCCTTCTAATGCATTCCTTTTTGTGAAGGTAATTAGAATTGGACAGATTTGAACCAATTTTACTAACTCATGTGTAATCTTAAAACCCAGGGTCAAATAATGCCCATTCATAGCAGTGTTTAGGAGTGTATGCACTACAGCATGTGAGACTAGAAAATACCACTACTTTCATCAAATACCATTTCAAATTTTGTATGCAAGGAAAGCAGCAAACGTTAACTTTACATAGCAGTTATTCTTAAATAGTGATATATTTCTTTTATTATATAAGCTCCCTTTGTATCTGTACCTTAGTGCTTAAAAAAGTATTTGGCACATAGTGAGACTCTGTTAAATGTTTATTGAATGAGTGTGTTTCTTTTGGGAATACTTCACCTGTCCGTTGAACCCAATCACAATTTATGTTCCTGAGAATTTAAGTGATACTTTACTTTTATTTTTATTTATTTATTTATTTTTGTGGTACGCAGGCCTCTCACTGCTGTGGCCTCTCCCATTGCGGAGCACAGGCTCCGGACGCGCAGGCTCAGCGGCCATGGCTCACGGGCCCAGCTGCTCCGCGGCATGTGGGATCCTCCCGGACCGGGGCATGAACCCGCGTCCCCTGTATCGGCAGGTGGACTCTCAACCACTGCGCCACAAGGGAAGCCCCTACTTTTACTTTTAAAAGGGACTTTTACTTTAAAAAGTGCCACCCATCCACCGAAGAATTAAGGATATATTATCAAAGCAAAATGTTAACCATATTAAAAAAGGAAATGTATAAGTGAAGTGCTGAGAATAATTTTAAAGCTAGTTATCAAAATGCTTAGACTGCCAGTTAGAAACTCTGACCCCATGTTTATATGTTCTGCTCACCTGAAAAGTGCTAGGAAGTCCCAGTGAAATGGGTCTTAACATGCTGCGTGCGCACATCCTGTGCACAAACTCACTTACCCTCATGCCTTCGGTTCCTCAGTTTAAGAACAGGGAACTGTTAGTGGCAGCACCCTGGCTGATATTAATTGCCAGGCCCAGGGAAAGAGGCAATTTATCAGATAACTGGGTCCCAGGCCATACAGGGCCTTAGAGATTAAAATGATCACCTTGAATTGCACTCAGGAGCTAAAAAGCAATCAGTGCAGACGGCAGAGCACAGGTGTAACATGCTTCATGTAGCCAATCTAGTTAAGCAAGCTGCCCACAGCATTTTCAGGGCCTGAAGCTTCCGAGTGGTCTCTTAAGTGCTGTTCCACACAAAGCTTGGAGCTTGAATACAAATTTTTTACGTGTTTGAGGATTTCTCCTGGAAGAAATGATTTTTAAAGAGAAAACAAATGAAAACCCCTACGAAATTTGCTAAAATTAAAGGGCACAAGTAAAATAAAATGTCCTATGAAAATGATGAGCAAGAGAGTTTCAAAACATTATGTCCAACACGTCTGTAAGTTCTTATAACATTCATACTCCCTCCCTCCCTCCCCAAATTGGAAAACCACTGGAGACCTTAAGTGTGCAGACTATGTCTGCCCGGAGTTCATCCTCACTTTTTAACGTGGGAAACAGTGTTTACTGTCACAAGTGCAGTCAGAGCTGAACAAACTCATTTAATAATGGAAGCATGTGGAAAGGCTCCCACAAGGGCATAGGGCCCTTCTAATATCCAGGGGTCAGTGTAAGAAGCACATTGGATAAACACAAGAGAATGGCTCATGGTTTAAGTATCAGGTTCGACATTTTAAGACTCCTTTGGACATTTGGTTTAAATCCCCTTGTGGTTAGTAGAGCCTTTCAGTGGTAGATAAGCTCAATTTCTGCAATGAACTGTGCTTTTCCTTTTATGATCTGTTGTTATCTGCCTCTCTGTTCTGCTTTGGTAGAACACAAAAGTCCCATCTGCACCTGTATCTGTAGGTTAATAACAACAGTGGGAGGACATGCCAAGGTCCTTACTGATCTACCTTCAAGTTGAAACCAATAGATGAGAGAAAGTGTGCCGCAGGACAGGTTTCTATTTCTAGAGATTAGAAAGTTTTATTTTAAATACTCAAAACCATCAACATAAATGATCTTATTGAAATATAACTAATTTCCCCAGTGCTACTTAATATTAAAAGGCATTGAATCACTGTGTCATATACCTGAAACATATAATATTTTAAGTCAACTATACTTCAATAAAAAAGTGGGGGAAGAAGAAAATCAAATCATAAAAAGCATACAGATATTAAATAGATGCTCCTGATCATTTCTAGAAAATTCAAACTGCAACTTAATATATAATTAATGAAGGCAATAGCAAAGTACTATTAGAAGGAACTTCTTTCACACAGTTTTTAAATGATGGAAAGTGTTGTCAAAAATGGCACAATACAGGAGAAAGATATGAAGCAAATTGCCTAACACAGAAAGTGCTGGTGGCCTGAGCATGTAAATCCTTGCCAAGAAAAATGCTTAAAGTAATCATTAACACTTCTGAAAGAAACTGTCATTATGAAACATGACTAAGAGCCACAGATGTTTGCCAATTATTATCACATGTGATAATTTCCAAGTTATTCAGAAATGACTAAGGAAGATTCATTTTTTGAATCATCTTTCTCAGTAACACATTTACATTGTTCTTCATTGTATTCAGATTTCAAACTCAATTACTTTAATAATTAGAATCCTTCAAGTATAGTTTAAATCAAAACAAAGTCATCTAATGCTTGTTCATTTTCTTTCACTGCACTATTAGATTGGTCTTTGATTTCTTACCAGCTTTAGAGCCAAGTGTACTCTTTCCTTAACTTATATTTATCTAGAAGATTTATCTATTTGTCTAGAAGACTTGAACTGTTTTAAAATGCTTTCTTGACAAATGCTTGAACCTGGAAAAAAAATTCATGTAGGCTTTGTCTCAATGACTAATAAAAGCCAGCAGAAATAAATGAAAATATTAAGGTCCCTGGCTTCCTTAGTAATCTTTAGTAAGGAAAAAGATTATGTACACTGAGAAGCTACCTTTGTAGTGGGATACATACAGAGTTCATAGCTACTCAGTCATTGATGTCAACTTTTACTAATGTAATGCTGTGTGGGTTAATACATTAAAATTGATGAGTATAAATGTTTTAATACACTGATTCTCAGGGTGTGGGTAACTGTGTTAATATTATAGTGAAGCCCTACTGGATAGATATATTTATACATATATATATATATATATATATATATATATACATACACACACACACATATATATACATATATATTTTTTTTCTTCTTAGAACTTCCGAGCCACATAGCCAAACTTTTTGCCCTATTTCTCTTGATCTTCTCAAGAGTGTATGATTTTGTGTATGACCCACAAAATCGAAAAGATTTATTATCTGATCATTCATAGAAAAAGTTTTCTGATGTTGCTCTAGAGGATTCTTTTTGGTTTTGGACTGGTCAGGGGTTTTGAGCTACCTGATTGAGTTCTATGAGCTCTCTGAAATGGTACAGAACTTCTAGGCAAAACCCTCCCTCACTGGACAGTTTGATTATAGCAGCAGAGATTTCTTATGTCCCTCAGATTCTAAAGAAATATGTGCCAGGCTTATTTGTCCTTTATAACCTGTGATGCACACCAACTTGGAGGTTTTCCAGGGGAAAGTGGAAAGACTTGTATCATTAGAGAACATTGACTAATTGAGAAAAGGAAAGACCTCTCCTATTCATCTATGAATCTCTATCGAGCACATAGGAGGTGCTCTAGAACTATTTGTTGAATGAATGAATGAATGAAGTGTATAGATGAATCAAATAAATGAATCCCACCACCCTCAAAAATATTAATAGGTTAACACTTGGGCTTTCTTCTACTACTGGATTGTTTCTGTCATATTTACCACTGATAGAATAGGAAATCATGAGGATTATGTGTAACACCACATTATCAAAAATAGATTCAGATTATTTTCTTCTTTAAAATAAGTTGCAATCAGAAAATGTAAAACTCTCTTTGTAAAACAGTGATAACTAATTACAAGAAACAGGCTTTGACAGCTTTCTTAAAAATCAGTTTGCTTCTCATATATCCATACCCAAACCTCAATGACAGAATTTACTGGTTAAAAAATGCAAACCAAATGTTCTCCTTGACAAAAAGTTTTTGGTCAAATAAGCTTTTGGTCGTTATCATCTGATAATGAGAAAGTATGTTTTAAGTGGACTTTTACTCTTGGTTCCCTCTACAGTATACACTGATCTAAGCTTTTGAGACTTGACTGTTCTCTCCCATGTATTGGGAACACTGTTCCCCCTTTCTTTATCAGGCAAACTTCTAAGCATCCTTTAAGATTAGATTACGCCTTGTCTTTATGAGCTGAGGCAGAACTGAGCGCATCTTCTGCAGGTGCTCCCATAGCACCCACACATGCTTCAATCACCAAACCTACTTGTTTACTGCACTGAAGTCATCTCTTCAGGTGTCTATCTCTCCAACTAGATTCAGGCTGCTTGTGAGTTCCTTGAAGGCAAAGATTCAATTCTAGTGGGTACTGATTAAATATTAAACAGAATCTGCTCAACACAGGGGCAGAAATCCGTCCAAAAACTACTGGACGATTATGTAAATCAGTTTTTAGTAAGCAGGTCTCCAAATAACTGGAATTCACGTGAATGATAACAGACAGGCAGGTGTGACATATTTCTGAAATTGAAATTTTTAGTGATTTTCTGAAAAGGGGCCCTAGAGTCATGATCCAATGTTTAAAAGCATGTATTTTAAAAATCTATTTTATACAGATAAATTTGTAACACTGAGTTTGTTAACTTACTGAAGTTGTATTATAAACTTACTTGACCAATAAACTTGGGGTCTACTTCAGTTTTATTTCCACTTTATTGACTTTATCTCCATGCAACTTTCCACCCTAATACCTATTTCCTCTTTTAAAATTTCCTTTCTCTTTATTTTTGTCACTATTTTGATATTATCTCCTTTTAAAATTGTTTTCTTCCTTTTTAACTTACTTCTATCAATTCCCTAAAAAACACACACACACACATTCTATATAGAGTTTCTCAAATTCAGTCCCAATCACAGTTATAATTATTTGCAAGGCATCTCCACTAGGTTGTACTGCCAACACCTAAAATGCAACACTATCTAAAATGCAGCAAGACCTGAACCACACTTTTCATCTGTGCATCCACCTCCTGCCCCCAACCCTACTCTAAAGATCCTCCCACCCTAAATTCAATGTTTTGATTAATTATGCTACCTAAGTTTGAACCTTGAAATACTAATTGGCCTTCCCCCCACCCCTGCTCCTCTCTCTAACAGCAGTAACACACACACACACACACACACACACACACACACACACAACTAAATTTACTGAGCACTTAATATGGTCTAGGCCATGTGTTAATAGCTTTACAGATACGGGTTTATTTTTCATTCACAACCACGCCATACAATAAATATTTATCTTGTCTCCATTTTACATATTAGAAAATTGAGGTTTGCCAAGATCACACAGCAGCATAAATATTCAATGTTTTGTGCTTCCAATGTTTATGGGTCAAATCACTGACTATTCAGAGGTGCTGAGAGAGGTTCCCCTACTTCTCTTACACTCATAAACTCAAGATTGGCTGGTGAGGGTGTGAATGGTAACATGGAAAGGGGTGATGTGATTATATCTGTGAGATGTTAACTTTTCAATGGGGGGAGGGGAAAAGTCTGGAAAAGCCTCAGTGCTCAGGAAGCTGGCTGGCTACTTTTCCTTGGTGAGAGCCTTGGAGAGAAGCTGAGAAAGCCAGGAGGCTGGGGCTGCAGTATCCTTATTGCTTCCCTAGGACCTCTCAGGTCCTGGGAGTTCCAAATCTGGACCAGAAGTGTGCTCTGGTGGCTCCCTCTTTATGTCGGTGGAGATACCAGGAAGGCTGCAGCTGAGTTGCCTTGTCTTCACCACTGCAGGAAACCACTGAATGACCGCCTTTCCAATTGCCCCTTCAAGCAACTGCTCTTCATTCTGCTGATCAGAGTTCTATCTTTTTAGGCAAAAGACAGATGCTAGATTTCACTTTCTTTTGTCCTTACATACATGTGCACTTATCGTATGGGGAAAGGGATATGAGTGACATGTCCATCCTGACAAATTTTTTCTGCGATGTAGACAAAAGGAAGATAGCCTATGACAGTCTCTTCAGACAAAGTTCTGCAAGGCATACACATCATCGTGACTTAACTCCATCTTTCCAGTCTTACCCTAAGGTCTGCTAATAACCAAACATGCCCAAGTATTAATCTATCTCTGGACACCATCCAGTTGTATTTCCCATGCCTGAACTATCTTTCCATTGCACATATCCCTAGATAAATTCCATCGATTCTTTGAGGTTTATTTCAAAAATCATCTCCTCTTGTGAACTTTACTTGACTTTTCATTTACAGCAGTTGTGTACCTGTTGTATAACAATATTTTCTGCCTTTCATTGTGGTTATTTGTATCCATGTCTAATCTCGGCTAATAAATCACCTGTTCCCTGAGGCAATTTCATATAATACAAAGATTCTGAGGAAAAACTACCAATTAAATTCCATGAAATCACAGCTTTGAAGTAATGTACAACTATTACCTTGCTATAGTTTGCATTTGATTAAGATAGCACTTTGGACGTTCTATAGGAGGATTTTTCCCATCTCGGGACAAATTGAGGCAATTGTTTTTACTCTTTCAGCCCTGTTTTCTTTTCCATCTACCGTTTTTTTCTTCTGTTTCTCATTGCCCCTCCCCTTCTCTCTTTCTCAACCCTGGAATTCAGGGTGTACAATTTAAAGCTTAGAGACTAATTGCAATAGAGTTTTGGAGGCATACACTACAGAACCATAAAGATAAATTTATTAACTATTCCACTGCCCTACCAAGAAAATAAAATACTTTTGCTTCAATCTACACATTCAGCCACCATGAATATAAAGTGTTACCTTATAAAAATAGTGCAAGACAAAATTCATTCCATACTTTCAGAGTTCTTATGGATTCTCTTTGGACATATGTACTCAAATGTACTTTAGATGAATTTAGAGCTAGAGCAGCCTTGTTCAGGTTTGACAGGAAGAATATCAAATTCTATCAAATTTAAGGTTACCAAAGTGTTCTTAGACAGCTGTTCTGTACAATATACGAGGGTGCATCACAGCTGTCAAGTAACTTTGCAATTTGCCTATTATTGGGTGTCATCTCTAAGGAATAGCCTTAGGGTTCTTTTGAAAAATAATTCTAATAAAAATCCATAGAAATTTTCTAACAGAAAAATTCTAGGCTGGCAAGGGACTCTAGATATTTAACATTGCATTGGTAGTGTAAATAAACCACAGTGGTAACACAAGAAGAATGGAAATTCATGTTCAACTACCATATAGATATTTGGAATTTGAGTTTAAAGTTTATATTTTCTTTACGCAGATTAGGTATGAGAACTGGATTCAAAGTTTGTGAAGTAGTTTATAATCCTTTAAAATTTACCATACAACTTCAAAGGGTTATTATTCCACTGTTTTGTGAAAATATTAAACCCAATTCTGATACATTAAAGTCAGCTCTATGATTGCCTAGTGAGTACAGTTAACTGCTATGATAGTGAGCTGGAAGCTGAAAAAAATAATATTAGCTTAAATACAGTATCCTTGTAGAAAAGACAGGGGCTTATATATCAATATGTAGCATATTATAACACTGGCCCATGAGTTTTATGAAGCACCTTTTTTGGCAGAGTATTTTATCAGTAGAAAACAGTCTGTGCTCTTGAGCCATTTAAAATCTATTTGAGGGACTTCCCTGGTGGTCCACGGGTAAAGAATCTGCCTTCCAGTGCAAGGGATGTGGGTTCAATCTCTGGTCAGGGAACTAAGATCCCTCATGCCATGGGGCTACTAAGCCCGCACGCCATAACTAGTGAGCTCGCACACCTCAGCGAGTGTGCCCACGTGCCGCAAACTACAGAGTCCACGTGCCCTGGAGCCCACGCGCCACAACTACAGAGAAGCTCTCGCACAGCAACTAGACAGAAGCCCAAGTGCCGCAACAAAAGATCCCGCATGCCGCAACTAAGACCTGACACAGCCAAGAGAATACATTTTAAAAAATTTAAAAATCTAGCTGGAAAGTTAAAACATAGAGCACACATAAAAGCAAAACAAGAAAACACAAAAATCAACCTGGCTCACGGCATACATGGAGAGGCAAGCTGAGGAGAAGTTTAGGTAAAGTTTTCTGTTTGGAATAAGTTTTGTGTAGAACTTTGATAATTAATTGGAAAGGACAGAGTGAAGAATGGAAATGAGTAAAAAGATCACATGGGCGATCATGTTGAGATTTTTACTAAAGAAGAATGTCGACATGTGTGGTTCATGGAGATTCTGAAGGCTGAACTAAGCCTTATCCCCCTGATGTGTACTTTTCCTTTAGGGATTTGTGTTAAACAATGTGAATCAAACCAGAATATAAGAATTTCAAAGAGAAAACATTTCTGATATTCAGATTTTTCCAGCTTTCATTATAGTACACTTCCACACGAAGGTGTGGTAAAAACATACGAAAGAGATAAATTACTTAATTAGATGTTCATAAATTTTAGGAAGTATCTTAGTATGAGAAAAATTCCATAAAAGAAGTAATGGTTAGCAAAACACTGCAGAAGAATTCAAGGGAAAAACAAGAAAGGAGGAGAAGGGGGGAGAGAGAGAGAGAGAGAGAGAGAGAGAGAAAATAGCTAATAAATGAATAAATGATAATTAGGTGGGGAGTGTTTGCTAGCATTCATAAATTAAGTACCTAATGTTATACGATGCATTTTAGTTGTATTCCTGAAAAAATAAATTTACATAAGACTGATTTGAAAAATGACTTTCTATAATAGAATACTATGTCATGGGCCATTATTTACAAGTAAAAAATTTATCACTATATTGAATAGAAAATGTCAGAGATTTTTCATATAATGTTAGGAAAGAAGTTAGGTATTTCAAGCAGAAATGAGTTTTGTTAAATTCTAAGAGTTGGTCCAAGACATAAGCAAACGAAAAGGATTGGGGCTAAAAATATTAAAAAGAAACATTTTCCTTTCCTTTTTTATTATGATAAAATTTTTAAACAGCTAAAATAATTTGTATGAAAGTAGACAGATATTTCATTTAGTGGAAATCTGGGGATAAAGGCAACATGTATGTAAACTAACCAGATGTTTATGATTAGTTCCTAGTTAACATCACCCAGCTGGCTAAGGATGATTTTTATGGAGGGGGAGCATTGTAGAATGCCACATGTTTATATAAATCATGAGTACGGCAGTCGTGATCCTGGGGCAAAAGAGCTACACATCCCATTTGGGGTAACCTCTTCAAATCACACCATATAACATAAGAATAGCCATTACTCCCCAACACAGTGTCTGTTTCCAGTTTCCTCCAGCATTCTGATGGGTGTCGTTATGTGTCAGCCTGCATTCTGTTTTCTTATGTTGTAACACATTTTGTGGGGTTTTGTGCCAGGTGAAGTCCATTACAATATTTTGCATTAGTATCACTGGGTTGGGAAAACGTGTAGAACAGTTATTTTAAATAATTTTTTTTCTTTGTCAATAGGTTGCTAACTTACTCTTTAGAACTTGATTTGTATCAAGGTCTATATTTCAATTTTAATTTAAAAACCTGTTTAATGTGGTTTAACTAGAGCTTCACTTTTTCATTCTTTTCAAAAGATGAAAATGTATATTTCTATGCCAAATATTAAATTAAGAAAGGAAAGAAAGAAGAAAGGGATGAGGAAGTGAGGGAGAGAGGAGGGGTAGAGAAGGAAAAAGGAAGACAAAAAAAGATTACCAGTTTTTTACTGAAAAGTAATAAAGATCCATTCTACTTATGCTTTAACTAAAGGTAATCATGTTGAGTTTTCTCTTAATATTGTATCACAAGAATTTTACTAAGTTGTTCAAAACTCCTTAAAGTCACTTTAATGACTGTAAAATAGTTCATCCAATAAAGTAAGTTAAAATTAAAGAAATCTGAATAAATTACACATTTAGTTTATTGGTACATTAGTTGTGACACATGTATCATAGTGATGTAAAATATTAACAATAGGAGAAACTGAGTGCAGGTTATACTGGAACTCTGTACTATCTTCACAGCTTTTCTATATAACTAAAACAACTCCAAAAAACTTTACTAAAAATTACTTAACTATTTTTAAAATTAGGCATTTAATTTTTTCCTAAAGAATCATGAGCATGCATGAAATATTTTTAGTGTTTTTTATCATTTCCTACTGGACTATTACTTGATGCATACTTGTTATAGCAAAGTATGACTATTATAAATATCTTCACAGATTGTTTTAGAGAAAATTGTATGAATTTACATTTAACCAACAAGGTATAAGAATTTCTTCCATTCTATATTTTTCCCCAACAATTTATTATAAAAATTTTCAAACATACAGCAAAGTTAAAAGAATTTTACAGAGGTGCCTTCAAGATGGCAGAGGAGTAAAGACGTGGAGATCACCTTCCTCCCCCCAAATACATCAAAACTACATCTACATGTGGAACAACTCCTACAGAACACCTACGAAACGCTGGCAGAAGACCTCAGACTTCCCAAAAGGCAAGAAACTCCCCACGTACTGGGGTAGGGCAAAAGAAAAAAGAATAAACAGAGACAAAATAATACAGATGGGACCTATGACGGGGGTGGGGAAAGCTTCAGAGCCACAGAGGAGAGCACAGCAACAGGGGTGCAGAGGGCAAAGCAGACAGATTCCCACACACAGGACTGGTGCCGACCAGCACTCACCAGCCTGAGAGGCTTGTGTGTTCACCCGCTGGGGCAGGCGGGGGCTGGGAGCTGAGGCTCAGGCTTCGGAGGTCGGATCCCACGGAGAGGACTGGGGTTGGCTGCATGAACAGAGCCTGAAGGGGGCTAGTGCACCACAGCTAGCTGAGAGGGAGTCCGGGAAAAAGTCTGGAACTGCCTAAGAGGCAAAAATAGACCATTGTTTCGGGGTGAGCGAGGAGAAGGGATTCAGAGCACTACCTAAACGAGCTCCAGAGATGGATGCAAGCCATGGCAATCAGCGTGGACACCAGAGACGGGCATGAGACGCTAAGGCTGCTGCTGCCGCCACCAAACAGCCTGTGTGCAAGCACAGGTCACTATCTACACCTCCCCTCCCGGGAGCCTGTGCAGCCCGCCACTGCCAGGGTCCCATGATGCAGGGACAACTTCCCCGGAAGAACATACAGTGTGCCTCAGGCTGTTGCAACGTCATGCCGGCCTCTGCCGCCGCAGGCTCGCCCCACATTCTGTACCCCTCCCTCCCCCTGGCCTGAGTGAGCCAGAGCCCCCTAATCAGCTGTTCCTTTAACCCCGTCCTGTCTGGGTGGGAACAGACGCCCTCAGGCAACCTACATGCAGAAGCGGGGCCAAATCCAAAGCTGAACCCTGGGAGCTGTGCGAACAAAGAAGAGGAAGGGAAATCTCTCCCAGCAGCCTCAGGAGCAGTGGATTAAATCTTCACAATCAACTTCATGTACCCTGCATCTGTGGAATACCTGAATAGACAACGAATCATCCCAAAATTGAGGTGGTGGACTTTGGGAGCAACTATAGACTTGGGGAATGCTTTCTGCAACTAATTTGTTTCTGGTTTCATGTTTATCTTAGTTTAGCATTTACAGCATATTATCATTGGTAGATTTCTTTATTGATTTTGTTGCTCTCTTCCGTTTTATATATATATGTATATACTTCTTCCTTTTTCTCTTTTTGTGAGTGTGTATGTGTATGCTTCTTTGTGTGATTTTTGTCTGTATAACTTGGCTTTTGCCATTTGTTCTAGGGTTAGGCCTGTCCGTTATTTTTATTTTTATTTTTTTAGTATAGTTTCTAGTGCTTGCTATCATTGGTAGATTTGTTTTTTGGATTGGTTGCTCTCTTCTTTCTTTCTTTTTTTATTACTTTTTAATTTTTAATAATTTCTTTATTTTAATAACTTTATTTTATTTTTTTTTCTTTCTTTTTTTCTTTCTTTCTTTTTTTTCTCCCTTTTCTTCTGAGCCATGTGGCTGACAGTGTCTTGGTGCTTTGGCTGGCTGTCAGGCCTGAGCCTCTGTGGTGAGAGAGCCAAGTTCAGGACACTGGTGCACCAGAGACCTCCCAGCCCTACATAATATCAAATGGTGAAAGCTCTCCCAGAGATCTCCATCTTAACACTAAGACCCAGCTCCACTCAATGACCAGCAACTACAGTGCTGGACACCTTATGCCAAACAACAAGCAAGACAGGAATACAAACCCACCCATTAGCAGAGAGGCAACCTAAAATCATAATAAGTTCACAGATGCTCCTAAAGATACCACCGGACGTGGTCCTGCCATCAGAAAGACAAGATCCATCCTCATCCACCAGAACACAGGCACGAGTCCCCTCCAGCAGGAAGCCTACACAATCCCCTGAACAAATCTTACCCACTGGGAGCAGACACCAAAAACAACGGGAACTACGAGCCTGCAGCCTGTGAAAAGGAGACCCCAAACACAGTAAGTTAACCAAAATGAGAAGACAGAGAAACACACAGCAGATTAAAGAGCAAGGTAAAAACCTACCAGACCAAACAAATGAAGAGGAAATAGGCAGTCTACCTGAAAAAGAATTCAGAGTAATGATAGTAAAGATGATCCAAAATCTTGGAAATAGAATGGGGAAAATACAAGAAACATTTAACAACGACCTAGAACTAAAGAGTAAAGAAACAGTGATGAACAATGCTATAAATAAAATTTAAAACTCTCTAGAAGGAATCAATAGCAGAATAACTGAGGCAGAAGAACGGATAAGTGACCTGGAAGATAAAACAGTGGAAATAACTACCACAGAGCAGAATAAAGAAAAAAGAATGAAAAGAATTGAGGACAGTCTCAGAGACCTCTGGGACAACATTAAATGCACCAACATTTGAATTATAGGGGTCCCAGAAGAAGAAGAGAAAAAGAAAGGGTCTGAGAAAATATTTGAAGAGATTATAGTTGAAAAGTTTCCTTACATGGGAAAGGAAATAGTCAATCAAGTCCAGGAAGCAAAGAGAGTCCCATACAGGATAAATCCAAGGAGAAACACACTAAACACATATTAATCAAACTACCAAAAACTAAATACAAAATTAAATATTGAAAGCAACAAGGGAAGAACAACAAATAACATACAAGGGAATCCCCATAAGGTTAACAGCTGATCTTTCAGCAGAAACTCTGCAAGCCAAAAGGCAGTGGCAGGAAATATTTAAAGTGGTGAAAGGGAAAAACCTACAACCAAGATTACTCTACTCAGCAAGGATCTCAGTCAGATTCAACAGAGAAATCAAAACCTTTACAGACAAGCAAAAGCTAAGAGAATTAAGCACCACCAAAAAAGCTTTACAACAAATGCTAAAGAAACTCCTCTAGGCAGGAAACACAAGAGAAGGAAAAGACTTACAATAACAAACCTAAAACAAATAAGAAAATGGTAATAGGAACATACATATCGATAACTACCTTAAATATAAATGGATTAAACACTCCAACCAAAAGACATAGACTAGCTGAATGGATACAAAAACAAGACCTGTATATATGCTCTCTACAAGAGACCCACTTCACCCTAGGGACACATACAGACTGAAAGTGAGGGGCTGGCAAAAGATATTCCATGCAAATGGAAATCAAAAGAAAGGTCGAGTAGCAATACTCATATCAGATAAAATAGACTTTAAACTAAAGTCTATTACAAGAGACAAAAAAGGACGCTATATAATGATCAAGGGATCAATCCAAGAAGAAGAATAACAATTGTAAATATTTATGCACCCAACACAGAAGCACCTGAATACATAAGGCAAATGTCAACAGCCATAAAAGGGGAAATCGACAGTAACACATTCATAGTAGGGGACTTTAACACCCCACTTTCACCAATGGACAGATCATCCAAAATGAAAATAAATAAGGAAACACAAGCTTTAAATGATACATTAAACAAGATGGACTTAATTGATATTTATAGGACATTCCATCCAAAAACAACAGAATACCCTTTATTCTCAAGTGCTCATGGAACATTTTCCAGGATGGATCATATTTTGGGTCACAAATCAAGCCTTGGTAAATTTAAGAAAATGAAATCATATCAAGTATCTTTTCCGACCACAACGCTATGAGACTAGATATCAATTACAGGAAAAAATCTGTAAAAATTACAAACACATGGAGGCTAAACAATACATTACTAAATAACCAAGAGATCTCTGAAGAAATCAAAGAGGAAATCCAAAAATACCTAGAAACAAATGACAATGAAAACACGATGACCCAAAACGTATGGGATGCAGCAAAAGCAGTTCTAAGAGGGAAGTTTACAGCAACACAATCCTACCTCAAGAAATAAGAAACATCTCAAATAAACAACCTAACCTTACACCTAAAGCAATTAGAGAAAGAAGAACAAAAAATCCCCAAAGTTAGCAGAAGGAAAGAAATCATAAAGATCAGAGCAGAAATAAATGAAAAAGAAATGTAGGAAAGGATAGCAAACATCAATAAAACTAAAAGCTGGTTCTTTGAGAATATAAACAAAATTGATAAACCATTAGCCAGACTCATCAAGAAAAAAAGGGAGAAGACTCAAATCAATAGAATTAGAAATGAAAAAGGAGAAGTAACAACTGACACTGCAAAAATACAAAAGATCATGAGAGACTACTACAAGCAACTCTATGCCAATAAAATGGACAACCTGGAAGAAATGGACAAATTCTTAGAAATGCACAACCTGCCAAGACTGAATCAGGAAGAAATAGAAAATATGAACAGACCAATCACAAGCACTGAAATGGAAACTGTGATTAAAAATCTTCCAACAAACAAAAGCCCAGGACCAGATGGCTTCACAGGCAAATTCTATCAAACATTTAGAGAAGAGCTATCACCTATCCTTCTCAAACTCTTCCAAAATATAGCAGAGGGAGGAACACTCCCAAACTCATTCTATGAGGCCACCATCACCCTGATACAAAAACCGGACAAGGATGTCACAAAGAAATAAAACTAAAGGCCAATATCACTGATGAACATAGATGCAAATATCCTCAACAAAATACTTGCAAACAGAATCGAACAGCACATTACAAGGATCATACACCATGATCAAGTGCAGTTTATCCCAGGAATACAAGGAATCTTCAATATACGCAAATCAATCAATGTGATAAGCCATATTAAAAAATTGAAGGAGAAAAACCACGTGATCATCTCAATAGATGCAGAAAAAGCTTTTGACAAAATTCAACACCCATTTATGATAAAAACCCTCCAGAAAGTAGGCACAGAGGGAACTTACCTCCACATAATAAAGGCCATATATGACAAACCCAAGCCAACATCATTCTTAATGGTGAAAAACTGAAACCATTTCCTCTAAGATCAGGAACAAGACAAGGTTGCCCACTCTAGCCACTCTTATTCAACATAGTTTTGGAAGTTTTAGCCACAGCAATCAGAGAAGAAAAGGAAATAAAAGGAATCCAAATCAGAAAAGAAGTAAAGCTGTCACTGTTTGCAGATGACATGATGCTATACATAGAGAATCCTAAACATGCCACCTAAAATGACTAGAGCTAATCAATGAATTTGGTAAAGTAGCAGGATACAAAATTAATGCACAGAAATCTCTGGCATTCCTATACACTAATGAAGAAAAATCTGAAAGAGAAATTAAGGAAACACTCCCATTTACCATTGCAACAAAAAATGATGAAAAATCTGAAAGAGAAATTAAGGAAACACTCCCATTTACCATTGCAACAAAAAGTGATGAAAAATCTGAAAGAGAAATTAAGGAAACACTCCCATTTACCATTGCAACCTAGCAATAAACCTACCTAAGGAGACAAAAGACCTGTATGCAGAAAACTATAAGACACTGATGAAAGAATTTAAAGATGATACAAACAGATGGAGAGATATACCATGTTCTTGGATTGGAAGAATGAACATTGTGAAAATAACTATACTACCCAAAGCAGTCTACAGATTCCATGTGATCCCTATCAAATGATGAATGGCATTTTTCACAGAAAGAGAACAAAAAATTGCACAATTTGTATGGAAACACAAAAGGCCCGAAATAGCTAAAGCAATCTTGAGGAAGAAAAACAGAGCTGGAGGAATCAGGCTCCCTGACTTCAGACTATACTACAAAGCTACAGTAATCAAGACAGTACTGGCACAGAACCAGAAATATAGATCAATGGAAAAGGATAGAAAGCTCAGAGATAAACCCATGCACATATGCTCACCTTATCTTTGATAAAGGAGGCAAGAATATACATTGGAGAAAAGACAGCCCCTTCAATAAGTGGTGCTGGGAAAACTGGACAGCTACATGTAAAAGAATGAAATTAGAACACTTCCTAACACCATACACAAAAATAAACTCAAAATGGATTAAAGACCTAAATATAAGGCCAGACACTGTAAAACTCTTAGAGGAAAACAGAGGCAGAACACCCAATGACATAAATCACAGCAAGATCCTTTTTGACCCACCTCTTAGAGAAATGGAAATAAAAACAAAAATAAACAAATGGGACAATGAAAATTAAAAGATATTGCACAGTAAAGCAAACCATAAACAAGACGAGAAGACAACCCTCAGAATGGGAGAAAATATTCACAAACAAAGCAACTGACAAAGGATTAATCTCCAAAATATAGAAGCAGCTCACGCAACTCAATGTCAAAAAAAAAACCAACCCAATCCAAAAATGCGCAGAAGACCTAAATAGACATTTCTGCAAAGAAGATATACAAATTGCCAACAAACATATGAAACGATGCTCAACATCACTAATCATTAGAGAAATGCAAATCAAAACTACAGTGAGGTATCACCTCACACTGGTCAGAATGGCCATCATCAAAAAATCTACAAACAATAAATGCTGGAAAGGGTGTGGAGAAAAGGGAACCCTCTTGCACTGTTGGTGGGAATGTAAACTGATACAGCCACTATGGTGAACAGTATGGAGGTTCTTTAAAAAACTAGAAATAGAATTACCATACGACCCAGCAATCCCATTACTGGGCATATATCCTGAGAAAATCATAATTCAAAAAGAGTCATGTACCAGAATGTTCATTGCAGCTCTATTTACAATAGCCAGGACATGGAAGCAACCTAAGTGTCCATCGATAGATGAATGGATAAAGAAGATGTGGCACATATATACAATGGAATATTACTCAGCAATAAAAAGAAACGAAATTGAGTTATTTGTAGTGAGGTGGATGGAGCTAGAGTGTGTTATACACAGTGAAGTAAGTGAGAAAGAGAGAAACAAACACTGTACGCTAACACATATACATGGAATCAAAGAAAAAAAAAGGCTTGAAGAACCTAGGGGCAGGACAGGAATAAAGAGTAGATGTAGAGAATGGGCTTGAGGACACAGGGAGGGGAAAGGGTAAGCTGGGATGAAGTGAGAGAGTGGCATGGACATATATACACTACCAAATGTAAACTAGATAGCTAGTGGGAAGCAGCCACATAGCACAGGGAGATCAGCTCAGTGCTTTCTGTCCACCTAGAGGGGTGGGATAGGGAGGATGGGAGGGAGGGAGATGCAAGAGGGAAGAGATAAGGGGATATATGTATGTATATAGCTAATTCACTTTGTTATACAGCAGAAACTAACACACCATTGTAAAGCAATTATACTCCAATAAAGATGTTTAAAAAAAAAAGAATTTTACAGTGAACACCATATATTCATTACCTAGATTCTACCATGTTACCTCATTTGTTATGACCATCCCTTTACCTATCTATTAATTCATCTTGTTTTAATGCATTTCAAATACATTGCAAACCTCTGTTCACTTGCCAATGAATACTTCAGTGTGCATATCATTACTCAGACTTTAGTATTTGTTTAATGTATTTTCATATAAAATTTACAGTGAAATGCGCTAACCTTAACATGGGCTCTTGACAAATGTATATACTTGGTAACCAGAACCCCTCTCAAAATATAGAGTATTGTCATCACTCTCAAAACTTTCCTTGGGCCCCTTCCCAGTCAACGCCCTCCGCAGCTTCATCCCCTACTCTGAAGCAGTTACTGTTCTGATTTTTCCACCACAGATTACTTTTGCTTGTTCTGGATCTTAATATAAATGAGTTCATACAATATGTACTCTTTATGTAAGACTTGTTTCACTCTGCATAATATTTGGAGGTTGATCTAGTCTGTTAATAGCTTGTCCCTTTTTATTGATGAGTCAATATTCCATTGCATGAATATACCACTGTGTCTTTATCCATTTTCCCACTGATTAGCAACTAGGCTATTTATAGTTTGCACAATTATAAACAAAGCCACTGTTAATATTCTTTATAATTATTTTGTGAACATAGGTTTTATCTGACTTGGAGTGAAATCTGGGTCATAAGATAGGTATAAATTTCATTTTATAACTGACAGCCAGAGCTTTGTCCAATGTGTTTGCATCTTTTTACATTCACACTAATAGTGTATAAGACTTCCAGTTGTTTCACACCCTCACTAATATTTTTATTACCAGATTTTAAATGATATCCATTCTGTTTGGGCATATATAGATATCTCATTGTGGTACTAATTCACATTTTCCTGATGACTAATGGCACTGGACTCATTTTCATATCCTTTGTGACCATTGATAAGTCTATTTTGTGAGTATCTGTTCAAATATTTCGTTCACGTTTAATTGGGTTATTTGACATTTTAATTTTTGAATATTAGGAATTCATTATGTCTTATACCAGTCCTTTGCAGATATATATTTTGAGAATATTTTCTATTTAAGCTATTCATTTTCTTAATGATGACTTTCGATGAGCGAAAATTCTTAATTTTGGTGAAGTCTAAGTTACTGATTTTTCTTTTATGTTTATTGCTTTCTGTGCCCTAATAAAACATTGCCTACCACCAGGTAACAAAGATATTCTCTTATACTTTTCCCTAAAAGTTTTACACTTTGAGCTTTTATATTTAAATCTATAATCATTCACAAATTTATTTTGCATATGCTATAAAGTAAGGACTGAGGGAGTTTTTCCTATATAGATATTTTTTCCTCTATTTTCTTCTTTTGCTATCCTTTTTCTGTCTTCTTAAGGTGAAACCTCAGGCCTTTCAGGCTTTCTTATTTACTAATAAGTCTAGAGCTTTAAATTTTCCTATAAGTACTGCTTTAGCTGCACAAATTTTGATTGTTGAATTTTTATTTTTCATTTTATAGTATTTTCTAATTTACCTTATGATTTCCTCCTGATCCTTAGATGGTTCAGAAGTTCGTTGTTTAATTTCCAAATATTTAGTGTTTCCTAGATATCTTATTGCTATTGATTTGTAATTTTATTCCATTGTGGTCAGATACTATGCTCTGTATGATTTTATTATAATTGTATTGAGATTTGTTTTATGGCTTAATGCATGTTCTAACTTGCTGAATGTACCATATGCAATTGAAAAGAATGTGTATTCTGAATGTAGTCATCTATAAATATAAATAGATCTTGGTGATTGATAGTATTTTACTGATCTTTTATGTATTTACTGAATAAGTTCCTACTGTTCTCTCAATTGCTGAGAGAGAGGTGTTATAAAAAGTCTTCACCTGTGATTATGAAATTGTCTACTTCTCCATTTACTTCTGTCACTTTTTGAGTTACATATTTTGAGGCTCTATTATTAGATGCATACACATTTGTAATTGCTGTGTCTTCCTAATGTATTAACAGATTTATCATTATGAGATACTGCTATTTATCTCTGGTAATGCTTTTATTTTGAAATCTATTTTATCTTATATTAATATAGCCTCTCCAGACTTCTTTTGTTTACTCTTCATATAACTTTTTCCACCCACTTTATTTAGATCTGTGACTTTATATTTGAAGTTCATCTCTGTATATGGTTTGGAGTTGGGTCTTGTTTTTGTCATCCACTCTAACAATCTTTGCATTTTTAGTAGCATATTTATTCCCTTAACATTTAGTCTAATTATTGACATGATTGAACTTAGGGCTACCATTGTATTTTTTTTTTTCTGTTTATTATCTCTGTTTTTTTTGTTCCCTTGTTTCTCCTTCCAGGCTTTTTGCTTTCTTTTTTTTTTGTGAGTATTTAAATATTTTTTAGACTTTTATTCTAATTTATCTTTTGGCTTTTTAACTGCCTATTTATATTACTTTTGTTTGTGTTTTGTTATTGATCTGGGGATTTTAATATGAATCTTTAATTTTTCATGCTCTGCCTAGAATTGATATTGTACTACTTATGTAAAATGTAGAAAATTCACAATCAGGGAACCCATTTACCTCCCATCCATATTTCTCATGTAGAGATTATAAACCCCACAGGCACTGTTGCAATTTTTGCTTTAAATAGTCCTCTGGATTTTAATAAAATTGAGAATAAAAATAGTATTTTATATTTACCTTAATATACATCATATCTAATGCTTTTCATTTCTTCTTGAAGATCTACAATTTTATGTAAATTTCAAAATTTTGATTTTATTATGTTGTATTCATCTAGACATGCAAAAAATTATCTCCAAATATTGATATTTTGTTTCTTTCTCTCTAATATTTCATTTTTTATATCTGTATTATCTTTACTGATGTGATTAGAAATTCAAGTAAAAATAGTATTATCAGGCATATTTGCTTAGTTTTTTATCCTTATTTTGATTACCTATGCTGCATAAAAAAATCATCCCAAAATATGTTGGCTTGAAATAACAATTTATAGATGTTCACAATTCTTGGATTTGACTGGACAATTCTGCTTCACATTGAGTTTGCTGGGGCTCTGGATGGCTGGACTCTCTAAAATGGCCTCATTCACAAATCTGACAGATGTGTGAGAGACCAGCTGGAGCTATTGGCTGAGAGTCTTAGTTCTTGATTTTACTGTCTTCACATGACTTATTCTTTCTCATAGTACGGTAGCTGGATTCCAAGAAGGAGCATTTCATGAGGCAGGAAGTGAAAACTGCCAGTCCTGTTAAGTATTAGGCTCAGAAGTTCCAGATCATCACCGGCTGCATCCAAAATCAACCACAAAAGCAGCTGAGCCTGAAAGGAAGGGGAATGAAGCTTTGACCCCATGTGAATAGTGACCAGGACATAAGGAATTGGGAAGGAATTTTAGGGAGCCATGACTGGAGACTAAGTACCACACCCTCTTAGTCTTGTTCCACTGAGTATGATGTTGATATAAAATAGTCATTTATTCCTAAAGTGCTTTAAAGAAGTGCTATAATGAATTTTATCATATGTTGTTATAAAATCAATTTTGAGATCATAGTATTAAAACAGTTTTGGATTGCTTAAGGGTGAGTTTTAATAAATGCTGAAGGAGCCATTAATTGACATTTTATACAAATTGTTACAGAAATACACACAAAACAAATGTTACTCAGCATTTGTAAAATCATAACATTAATTAAGGACATCTTATTTTATAGGGTTGAAATGCCCTATCATTAAAAAACAACAAAACAAAAGCCTAAGGCTAAAAATTTGATGAATTTGATTAAAGCAAATTAAGATTTCTTCTCAAAAATGGATGGTAAATAAAATTAATATATAAATAACAGATCATGGGAAAAGAAATTTGCGATATTTAAAATTAACAAGGAACTCTTATCTAGAATTCACAAATCAGTAAGAATAACAGCCCTATTAGTAAAATGGAAAGGAAAGGAATAGTTAATTTCCAGAGAAAATGAAAAGTCTAAAAGACCTGAAAAAGATGTCAGTGGCATTGTAAGCTGGTGCAGCCATTCTGAAGTGCAATTTAGATGGTAGAGCTTAGTCCAATTAAGAATTCATAGATAGATAATCCAAATCCTGCTCCTGGGATAACATCCTAAAGAACTTGTCACACAAGTCTGTAATAGGGACATTTATCAAGGTGTCCTTTATAGCAAGATTGCTCTAGCAGAGAGATAGAAACAAGTTAGATGTTCATCAGTGGAAAGCAAAAATGTGGTGAATCACTGTGTCATGCAGCAATTAGATGCAATGGATGAAATAACATCAAAAGATTTATTGTGGATATCATTTACATGCTGTAAAGTATACGAAACAAAATAATAGCATATTACTAAAAAGATACACTACAAACAGAATGCTGCTGATACAGGAGAAAAGAATAAGGATAAATGGGAAAAAAAAGTAAAAGGAGAAAAGACCTTCACAATGGAACTATTGCATGCCATATATTTTAGAGTATCTAATATTGCTTACTTTCCTTTTTCATTCTATGGATTAAAAACAAACAAACAACTAAGTTATGGCTACAAATTTGCATGCAGTACTTTCCCAAGTAGAAACGAAAGTCAAAATTAGTATACATCTTTAATAGATTAGCATCTGTTTACTATATAAATAATATTAATCATTTAAGTCTTTCTCTTTTGTAATGTTTTGATGTATTCAGCTATGTGATATAATTGATTGTCACTAAGGCAAGAAAGTAGTCAAACAATTCTCTTCCTCAAAGTACACATTTGGTCCAGATACAAAAAAAAGTTATTGTGTCAGTACAAGATGTCCAGTTGTGTTATTACAGTGTTTTTATCAGAAAGCATAATGCAGGTAACTAACAAACTAAAGTGAATTCAGCCATAGTTAGATTCAATCATTATCATTATCCTCTTAAATGCAAAATACATTGAGGAAAAAAATTTTATTTCCAAATACGCTCTTCTTTTCTACTCAAGGGTGCTGTAATTCTAAGAGGAAGAATTATGTAAATGTTCTCAAATCATTTGGAAAGAATATTCTATGAAAGGGAAAAACAGAATATGTATTAGTATATTATTTCTTACCTAACAGAATCTCTATCAATTCAGATTGTTCCTCACATCACTTATTTGGAGTTTACAGTTATGATACTGTAGAGAAGAGCACCTCCAGTCAAAATATGTAAATTCCAAAGATAATCTGCACAGCTTAGCATTTCTTGTCTTTAAGTAGTATAAGAACACAGCTCTGAAATTAATAGTCTGTTGTAATTGCAACTCTGAAATAAATATAGCCTGATTGAGTCATTAACAATGTCTGCTTCATATGTGTGAGAATACTCATTTTCCAAAACGTTACAATGGAAGACTTATCAAGATATTCTTAGTCTGAGAACTAACTTCCTTGCATTTCTCAGGTCTCAAGGGGAGGGAAAACTACCACAAACACTAATCTAAAAGGGAAAAAAAATGAATTACAATGTATTCAAGTTTATCATTTCATTTTTAAAAAAATTTTTAACATCTTTATTGGAGTATAATTGCTTTACAATGGTGTGTTGGTTTCTGCTTTATAACAAAGTGAATCAGCTATACACATACATACAACCCCGTATCTCCTCCCTCTTGTGTCTCCCTCCCAACCTCCCTACCCCACCCGTCTAGGTGGTCACAAAGCACCGAGCTGATCTCCCTGTGCTACACGGCTGCTTTACAGTAGCTATTTTACATTTGGTAGTGTATATATGTCCATGCCACTCTCTCACTTCGTCCCAGCTTACCCTTCCCCCTCCCCGTGTCCTCAAGTCCATTCTCTATGTCTGCGTCTTTATTCCTGTCCTGCCCCTAGGTTCTTCAGAACCATTTTCTTTTTTCTTTTTTTTTTTTTTCAGATTCCATATGTATGTGTTAGCACACGGTATTTGTTTTTCTCTTTCTGACTTACTTCACTCTGTATGACAGTCTCTAGGTCCATCCACCTCACTACAAATAACTCAATTTCGTTTCTTTTTATGGCTGAGTAATAGTCCACTGTATATATGTGCCACATCTTCTTTACCTTTATTCATCTGTCGATGAACACTTAGGTTGCTTCCATGTCCTGCTATTGTAAACAGTGCTGCAATGAACATTGGGGTGCATGAGTATTTTTGAATTATGGTTTTCTCTGGCTATATGCCCAGTAGTGGGATTGCTGGGTCATATGTAATTCTATTTTTAGTTTCTTAAGGAACCTCCATACTGTTCTCCATAGTGGCTGTATCAATTTACATTCCCACCCACAGTGCAAGAGGGTCCCCTTTTCTCCACACTCTTTCCAGCATTTATTGTTTGTAGATTTTTTGATGATGGCCATTCTGACTGGTATGAGGTGATACCTCAAAAAGTCATTATCTTCCACTAGGTTCGTAATCTTTCATAGTTGCTATAGACTCTCAACAGCATGTGTCAGTTGCTTCATTGTTTTGACTGTTGACAAAATATAGTATATTTATAAAAATACGTTAGCAAGTATTTCCTTCTAATTTTTCAACATGAAATAGGTAAGCATTTTTCCAGGATACAAACAAGAGAAACTAAAGAAACTATGGGGGCAGGGATTTTAAAATATGTATTTTTTCAATATCAGGGTTTTATACCTGTTCTAGGAGAGTATTCCTTAGAGATTTTGAGTATTAAATGGTGAAATGTCATCCTATTCTTTACCTCATATAAGGAATGACTGGTAAAGGTGACAGCAGTAGATAGTAAAACAAACAGAAAAATAATTAATTTGAATTTCATTTTTGACAAATAACCTTAAACTACTGATGCAAAGAAAGTGCCTGAATTCTCAGTAATAGCCTAAGAAAATATGATTGATTTATATAGGGAGCTCCCAAAAGTAGGTCTAGATACTAGTATCTCATGAATATACCCATATGTATGGGATGGTTACAAAGAATCCCTTTGGAAAAATGTGTGTGAGGAGAAGTGGTTGAAACCTTTTAAATACATGTGATAATTTGGAGACTTTGAGCCAGAGAAATGACAAAATGGCTACTCAAGAGTCATTATGAAGTGAATTACATAGCAAGAGTATTCAGAAAGGCATAATATGAGAATAGCATGAAAAAAAAAAAAAGAGAGAGAGAACGCCTAGTCATTGGTACTGAAAAGAACTGTTAAAGGCAAAGGAAGCCTATTCCTAATTGGAGCAGTTTTACATATTTTCCCACAAAGGAAACCGAAAGTCCCTATATGGAGTAACTAAGATTTGTGAAGTCTCATTATACTCCTCCTTAGTGGTCTGCAGCATTTGAAAGAAGGGAACTTGCAAAATCACAGAGATGTGGTTCTTCCACTAAAAATGAGCTCTTGGAAAATACTCGTAACTCACGAAACTAGTGCCAACGCACTACTTTAAATTAATTTCTGCCAACACTCCCTGCTTGACTTCCTTTTCTACTGCATCAGCACCATTCTCATCCCATTTAATAACCTCAGATTACTCCTTAAAACCTAATTATATAGCGCAATCTGAACCAGACCCACGAATCAACAGAGACCACTTGTCACTTTTTCTAAAGAAAGATCTAAAGGGCTAATTTTACTTTAAGTAACTGACTTTTTATCCCTGGATTTTAGAAAGGAGAATTCTCTCTACTGCAAGAGTGGTAAAACTGTAGGCACAGCACTGATTTAACATTGAAACTTTTTTCTATCACACTCTAATTTGCTAAATGTGTGTATATTGTCTACATTGTGATAAATCAAAACAGATTAAAATAAACTTTGATCCAGTAAAGGAAAAATATTATATTTTGATGCTTTCAGAATTTGAATATAAATAGTCAAATAGTCTATTCACCTTGCAAGGCATTTCACATATTAATAAAAAATGTTAATACCTTGAGTTATAAACCTATTCCCGATTATCATCCAAAGAGTGAATGAACATGATTTACTGGAAAAAAGTTCCATCCTTCTATCAAAAAGTGTCAAGGTAACTAGGTAGAAGTTATAGGTAAAATAAAAACCCAGTCCTCACTATGTGTGGTTCCCACATGCATGAACTTCGGTTACCACAGTTTAGCTAAGTAACACTAGTTCTTCTACAACACAGTTCAAATTTCAGTTACCACAGTGTATTGAGTAACTGTAAAAAGTATAAGTTTTACTGCTAGCTCTTCAGTTCACAAGTCACTGTTCAGTAACAGTTGCCCATCACGGTCAGTGAGCAAGTACATCACTTCTTTTCAAGTCTGCCAGGGCTTGGTCACTGTGCATCTGTTTTCAATTCATACACAGACAGCAAAGTGTGTGTCTGTGCTGCTTCCTTGTCTCTCAGTGACAAACCCACATGCCATTTTACAAAAATGGATAATCAAAAGAAGGAATTGGATAATAAAGATGAAAGTACAGCAAAGAAAAAAACTGGTGATGCTGGAAGTGAAATCTGAATCAAGTAGAAATGGAGGTATAAAAGAAATAGCTGACTGTGGGGATGTTGGCATTGCTGCCATTCAAGAGACTCTAGCTGAGCAGCCAAAAAGACTTAGAAAAGGCTAATGCATTGACATAAATAAGAAAAGTGATTGTGGGGACAATGTCCCGGAGGAAACGCTGCTGGCAAAAAGACTTCACGTTAATGCAACTCTCAGAGATATTTCATGGCATTGAAAGTGCAAAGGATTAAATGTTGGAAGCTGATCCAAAATTCGAAAGGAATATGACAGTTCACCAAGGCATAGAAAAGGTGCTCAGTACAAACAGTAAGTTATATGATGAAAAGGCAAGCAGTGTTCAATGTATTCTTGATCATTTTTTTAACAAAGACATGAAACATTTTAATTCTCATTTATTCTAATGTTTTGAATTACAGGCTACTAAATAAATGTTAGTTTTACTGATTTTCACTTCCCTATACATTTATAAATGACAGTAAGATAATTTTTAATGTTTTCACAAAAATTTTAAAATCTGCACATGGCTGTTTCTTACTTTCCCATAGAAAAAATTAAATTCTGTGGAAAAAATTTTAATGGTAAGAAAATAGCACGTTACACTAAGTCATTTTGTTCAACATATTCTACTTACATTCTCTCAACATAAGCTTTGAGTTGTTTTCTCTCAGGTCAAAAGATAATAACTCATCTGAGAACAGTGTCATATATGCTTAACCAGGAGTACATAACTTTTTATTATCTTGCTGTCTGGATGTTCCTAAGGTATGATGTGCCACATACTTTCATTCACAATAAAAATAAATGTATTCTGATCTTGATATTGAATGGAAGGCTCAAGCATGTTCCAAAATGAATGATAAATCTTTGTGAACACAAAATATCTAGCACTATATACTGTATTTCATTCCAAGTTCTTGACATTACTAATTAAATGACCTATAATTGCTAATTCTTTCGATGTAAGAAATAAAATATTTAACCTAAATTTCAATAATCAAGATTAAACATACTTTAACAGATTGTAAAGTTGCTTTGAGAACAACTTCTACCTAAGAATAAATACTCAAAAGAAAAATACTCAAAAAAAAAATCAGACTTCCCATGGGTCACCAGTCTCTGCATCACAGATACTCCATCATTGCAGAAGATTGTACAAAATCTGTACTGGGGCCATCAGAGGATGGATATTGGGTTAGGCATTTTTTTCTATTAATCAAAGTGCAATTTTATTCAGAAGAAAACATAACGATGATCACAGTTTAAACTTCTGATTGACTGTAGCAATCATATGTAGCGAGTATTTGTCTTTCCACTCTTGTAGCCCCTGTGTGTGTATTTTTGTATGTGTGTGTGCACTTCCTATTTTAGGGAGGATTCACTGACTTCTTGTTATGGTAGTTAAGGTTTTAAAAGTTTTACCTCATCATCACTTCTACTTTTCTGTTTTGCCAATATGCTTATTTCATAATTTTTTTTTAATTTGAAGTATTACAATTGCCTATGGCTGAGCCAAGTAATATGCCATGAATTACAGTTTCTTTCTCCTACAATTATTTTTCTGAGTTTCTTTTTTCATTTACTTGGTTCTCTAGAAATACATACCTGCTTTTCCCATATACTCCAAAACCCATCATATTCCTTGCAATAATTTCTCCAACACTCAATTATACATCAGATAATGTATCAAGTTATGTATGTATTTTAACCTAGATGTCCTCCCCATATGAGGCTCTCTTTCTGCTCTAATCTAGATGGCTTCTTCTATATGCCCACTGCTCTGAGGCTTCTGTGAACAATCCTTGGCCACTCTCCTGATTTCAGGATCCTTGAGCCTCATTTTTCTTCATCCTGCCCTTCTTTTCCAGAGTTCCTGTTAATCAGATGTTGGGCCACAGGGATTGATCCTCTAAGGTTTCTTTAATAGCTTATTTCCTAAGTTTTATATCTGTGTCATTTTGTTCTACTTTCTAGGACATTTCCTCTACCTTATCTTCTGGATCTTCTAATTATTTCTTCTTAATTTCAATTTTCATATTTTTAATTTCTAAGACTTCTTTTTTAGGCAAGGGAAAGGTGCTTTATTCTTTTTCTTACAGCTTCCTGGTTTTTCTTCCTATTAATACAACTCTTGCCTCTTATCCAGTTGATTATGATTACAATTTAATTTTTTTATATTGTCCTTTCTCTAATGTCTCTGTTTATTTCCCCCCTTCCTCTGTTTGTTTTGGTCTCTTTGTTTTGAAGGCTTTCCTTAAATATCTCAAGATTTGGTCTCTTGTCTATAATTAAGTGAAGCTTATTGAAATTCTCTGCAGGGGAGAAAGGGGAGTTGTTGATCCATGCCCTTCTCTGTAAAATGTTCGGTGGTTAGCTCTACACTGGGGATCCCCCAATGTCAATCTGTCTAGATATTGTCTCTCAGGACCTCCATTCCTTTAGAGAAGAATGCTCTCATTTTTTGCCTCATGGAATATATGCCTGGATGCTGTCCTGGGAACAAGGCAGGGAGAGAGCAGACTGGAGATTCTGATTAGTCGGCATTCAAGCTTTCATCTAATCCCCTGGTGTCAGCTCTGTGCCTCACCCCTATACCTTGTCCCAAATTCTCAGAGAATAAACCTCTGGCTTGCTGTGTGTGGGCATGTGGGTAGGTCAGTATGGGCAGAGAAGGGGAACTGAAGGTCCGGCTGTCTATAGACATTAACCTGACTTCTTATTTCTTATTTCTAGTTCAGTGCCTATGTCTAGTCACAGACGTCACTTAGGCTGGAACTCCCTTTGCTCTTGAGTCAATTGCAATTCTTGAATCATCTCTACATTTTCACAAAATTTCTTAAAATTTATGTTATATTCTACCATTCCTTTGTTAATGATGGTTAATTTGTTAACCAATGATGGTTAATAAATTTTTACCCCTAATTTGGTGAGTTTTGGTGGTGTTTTAGGAGGGAGAAAAGATAAATCCATATCTGCAGTCCATATCCTTCAACACATCTTGTAAGGGAAAAATGAAGGCACAATCCAACAAGAGTAAAATTCTTTCTATCCTCAGGCCCAAGAAGAGTTGAAAAAATTAGGTCTAACAATGACATTTGGGAACATTATATTACAAATCAGTCAATACTAAGTATGGGGCCTCTTATTTATCCCTGATTTGTTTCACAATATTTCTTCTGCAATTTTGACTGTGAACTGAATTGGCCTCACCTCACATTTAATGCAGGATAAGTGGGGATGTTTTAAGTATTAGCTGATGTCAAAAAAGAATGAGACAAAATTATGCTTTATTTTACTAATTATGGGCAAATTAAACTTATTTATTTAAATATGCAGTATTTTGAAAGTTTTTATTTTCTGAAACTATAGGAAATATTAGCATTTGCTATTTAATGTGTTGTAAGAAATAGACTTTTATTTAATACAATATTATATTTATATATAGACAGTTGTTTTTCAAAATTATGATAATTGAAATATTTTGAACCCAGTTGAATCTTTGTAAATTTTAAGAGTTTATAAATTTTAATTTTTATAATTAATGAAAGTCAGTTTTCATATGCTTTAACGCTTCTGAATGAAATAAGCAATTTACCATTTATATCAAATAGCAATTTGGTCTGAATCACAAGAATCATACAGTGTGGATCTGCCAGAGACCTAAGGAGGTCCCCTGGCATACATAGCAGATTTCTCTTTATTGAAGCAAAATAATATTTTATGCCCATTTTTATAGGTGAGGTAACATACTCATGATATATTATAGTTTCTTCCATTACTAAGGCAGGAGCCTTATCCTTTCCCCCCTAGACCAGTGCTCTTACATGTAGAAGGGAAACTCTATTATCAGTAGGACTAAAGGAAGTATTCCCTACTAAAATAAATACAAGTCAGACAGGATTGTTAGAGTCCCTGAGAAAAGAGAAGCTAGACCACTGTTTGTTCACAGTGACTGAATAAGCCTTCAGACAGCCCCTGCCACAGTTAACATTACTCCCAGGTTAATTATACCTCTTGTATATCTCTTCACACTTCCTCCCAAAAGCCCAGTCAGTAAAAGAACTATCTTCCCTTCCCTTTCTAATGTGGAACTCACATAGCCACAGTCAGTTTGTGATATTTCAATTTTTGTTTTCAAAGATGTGGGCAAATATCAACTGGTTTGGAATTGAGATACCACAATCATTTCATCTTTGGTTTAAAGCACACTTTAACCTCAGGTGCCATGAGGCAAAAGGTTAATGCCTCAACTTGCTGCCACGTGTAGCCCCCTTGCCATAATATTCATGGTTTTTTGCCCTAGCTTGGGACCTATTTCAATATACTTTACAGCTAGTAGGTAAATATGACATTCAGATTTGATTCTCAAGAGCCCTGAAAACTACTGAGATAGTACTATCTCAAAGAATAGAGGTTAAGGATTTTTTCTTTTTTAAGGCTCATCTTTTAAAAATTCTTTTCTTCTCCACCTCCATAATAAAATCAAAGATCATTGCTTTTGGTATATCTAGGTAGGTAGAAACAAATTATGTATCAATTATGTTTAAACTTTCTTTTTATAAAATTATTTAAATATTTACATCTCATGGACAAAAATATTTTATTATGATAATAAATAACTGTGTGTTTGAAGAGGGTAGGGAAATAATAGAAATAAAATAACCTCAGGAATGCAAATTATACACTCAGCCTTTATGTAATTTTAGTATATGGAGCACAATATGTTTTTACATGTCCATTGAACATAATTACATATTCTTAATCTTAATTGTCTTGTGCATTTGTTCTCATATATTTTATTTATTGTATTTTTCTTATTGACATGACTATACTTAACATACTAACTCAGAAATATAAGTATTGTTATAACCCATAATATACCCATACTTGGAAAACCAAAATAGGAAGAAAATACTAATTAACGTAAGACCAGTGGAATTTCTGGTGAAATGACATGAAACTAAAGCAAACAGTGTGACTTCATTTGCTAATTGACTAGTTAAATCCATACTATGGGAGAGGTTTACCAAAATGTGTATTTAAACTGGCAGGTGATGTTTCTACCACAATAATGCCATCACCTAATTCTTTCAGGCTGATGGGAAAAGTAGGGGCTACTTTTCCTTCCCAGGGTGTGGCAATCTGTGAAGCTTTAAGCTGATTAAAAAACAAAAACATATTTTTTAAATCTAGGGATTTTGTCTTCAACAAGTATGGAGCTAATGTTTCTCCACAGTGAGACAAGCTTGGAAGTAAGAAAGTAGAAGATTTTTAACATTTTTAAATGTTAAAAATCTTAAAAATCTTTAAGATTTTTCCTTCCTGTTTTATACTCTTTCTGTTATTAATTATTGATTACTTGTTTAAAGTTTACGGTTAAACTTTAAACTTTCAGTTTCTTCTTAGTTTTTCTTTTTTATTCTTTTTAAATCAGTACATCAATAGTAAATGAGCCAAGTCTTATACCCGATCACTCAGTTTTTTTCTTTTACTTTCAGTCTTGTGAGGAAATTGAGAGCCCAGAACAATCTCTACACTTACTGTGTTCTCTTGAGCATGATACAGAATCATCTTTTGGTGTTTTAGAAAGAATGGAGCTAGCTACCTGCAAAAATATTCACTGTGGTATGTAATGCTTTAATTTATGAATTGTTCACTAAATTTTTTGTAAAACTTTTAAAAAATATTGACATAAGCTATTGACATCAAGCTATTTGTCAAATGATAACAAAGGGAGAAATAAAAGGGAACATTTCAGAAGGAGAAGGAATAAAAGAAAGAAGCAACTAAAAGGGAGCAAGTTTCTATGAAATAATTACTTAGTTTCAAGGGGTATGAATTTTGATGACATAAATAGATGAAAGTAAGGGATACAAAAACTTTTAAGTAAACTTTTTCTGTAGTTGAGAGAGAAGTAGTAACATTCAAGATAAAAATATTTATTCATTTAATCATTTATGTATCCCCATCTTGTTTCACAAATCATTTCGGACAGAAATACTTAGAGCTAGATATGGAAAACTTTATCCAAAACCAGAAGTTTTCTTTTTCCTTATCATTGGTTGGGATCAGTTATGAAACACCAGCCAATATGTTCAATATCAACGGCAGGATATGTTTCATGAATGTCCTAAATCTCGCACCAAACACCACTACTCAACAGGAAGTGAGTGTTTTGGTTGAGCAGGTCCAGAGGAAAATAGTATAAATTATACACTTGCACATCAATTAAGAGCAGTTAGAGGTTATTTGTTTAAATGGCTTCCATACCACTAGGTTTTGAATGATGGGGGTAGTTTGGATTTATCAATGATTCTCAATCACCTGCCCCTTAATTACAAACTGCTCTCCAAACCTAGAGTTATGAGTATTAAAGTGAATGTTCCTGTCATCTGAATCATACTGTGGACTTGTTTGGGTCACCAGGTTAAAAGGAAATGCTTTATATAGACTCCAGGGACTAATGTTGGTGATCACTTTCTTTATTTACCACTGTTGTATTGAATAAGTCAAGACATAGTGCGTAGCTTTCCATTGAATGGCTGAAATTAATTTAAAATAGGCACTCATATAATGGCAGAAGCAAAACTGACCTTATTACTCTTGGCCTTTCCTGAATCACTTTTCTGGATTATTATTATTATGGTATATAATCACTTGGGCACCACATTTGGCATAAAACAACTCTATCATGCTAACTTTTGAAAGATTTTATTAATCCAAAAGCATAGTACATAAAACCGTTCTTATTCCTCAAGAGTCAGAAGTTTAAAATGTGTCACATTACTGAGGAAAATTCTTGCTAGGATTTCCAGGACTTATCATCAGAGCTTTAAGAAGAGAAAATATGTGATAGTGAGTTGATACAGGAATGTGAAATGATTTGGGAAACTTGTCTCGATTTGTAGGAAAATCCAGATGTTATATAGAATACAAACCGAAACATCCCCACCTTCTCCATCCTGTGCCTGTCCCCATTCAAGAGACGTTGAAAACTGTGGATCTTGCTTCTAAAAAAGATTGAAAACTAGCCTCTGTATGTGTGTGTGGTATGTGTATTTGAAATTTGGTCATATAGCATCTTTAATTTAATAATATTTCTTTTGATTCTTGTGATTCTGTTTCTTATTCTAATGAAATCAATGTGTGATATAAAGAAACCACTCATCAACAAAATGTTTTAACAGAGTGAATAAGTTTATCCAGCAACCTCATGTCTTTCTCTATCTTGACACTACCACAAATGCTTTAGGTTTCTGTTCACAAACACAAAAGGATTAAAATCACAGTATGTCATACATATATTTTATTAAAATACCAAATTAAATCTATTCAACAGTTATAAAATTCTATGGATATACTGCGTGATGATCACTGTTTCTAAATCTGTTTCAAATTACCAACGTCTCACAGAAATTGTGCTCTAGAGCAGACAGCAGGAGCATGCAGCAGCATAGTATAGAAGTGGAGATTTCAGGATGAGAACCAAATAAAACTCTACATGGAAAAGCAGACTTTTTCTCTAACAGAAGGAGGAAGTAACAAGATAACATTGCAATTGCATTCAACATAAGGGTTGTCTCAAGGAAATTCTTTAGGAAATGATTATGCCTTAAATTTGAATTTTAATTCAGCAAATTTAAACCACTAGCTGCAATGGGATAGCTAATTGACTATAAAGTTTTCTCACTCCCTTTTTTCATAATGTATTTCAAAAAAAGATAAACACTGATAAGATCTATGCTTTCTAAAACAAAAAAATTTCCAAGTAAAACAACGGTTCAAGTAAAATATACCATTGAGAAGGACAATGTAGTAAAAGAGAAGTTCCCAGATATTCGGTAAAGTTTTTTTTCACACATTTAACAGTATGCCAGGTAAAGTAGAATGTGTTTATAAAATATTAAAAAGTAAGAGAAATTCATGAAACCTTAATAAATATTGTACATAATATTTTTCTTTTCAAGACTGAAAATCTGCTAAATTTCTTCCACTAAATATTTCTTATTTACCTGACATATATACATGTTACTTACATCGAATTCAACAGTATATATTTGAGCATAAGGGAAATTTTCTATTGGAAACTTCTGGTGACCGAAGAGTGAACAACTTTCACCTGAATTGGGAAAACCTAAGAGACTGAAGACAGTCTCTTAGGTATTCCCAATTCCTAATGCAGTGGCTTCCTGAACTTCTTTTACAGAAATATGCTTTTTAAGCAATAAGCATTTTCCAAATACATAACTTCAGCATCAGAATGGAATAATATACATATCAAGTAAAATGCACTTTTCATAATTTATTATTTCCTTTTTGTGCAGATATATTTGTGATAAGTACATTTACTTTCCACTAATATCTTATTCAAGATTTTTTTCTGTAGGTCCAGCTCCAAAATTGTTGAATTTTCCTTTAGATGTAAAATACCTTTAGGTATGATTCGAACTTTATGCCCAAATCAGTTTACTAATATTGAATTAAATACTGGTTTTCTCAGACATATATTTTGTGTATAGAAAGTTATAAATCTTCTAATGTATAATGGATATGGTTGCAATGTAGATTTACAATTTTAGTATTCAAAAACAGGTATGCACATATTTTATGTTAATTTGGATCTATAGTCAAAGAAAAATAAACTTTAAAATTTCAAATCTAGGGCTTCCCTGGTGGCGCAGTGGTTGAGAGTCCGCCTGCCGATGCAGGGGACACGGGTTCGTGCCCCGGTCCGGGAGGATCCCACATGCCACGGAGCGGCTGGGCCCGTGAGCCATGGCTGCTGAGCCTGCGCGTCCGGAGCCTGTACTCTGCAACGGGAGAGGCCACAACAGTGAGAGGCCTGCGTACCGCAAAAAATAAATAAATAAATAAAATAAAATACAATTTCAAATCTATATCAAAGTATAAATGTTTTTATTTGAAAATAAACTCATAGAAAATATTCAATGCTGCTAGATTTAAAATTAAAATATAAACTTTTATAAGAGAATATTCACTTTAAATTAGCTACTGTATTGAACTATAAGGTTACATCAGGAAAAATATGAGGAAGAACATTTCTAATCCTTTGGGTTATAGCTAAATGTTTCAAAATGCTTCAGTCCTCAGTTAGAACATTATACTAAGTGAGAACATATTTTTTATTTAAATTTAATTCTTAAAATTAAATAATTTGGGAATCTTTGGGAAGAGATATTTAATACTTTACAAGCATATTTTTAAAATAAAATAGAATAAAAGATGTACTCCCTTAACATTTGTTACTACTGCAATAATTCTGTTCAACTGGGGGGTTGGTTTTCTTATTCTGATTGTACATTGACTACACTCATCTTTAAAATGTTAGATCCAATTTCCAAATCATAACTCTAATTTTCCCCCTTTTATTATTGATCTTGGAACCCATCAGCTTCACTACACCACTCCTAACACCCATTCCTTCTTCTACCCTCATATATAGTCATATTTTTTTTCCTATGATGAAGATAAAAATAATAAGACTCAATTTAATGTCCTATAGCATTAAGATTTTAAAATATTTATCCTGGTAAGTAGCACTGTATATCCCCTCTTAAATTAGAAAAATTGGATCCAGCATAGAGTGTGGTATTAAAAGGGAAAGAGAGAGAAAGAGAGAGTGACATATTAATATGATAACAAGTAATTATTAACTGTGCTCTTTGGCATCCTAATTTATCTGGAGTCTTGTAAGTTTGTTTCTGTGACTGCCAAGGAGAATTCAGGTGAAAGCAAAGGCAGCTTGAGCCCACAATCCATTTCAAGGATTAGAGTACTTATTAGTACATTAATAAAGGAGAGAAGTATTAGGCATGTATGAACACATAAAAAATGATTAAAGTATCTCCATTCACTTCTATAAGAAAAAAAAGTAGAAGAATAAAAGAACTTTACAAAGATTGTGCTAAGAAACCTCTGGATTCAATGTTGAACTATAAATATTTTGGTTTTGACTCTGTTTTGAGTGAATGGAACTAAACCAAAAAAGTAAAAGGTTACATTTGAAATTTTCCTTTTATAATAATGTACACAAAACTTGCCAGTAGAAAAACAGGTTTCACAAGGCCTTAAGACTAAAGAGAAACTACTGAATCCTTTTAAATTCCAGAATATCAAAATTTCTCCAAAATAATCAACATAAAAATAAGGCAAAATTAAGAAAGCCTATTTCTTTACAGTATAGTTAATTAATGTCATTAATTGCTACCTGTTCGGTCTCTATTAATGATGTTCTCTGTTGAAAAAAATAAGAGGAAAAAACACCCTTTTAATTTTTAGGAATTTAACATTTATTTGGGTAAGCAACTCTCACGCCTGTGAAAAGACCTAAGATTCAATTAAAAGAAAAATGTAAATATGTAGAAATTAGCCTCGTCCTACCTGTTAAGGAACAGATATTAAATGATCTAAGATTCTTATACTATCTATGAGTCTCACTTTTCACAGTAGGTGTGTTTTTAAAATGTTTGTATAAATTTAATTTATCTAAATTGAACAGTATTTTCAAAGCAGGAAATGTGACTTAGCATCCCAAAACACTCAAATTAGTCTCTCTAAAATGTGAAAATTCCTTTACAAAGGAAATAATTATCCATGAATTCTATGAGTTTTAAATTTGGATTTTTATCAGTTTCTTAATGTACATATAATTAAAAGTAAATAGGTTATATATTTAACTTGCATATGCTTGAAAAATAAAACTATTTTATTACTGTAAGTTTAAAATATGATATTTATTCATTTGATATATTCTATTAAAAATATGTAACAAATTGTTGCTGAAGGAAACCATCAATTTAATAACACGATTTTGACTTTTCACACTCTAAAGGCTTTATAATGCTTTCTTTAATTTGTATCTTTAGTTTTATTGTCAAAAAACACAGGTGAATCAGCTTTTATTTGTAAATATAATTGTCACTGCTGCATGCTCATATATAATAATATTTATTGTGATATTTCATTATTGTGTATTGTGGATTATTAGTTACATAATATAGTACTTACCAATTATCCTAGTACCTACTCTGAGTTATTGGCCATAAAATTGATTACAGTTTCAATTTACCAAGGATTAAATGTTTTTGTCCTAAAGAGGATAAGTGAAAACATGAAGCCTAATTAAGTCCCTATAGACTAATTCTGAGACATGTATTTTGTAAGCAAGTTTTAACCATATAAGAGATAAAATACAGTACCTTGTTTTCCTATCTAGATAATACCAGTTCCCCTACATACTTTCAGACTGGTTTTCAGAGTTGATTTGTTAATTATACCAATAGTTCTCCAGACTCTACCACTAACATGTATTGGCAGAGATCATTGAAACCCATACAGGTTTCCCATGAGGGAAGAAGGTGACTCAGCTCTATAAATACAGAGTTTGGGACATGGAAGATCATCTAACATAGCAATTCTCAAAATGTAATGTGCATACTAATTATCTGGAGAACTGGCAAAAGTGTGGATTCTGATTCAGTAGGTCTGAGGTGGGGCTTAAGATTCTGCACTTTTAACAAAGTAAAGGACCAGGTAACACTAATGGTCCATTGACTGCATTTTGTGTATAATCCTTTTATTTTACAAATGAGAAAAACTGAGAAAACTGAATCCTGGATAGGCTGTTTCAGAAGTGGGCTTGGTACTTAGATAAACATTAGTGCAACATAACAAAAAAAATTATACCCTGTAGTGATCCTACTGGAAGATCTTGAATAGTAATCATGTGTTGAACATATTTTCATCAGCCACAACACCTACCAGAAGGTTTTATCTGTAGTGGAGTTTATGGAATAAATATATATGAAGGAATTAAACATCAGAAACTTTGCCTTTGATTTCATGTCACTAAGTATCTACAATCCATCCCCGCCCAAGTGGCTTCTTTTCCAGTTCTTCATACCATTAAAGGCACCTTATCCACACAGCTGCATATGACAGAAACTTGGAAGTCATCCATTACATGGCCCTGTCCCCAGACATCTAACATATGAGAGTTGCAGGATACAAGATTAATGCACAGAAATCTGATGCTTTCCTATACACTAATAATGAATTATCAGAAATAGAAGGTCAAAAAAAAATCCCGATTAAAATCACATCCAAAAGAATACAATACCTAGGAATAAACTTAAACAGGAAGGTGAAGAACCTATACTTTGAAAGCTTTAAAACACTGATGAAGAAAATTAAAGATAATACAAAAAAATGGAAAGATATCCTGTTTTATTGCTTTGGAAAAATTAATATTGTTAAAATGTTCATACTACCCAAAGCAATCTACAGATTTACTGCAATCCCTATCAAAATATCCATGACACTTTTCACATAACTAGAATGAATAATCCTAAAATTTATATGGAACCAGAAAAGACTCCAAACTGTCAAAGCAATCTTAAGAAAAAAAAAATAAAGCTCGAGGTATCACACTCCCTGACTTCAGACTATACTTCAAAGCCACAGTAATCAAAACAGCATGGTACTGGCACAAGAACAGACACATAGATCAATGGAACAGAATAGAGAGCCCAGAAATAAACCCATGCACCTACAGTCAATTAATATATGACAAAGGAGGCAAGAATATACAATGGAGAAAAGACAGTTTCATCAATATGTGGTGCTGGGAAAACTGGACAGCTACATGTAAAATAATGAGATTAGAACATTTTCTCACACCATATACAAAAATAAACTCAAAATGGATGAAAGACCTAACTGTAAGACCTGAAATCATAAAACTCCTAGAAAACAAGACAGGCAGAACACTCTTTGACATAAATCGTAGCGATTTTTTTATTTTTGGATCAGTCTCCTAAGTCAAAAGAAACAAAAGCAAAAATAAACAAATTGGACCTATTTAAACTCAAAAAATTTGGCACAGCAAAGGAAACCATCAACAAAACAAAAAGACAACCTAAGGAATGGGAGAAATATTTTCAAATAATATGACCAACAAGGGGTTAATACCCAAAATATACAAACAGCTCATACAACTCAATATCAAAAAAAAAAGCAAACAACACCAATCAAAAAATGGGAAGAAGACCTGGATAGGAATTTTTCAAAAGAAGACACAGATGGCTAACCGGCGCATGAAAAGATGCTCAACATTATTAGGGAAAAGCAAATCAAACGCAGATCAATTCAATGAGATAGCACCTCACACCTGTCAGAAGGGCTATCATCAAAAAGTCTACAAATAACAAATGTTGGGTATGATGCGGAGAAAGGAGAACCCTTGCACACTGTTGGTGAGGATGTAAATTGGTGCAGCCACTGTGGAAAACAGTATAGAGGTTCCTCAAAAAGCTGAAAATAAAACTACCATATGACCCAGCAATTCCACTCCTGGGTTATATCCAGAAAAAAATGGAAACACTAATTCAGAAAGATACATGCACCCCAATGTTCATAGCAGCACTATTTACAACAGCCAAGATATGGAAGCCATCCAAGTGTTCATCAGCAGATGAATGTATAAAGAAGATGTGATATCTATCTATCTATCTATCTATCTATCTATCTATCTATCTAAAAGAGAATATTACTCAGCCATAAAGAAGAATGAAATTCTGCCATTTGCAGCAATGTGGATGGACCTAGAAAATGTTATGCTGAGTGAAATAAGTCAGACAGAGGAAAACAAATACTACATGATATCACTTATATGTGCAGTCCAAAAGATAATACAAGTGAATGTATATAGCAAAACAGAAACACGTTCACAGATATAGAAAACAAACTAGTGGTTACCATTGGGGAAAGAGAATGGGGGAGGGGCACATTAGGAGTATGGGATTAAGAGATACAAACTACCATGTACAAAATAGATAAGTAGCAAGGATTACTGTATAGCACAGAGAACTACAGCCATTATCTTGTAATAACTTTTAATGGAATATAAAGTGTAAAAATACTAAATCACTATGCTGTACACCTGAAATGAATATAATATTGTAAACCAACTATACTTCAAGAAAGGAAGGAAGGAAGGAAGGAAGGGAGGGATGGAGGGAGAAAGAAAGAAAGAAAAGTAAAAAATAACCCTCATGAAGGGAAGTGCCATAGCTATCATCAGTAAACACTTGAACTACTTGTGACATCCAGTGATAAGAGGAGTGGTGTACAAACAGCACAGGCCTCGGGGAACAATGACAGACGTCCTCATCTGACTTGTCAGCTACTTGGCAGTTTGAGCCACACCTTTCTTCTCAGAATCTGCTCCTCCCTTGGCCGCCTTGCCTCTGCGGTTCATATATTTATGAAGCTACTCCTTCTTATAACTCTTTTACGCCAATTAATAAAGGTACAAAAGGACTTCTCATTTTAGAAATCGTGAATAGTGTACGGTATGCATTATATTCACAACTAGGTATTAGGAAACTAGCTTATTTAACTCAATTAACTTCTACTTAGCAGGAAAAGTATTTGGCCCATTTTTAATATGTGGATTGATCATCTAAAATCATTGCTTAATAATACCTAACTTGTTTCCTTAAATGACATATTGCCTTTTGTATGTATGTGAAAAGTGGGTATTCACATATACTATGTCCTTGTCTAAAGGTTTTGTATCTATAGAAATCTGACTGTGCCATTGCTAGGACTGTGGGTCAGTGTTAAAGAGGAAAAAGAAAAGACTAAATGCAAACCTGGGAGAGGCAAGATGTGTAGCTTCTGCATAGAATTAAAAGTTAACTTGTGTGAGGAAAAAAATATCGTGTCTCAGTTTCATTTCTGTCAATCCTTCAGATGACCTTGACCATTTAAAAAGAAATGAGCCCTTGTCTGAACATGTGTCTGAAATGATTCCAAGATATTGAGATTATGGAACCTCAATTAAAAATGACCTCTGTCTCAAGATGAGCTAAAATTATTCTGTTCATCTTCTTACAGTATGTCTCATGAAACTAACTGATGGCATTTTCACTAAGTCTTGTGCCCATGTTTACTAGTTGTGCTATTCTACTTCCTAGGTCTATGTTAACAGGAGAAAACAGCAACTTCCTTGCCTACTTTGTGGACATTTTTGTGTCTCTTAGGCCAATTGTCTTTCAAAAATTTCACAACATGACTGGAATTTCAGAGCTTAGCTGGCTACAAAATCTGAAACCAGAGTACCAGGATTTAAATTTTGAATTTAGTTCTCACAGAACTTGGGCAAGTTCATTCATCTTTCTCAGTATCCACATAGAATTACTGTAATAATTTAAAAGTTGAGTACAACTAAAGCATTTGCATCAGTTGAGAATATGGTGTGCTAAATAAGTTATTATTATTACTTTTTAAAAATGTGTGTCTACTGTATCTCTTACAACTTTTAAAAACTATAGTAAAATATACCATGGTACGGTCCTCACACTAAACAGTTCACATGTGTGAAGATTGAAATTAAGTGTGTATTTTCCCCAAGAGTGAACAAGTCACCTTAAAAATTTCCCAAGAAAAATTTGACAAATGTCTGCAAGCAATATTTAAGAAAAATAAACATTTTCTTTCTTCTTTTCTAGACATCCAGGATCAAAGACATGAGGTGGCATTACTCTTCAGCTCACAATCTGAGTCCAAAACCTGCTCACCCTCTTCTGAGTGGGGGTAAAGCAAAGCACACAAAACAGAAGTGAAATTGAGAGAAATCTAAGAACACAGAAATGAGGGAAACTAATAGCATGGCAGACATTAAAAATTTAGTATTTACTCTAAAAGTCAACTATTTCCAATATATCCATAAACTCTAAATCAGGTTTTATCTGTTACATCTTTACTCAAGTTTGAAATTACTTAGGAGGTTAAAAAGGCAGCAGCGGGTTTCCCTGGTGGCGCAGTGGTTGAGAGTCCGCCTGCCGATGCAGGGGACACGGGTTCGTGCCCCGGTCTGGGAAGACCCCACATGCCGCGGAGCGGCTGGGCCCGTGAGCCATGGCCGCTGAGCCTGCGCATCCGGAGCCTGTGCTCCGCAATAGGAGAGACCACAACAGTGAGAGGCCCGCGTACCGGAAAAAAAAAAAAAAAAAAGCAGCAGCATTTAAGAAATCAAGAATGACAAGTAAATAAATCCTCACAGAAAAGTAGTAGGATCATCAATTCTTTTTATTATTCTTAAAATGGGAAACCTAATTAATTGCTGCTTTGGTTTCTACTTGTATTTATTCTGCAAAATCAACCCTTCTTAGCTAATACTGCAAATGAGCCCATCAAGATTTCCTGAATTAAATAACCAAGACACCAGCATTGGCACTTATATTTCAGGAACACCTCTTTTTAAAATTTTCTTTTAATTACTAGCTACTTTCACTAACTATTCACCTTTGGTAATAGAAGATAGATGATACCATCGGGTCGAATTAGGGGTAAATGTTGACTACGTTTTCCTTTATTATAAGGTAAGATATTATATCAAATCCTTTTGATCCATGCTTCAGGAATCCAAAAGATTTTTGTCATTTAAGAAAATATTCAAACAACTTCTAAACAAATACAATTATCTTTACTAATGTAGGACATTTGAATCACAAACTAAAACTGTTGTTCTTAGTACTTGAAAGATAAATATTAAATTATATAACTCCATAAAAAACATTTTGTTATATTTTGTATAGATAGGCAAGGTATAATGATAATAACAGCAGATAAATCGTTGAGCACTCGTTAAATACTAGGCAGTGTTTTCATATAATGCTCACATCAACACTATGAGGGAATACTATCATTATCCCCACTATACAGCAAGAAGTAATCAGTCCAACATCCTCAGCCAGAGAGCGAAGGAACAAGATTAAACCCAGATTGTAACTCTTAAGCATTAGAAGTTAATTTATGCTGTACACAAGGAGCAATGATTGCACCTGAGATGGTACATTCTATTCCACAGCCTCATGATTGGTTGTTTACGAACTCTGCGGGAGTCAGAGGTGAAAGAGAAGCCCTGAGGTAGAGCGTGGTCCTAGGTGAGCCTTTACAAGTGGTTATTATCTCCTGTGACTCCACAGTTTTCTCTTTCACTTCCTTTATTCTTCTATGAACAATCTCCGCTCTTAATACTACCCTGTAACTTATGCAATAAAGGGAACCTGTGGCTGACTCCCTCTTGCAAAGGGTCCATTCCACATTTCTTTCTTCCACAACCTCCACCCCTGCCCTGGGGATGTACTGGATTTAAAAGTTTAGGCACACTCTGCTCCAGAGTTTAGAAGTTTTCTTTCTTTTACTTGTTGCTTTTTCCCCCCTCAGATTAATTTGTCCTTGCTGCTTCTTTAACTCAATCAAAATTACTGGTGTTAAGCCTTTTAACACCAAAATTAGAGAGGTTGGGAGAATGTGACAAGGACTGCATTTTGTCTACGTATTGAGCTAAAGAGGGATCTTGTGACTCACAGGTGGTCTGGTAAAGTTTACCTTGAAATTGCACAGGAATTGGTATCAAAGCTTGGTCAGAAACTAAGAGAGATTTTGTCTGATCTGCTCTGTGCACACGTTCCCTGAGGGTCATTTTGGAAGCGGCTGAAGCTGCTGAAGAATGTGGGTCAAGGATTGATGGACAGTCTTGGGTTCTTGACTATCAGCCTCTCTTTTTCACCATGCAGTCACCATAACTGGTAATCATGTGATATGAACTATTTTCTTGGAATAGCTTAATGTGTGATCTCATTTTTATATTTTCTGTAGACTGAATTAGCAGAATACCACATGATCTGTTTCATTGCTCAAAAGCTTCACGACTCAAATATGAACTCTACTCTCAATTACTGTACGCCTCTTTAAATTTTACATAACCTGTATGCCATATTTATTTTCAGTTTTTTCTGCTCTAGAAAATGAGGTCCATAAAGACAGCTTTTATGTCCAATCACACTCTGAGAGGGAGCAATTGGGTGTTTGAAAAATTTATGAAGAATTATTTTTTATTAAGGAATTTATAATATAATAATAAAGCAAAGATATATACATTAAAAATACTAAATAGCACAAGTATTAGATACCAATACCAAAAAATTATTTATACTGTACACAATGGGCAGTCAGATGTATGCTAAAAACTTAGAGCGATAGCCCACCATGGAAGACATTTCTGTGAAGACCTTATAGATGAGACTTGGCTTGGAGTAAACAGGAGGATTTAATGACAATCAGAGATAAAAGGCATGCTGATTAGAAATACAGACGTAATCATTAGTTGTTAATGCTAGGATAATTCAACTCAATTGTCCATAATTTGGTATATTTTATAAACATTTAGGCTCTGCCATGCCTCAGAACCTCTGCAGTCATTCCCTCTGAAAGCACTTCTCTTACTCTAGATTTTCCCAGCAATGTTCCTTCTCAGTCTTCATGTCTCGGCTTATCATTTTCTTCCCTCCAGATGTCACTATCTATCACATTAATTTTTTTATAGTATATATGGATGTCTAAAATGTGCATTTGTTTTCTTTTTATTTGTCTTTCTCTCCTACTGGGAGCTTCTATTTACCTCTGTTTCTCTAATGACTTGACCAAGTAGTAAATATTTAGCAAGTGTGAGATGAATGAATGAGGCACAGTGACTGTTAAATCACATCCCATCATTGGGAAAGAAAAAACGTCCAAAGGTGAGGGGAGGTAGAGAGTATGTAGCACTTGCAGAACTACCACAGTATTTGACTCACAGTAGATATTCCTGGACTCTCAATCCCACTAATACTCAGTAAATGTTCACTGAACTCAGATGAATTAAAGAAGTCTCAGATGATCCTGGACAGAACGGAAAGCTCTAATAGAGGAGTAATGTAGAAAAATGTAAGTCAGAATCAGATTCAAAGGGGCCTTAAATGTTAAGCTAGGGAGTTTGTGATATAACAAAAGGTTTTGGATCAGTAGGGTGTTCTGGTAAAAGTAGTTTTGGGAATGAAAAAAATTGAGGAATTTGAGTCACATGGTATGGTTTACCATAGAGAAGGAGAAACTAAGACAGGAAGATCATTTAGGGGCCTATAACAATAAACCAATTATATCATGATAGATTCCCTCTAGAATGATCCAAAGGAATCAATCCATACAGAATAACTGAAAGGACTTCATACCTAGTTCGCCAAGGGAAACAGAAGACTAAGTCAGAAATGGCATAAGATTTGAGCTTGGATGATAGAGGAAACGAACTAGTAGAAATTCAGGAAATAAAATGAATAAGGTTTCAAGAGACAATAATGATATACAGGTACAAATGTGTAGGCAGGTAGAGATAATAACTGAAAATATGGTTTGAGATTAGAACAAGAGATATAGACTAGGATTTTCCAAAGTATGTTCCATATGATGTTATGAGGTATTGAGGAAGATATAAAAAGAAAAAATTGTCATGACAAAATAAGTTTGAGAAGCATGAGTAAAAACTTTCTTTACTTGAGAATATCTGTCTTTAATATCCTATGTGCACTACAAATCTCAATACAGTGGATTCATAACTATAAAGTTCCTCAAACCTATTTGACCACCATTTGTTTATTACAAAATATCTGCCAGGACTCCTATTCCACAGAAAAATAGAAGTGGGGAACATATAGATTATTGTTTAGTTTGCAAGGGCTGCCATAACAAAATACTACAGGCAGGGTGGCTTAAACAACAGAAATGTATTTTCTCACTGTTCTGGAGGCTGAAAGCCCAAGATCAAGGTGTTGGCAAGTTTGGTGTCTTCTGAGGCCTCTCTCCTTGGCTTGCAGATAGATGGCTGCCTTCTCACTGTGCTCTCACTCTGTCATTCCTCTGTGCATATATAACCCCTGGGTCACTTTGTAGGTCCAAATTTCCTGTTTGTTTTTTTTAATGGACCCCAGTCAGATTGGATTAGGGCTATGCTAATGGCCTCATGTTAACTTACTTCATCACCTCCAAATTCAGTAACATTCTGAGGTACTGGTGGGTAGGGCTTCAACAAATGAATTTGGGGGGTGACAAAACACCCCAATACATTCATCAATACAATGAGTGTGGGTTGAAGTCTCCAAAGAAGAAAGATTAAAGATTAAAGTCAGGAGAAACTGGGTCCAAAGAGTGACATGGGAAAGACCCATAACTAAAATAAAGCAAGAAGAAGAGTGATGGGAAGAAAGAAAGAAAAAAGGTCAGAAAGGTAGAAGGACTGCTAGAATGTTAAAGCATCAGAGTGATTAGAAGTTTCCTAAGCAACGCCAACGTATTTAAAAGGTGTAAAGAGTAAAGAGAATTCAGAAGAGGTAACTCAATTTGACAGTTCAGGAGGGTTGAGGGCCTTAGGGATACAGATGAAGTAGATCTGAGATACAAGAGAGTAGGAAACAATATGTATTTAATTTAAAGAAACTAAATGCCATGTTTGAAAAATTTGGCATTAAAAGGAAGCAAATACCTTGTAGGATACAGTTATCACGTATAGATTGAATCATATGAAATTGCCACTTTGTAGGTCAAGAGAGAGTCAATTATCAGCAATTTCATAGGACTCAACAAAAAAAACCCATCTGTTATATTATTTTATTTTTTTTTCGGTACGCGGGCCTCTCACTGCTGTGGCCTCTCCTGTTGCGGAGCACAGGCTCCGGATGCGCAGGCTCAGCGGCCATGGCTCACGGGCCCAGCCGCTCCGTGGCATGTGGGATCCTCCCGGACCAGGGCACGAACCCGTGTCCCCTGCATCGGCAGGCAGACTCTCAACCACTGTGCCACCAGGGAAGCCCCCATCTGTTATTTTTAAAGGAAGGAAGATCTGGCATAAATAAGACAGGAATAAGAAGTATTGCAAAAGGAGATGCTGGAGAAGGAGTATATAATTTAAAAGTTTGAGGAGGAATTGGGAAGACAGTGGCCAAAAAAAAAAAAATACTGATGAAGTATCTTTTAGAAAGAAAATAAGTGGGAAGTTTGAAAAAGGATAATGGAGAATCCATAAGCAGATGGGCCCAATTTTTGAGCTGCCAACGGAAAATTTAAGATGAAAGTCTATATATTTCGTAAGTGTTCAGCAAATTTCTGCAAATGTTTCTTTAGTTGGACCCATTATTTTCCTGATATTGTATTATTCGGGAGCTGATATTTAATCTCATGATATCTAATAGAATATGACCTATATTTTAAGGAGACTAAAAGATTTCAACTCTATCACTTTTTCTTGTAAAGACAATGATGATATTGTAATATTAGAAATACAGGCATTTTTCAACAGCCCACATAATGCAGAGCCTATGTGATTAGCCGATTAACTTTTATCTATCTGCTTACACATCTCAGAAGGGTTCTACAAGTTCATATAGTAATTGAGATCTCAACTAGTATAGAGAAAAAAAATCTGAAAAAATGCTGTTCCAGTTGATATAAAGGGAAGATAAGACAAAAAATTTGGTTACTGTCTAAACTTTTTCCTATCAGTTACTAAATATGTGTGAAATTCAACTGAAATAGCAAACCTATTTATATAAATTTGAAGTGAAAAGCCATAGGTTTTTACCACCCCTCACCAATGCGGGGAAGGGAACTCTGATATTTGTAACATCTTTTCACTGCTGTTTTTTCCAAGCTGGATTAGAAATACAAAATATGGCCCACAGGAGTTAAAAAAAAAAAAAAGAGCAAGCATGTCCTTAACATACATTTAATTGGATGATTTTGGAAGGAAAATAATATTTTAAGTTAGACAAAAATACATTATGCAGTATAATACAAAATGTATATAAATTTAATGATAAAAACTTTAAAATGTTTATATGCAGTCAACTCTGTCCGGCAATGCCTGCAGAACCCATCTCTCTAAGGAGTAAGATAGGTTCCCACATATTTGTTCTCTTCTGTCATCATTGGACTTCCTTTTCTGGAATAATTTGAGAACTTACAAGTGAAAAAGGCTAATTGTTTATCAAGACATTCAACTTACTGTCAAGGAGTGATACTGGCACTAAGTTGAAAGCTGTTCATCATGTACAAGAAAAGTATGTCATTTAAAAAGTTGTTCATAAGAACAGATTACTAACTTTGGTTACCTGACACAAAATGTCTGTAGCCAGACGTGTATGGACATGGATTTTATAAAATGAAACTTTAGTGTTTGCTAATGAGCTACTCAACAAGATACACCGTCAATCAAACCCACTTATCTAGAAAAAAAAAATTTAATTATAGAACTTGAAATTAAAACATAAAATCAGTTAAAGCTGGAGAACCAGCTACAGGTGAAATGGCAGGTGAACTAACCATCTGAATATCCAGTCCAAAGTTTGGGTAGTAGAGTCAATAATTTAAAAATAAATCAATGAAAAAGAACAAATTTTGTGTGTTTTAAAATTTCTCCCCTTAATAAATGTTTTGTTCTTTTATATTTCCATGGCGTCTTTCTTCCAAGACACTTAGAGAATGCCCTAAATAGAAATTATTTCAATATTCTTCAAAAAAAAAAGTTCAAGTAGAAGGGTACCGAGAACCACCTCTATTTAATAGATGAGAAAATTATGTTCAAGTGATTTGAAATTAGAATTAGACTCCTCTTTCCCAATTAAATTAAAGAAATATTCCTTAGATTTTATACCAAGTTTTCAACATGTTGGTTATCATAACTTAGATTTTGCACATATATCCTATATAATAAATTACATGTAGAAATCATAGAAATTAAACTATCTTTTTCTCTGTATTTGACTGATGAGTACATTTTGGTAAGAGTATATATTAGAGATTTCTGATTTAATGACAAATAGAAAATATGTGTTCAGCAGAGATAAGTTGGATGCTCATCAAACTTACTTCCTTTTCTTCACAGGATACAGCCAGACTACACTTCCGCGATTCACTTGAATTTAGTCATAGCCACATGGACAAATGTGATACGTAACTCCCCAGTCTGGAGTTACCTCCACCCTATCCTGTATGGTCTCTCTTTCTCTAATGTGAAGAGGATCCAGGAGGCTGATGAGGTCCTAGGGAGGAGATGGTGGTGTATCAAGCTGAAAGGTGTCTGGATTCCTAAGTTACCACATGACGGGAAGTAAACCTTGCAATCCCCACCCCCCCAATAGACTGTGATGTGGGTAGGAATGAACCTTTATTGTGTTAAGCCTATGAGATTTGGAGTTTGTTTATTATAACATTTAGACTACCCCAAAGAATAGATTGTGTTTATCTTCTACTGCCTCCAAAACATATATTGAAATAACAGTAAATGAAACAGAAAAGACATAAACCAAAGGATAAAGAAAATGAGAGAGATGACTATAGGCAGATGAATACCCAATTCATTATTCTGAAGCTGAAAAGCAGACCTAGGAGAGGTGACTTACATAAGCAGAGTAGGTAGACAAAGCTGCAATTTAAATATACGGGAATAGTAATGAGAAGTTGAGCCAATCTATCCTGAACTCACAAAAGGCTTAGTTCTTGGAGGAACAAAATACTATAAAAGGCCAGGGTTAGGTAGGCGTTCAAAAGAGGAGGTTGGTAGAAAGTCTTAATCAGGAGAAGTTAGATTGCAAATCTCTGTCCCTACTATTACTAATGTTCTAAATTTTGGAAAATACTTACCTTACAATACCTTACTTGCTGGAAAAATTGAACTAGAGACATACAGGGGACAGGAGAGGGGAGGAGTCAGATACTAGAATAAAAACAATGGAATAAAATCTGCATATGAGTGGTGAGGCTTCTTAGATCCCTTACTCCCTGCTACCCCCAGAACACTGATATCTAGCCCTATACTTCTAATACGAGAGTGGTGAAACAAAATTATTAAAACCAAATTATTAAACCTAGAGAAACCAAATTAGTAAAAAGCTACATAAATACTAATATTTAGCATCTTTCTGTGAAAATTTGAGAATTCTCTTCTATCAATAGAATGCCTCTAGAATTAAGTGCCCCACTGCCACCACTACCACCACAGACATTTACAAATTATTTTCATCATCTTTTCTGGTCACCCTCGCAAAGGTAAAGGATTACCAGGATTTTGAGGAAATTCTTCAGGGTCAAACACAAGGACTAAAACAAATAAAAAACAAAAGATAATGCAGGCAGCAAACAAAAATTAATCATTTATCATCATAGTTAATATTGTCAGATAAGTAAGAGAAGATACTGAATCTATGACCCAGAAATAGAACGCTAGGAACAAAGTTAATCAGAGAACAAAGTTAATCAGAGAACAAAAGTGAGTTCCTACATATTTCCAAAAATAGAAATTAGGGGTGGGGGAGTGGGAGGTACAAACTATTGGGTGTAAGATAGGCTCAAGGATGTGTTGTACAAGACGGGGGATGTAGCCAATATTTCATAATTACTGTAAATGGAAAGTAACCTTTAAGAATTGTATAAAAATTTTAATAGCATTTTTAAAACTATAAGATGAAGTTAAGAAAATCTAGGAAGTTGAACAAAATAAAAAGATGGGAGGGTTGGGGGGGAAAGATGCAAGAACTGATCAAGTCAAAAAAGCCAGTATACTAACCAATAGAAATTTCAGAAATTAAGCAAAGTGAAAAATCAAAATGCAAAAATTACAAGAGAAAATGAAAAAAAAAAGATAAAATTGAAAATCATTAGTTTCTAGATTAGATATTCCCACTGAATGGCTTCAAATTCCAAAGGGGGAAAAGTGATTTTTAAACCTAGAGTTTTATATCGGCTGTGGTGGTTTTAAAACATGATTTTTAAGACCTTCCTTGGGTTTGCCAATGCTACGAAGAAGCCAAGCCTCATGGAGAGGTCACATGTAGGCACACCAGTCTGTAATCTGAGCTGGACCCAATCTAGCACCAGCTCTGTGAATTAAGCAGCGGCAAATGATCCCAGCACGGCCATTTGACTCTTTCCCAGCCACTTAAATCTTCCCAGCTCAAGCCCTAGACATTGTGGAGCTGAGACACACCATCACTTCTGTGCCCTGCCCAAATTGCTGCCCCACAAAATTTGTGAGCATAATAAAATGGTTGTTAATGTTAGATTTCAGGATGATGTGTTATACAGCAATATATAACGAGAACACCATCTGAACTGTCAACTGAATGTTGACATTTTCAGACAGGCATAGATTCAGAATATGTACCTCCCCAAAATCATTTCTTGGGAAACTACTGTCTGGTGTATTTTAGCAACATGATGGCTCAGCCAGGAAAGAGAGAAACATCAGATCCAGAAAGCAACGAACCCAGTACTGGAAAGAGGAAAGAGAGGCCTAGTGATTATGAGCTCTGCACCAGAACTTCAGAGAAAGTGATCAAGCTTTACCAGAGCATAGTGGGCAATGGAAACTTAACAAATTAAATAAACAAAGTGAACATTAATCTCAGGGAAAAACTGTTAGAGAAAGGTAGAAAATATAAAAAGGGTTAAGTCTTTGACTATCAAGATGTAAAGTCAATTGGTCATGTCTAAAATTGGTTTAATAAGTAATGGGTAATAACGTTATATAGACACTTGGGTATAAGAGCAAGAAGCAGCAGATTTGAGAATTTGAAATATTTGGCTATGGCAGAAGGAAAGAAGAGTATAGAAGGTATGGGGCAAAGGACTGTTCTGTTTGTAATGAAGTCTTCTAGTACGCTTTTTCGTTCTGCTTGGATAACAAATAATCACATTCCAGAGGTATGCAATATGCACAGAAATCCTCATCAACGAAGATGAGTAAATACATTTGGTGCAGTAAACAGAGATATTTTCCAGCCAAGCAGACATGACTTGCATTCAGCCTCTTCCACTTACTGCATTAGGTAAATTAACTTAGCCTTTCTTAGCCTCAGTTTCCATGTGGGAAAAAAAACGAGGATAAAAATATGTTCTTCTTAGTGCTGCTGTCAGAAATAAATGAGGTAACAATTGTAAAGTAACTGACTCATAGCCAAGTCTTAATATGTGTGAGCTCAACTTCTCCCTTCCTTTTGTGCTTGCAGTTATCTGAATAAACACATAAATATCTTGGAGCCATTAAGAACACTCATCACAATTAATTTAAATGTACAATTTAAATACCTGAGATCCACAAGGCCAAAGCTAAAATGTATGCAATTCAACAGTCTGGTATTAAGTTCATCCAGTGAGGGTTAGTGGCTAATACATTAGAATAGACCTTGACATTCACCAAATATAGCGCACTGAATGGAATGGCCAGAAATAAAATATTTTTGTTGTTGTTCTCAAAACTTCCACTAAATGAGTTGCCCAAATCACCTAAGTTTCTCAGGATTCATATGTTCTTTCCACATTGAATGAAAGAGGAATGATTACATACTGGAACCGTAAAAATAAATTATTATCTGAGTGAAGTGCATTGGCTTCATGGAAGAGAGTACTGCAACACAAATAAAGTGTTTTTAATTTAAAGGAAGGCATCGTGTTGTATCCACGGTTTACATAGGCTCTTTCTTCCCAGAGGAGACCTTTCATCTCTCCATTTGTGAGTATTAATACTGTCTTGAATTAAAGAAACCCTGGGAAAAAAATAACTTTTTCTTCTCAAAGACATTTCTTTTATTATAGACTGGAGTGCAAATTATTACCACTTGTCCTTCTCTAAGAAACTGTACCTGGATAGCTAATGTGAGACAACATAGCAATTAGGTCCAAGGCATCCCTTGGCTTGAGTACCAGCATTTCTGGTTCAGTAGGTCTGCAATGGGGCCTGAGAGTTACATAACTTCCATGGGGATGCCACTTTGGTTGGTCTTCAAACCACGTTCTGAGTAACAAGGATTAAAAGACAGTGCCACCATACTAACACAGTGTGGGGTTTGTAAATAAATATCTCTCATTGTGCTAAACATTAACCACTTTTCAATGTCTATGCTGAGAATTACAATCGTGGTCCCCTGATTTGAAGAAAGCTAGTGCCTTCTGGACTAAAACAACAGGTGGAGAGTGAACTGAGACTAAAAAGGCATCCTCTGCTCAGGTTATTCAATGCCTTGCTAAATTCAATCAGGCTTTCTTTATCCTCCATTACCCTCATTAGTCCTGTTCAGTTAGTGCTCGGTGTTGATCTGTATCTTGGTCAAGACAATTGTTGATGATTAACTATAATTACGAGTAATGGGGCCAGCTTGCTTTCAGAGACTAATTCCCTGGCTCATCCTGCATTGTTCTGCCATAAAAGGTCCCAAACTGCTGGTCATTTACTTGCCAATTATTTGAACCAACAGCCTTTTCTTTTTCTCCCTCCCTTTTTTCTTTTTTTTAAATTTTAGAACAGGTGAATGACAAGTCATTAAAAAAAAAACAAACAAAGGTAGGTAGTGCTTACATAAAATTCCAGAAGCAACACCAACAAAAATACAATTAAAGGTACATTTAAACATTATTTAATATTTGGAAAGACTGTACATTTTTACACATTAAAGATGGTAAGTAAATAAGTTAACACAATTGATCACAAATTAACACAGTCGGCAAGTAAATGACTAGCAGTTTGGGACCTTTTATGGCAGAACAATGCAGGATGAGCTAAAACTATAATTTACCTATTAACAAATTCTTAAATTGAACAGCATTCATTTTAAGAATTGAAAACAGATATGATTCTTTTTTTAAAATTTTTTGAAGTTTGCTTATGTAAGAAATGCAATGCCTAAGACCCTAGATGTACAATGTAGTCCATTACTTTTCGTAATCAATTCTAAATAAGAGGCAGGTAATATTGCATATAAAATGCTCTAGTTTTTATCATTTTATTACTTTCCTTTTTATTGAAACACTGGGCATGGATCTTTGTCATTTGCAATAGAAATCTAGTGAGTATTTAAATACACTTTTGACAATAATATTGTTTGAGAAAATAGTGTGGCAACTCTTTTTTATGAAAATACAACACTCACGTCAATTGTAGAGGAATCCAGTATAAAACAGGCAAGTCTTGGAAAATATACAAGAATATCTACTTATATGAAAAAGTCCTTAAGGTAAGGCATTTTCACATATGAGATAATTATTAAGACAAGTAAAATACAGATATGATTATACATGGTAGAGTAAGAAAAGCACCAGAAACTGGGTTTTGAGATGACTGTGTTACTAAACAACCTCAATGTCTCAATGTTTTCATCTATAAAATAAAGAAATTAATAAAAATCCTACATTCCTCAAACAATGGTGAGGATTAAATAAAAATATATGTGATAACACTTGGAAATTTTGATTGTTTCTTGTGAGAGTTAGGTAATTGAAGTTAATTGAAGTTAAACCATCTCCTAAAAAAGTCTGGTTTGGTTAAAAATAGAGTAAAATACTTCGGTTTTTACAGGCCCTGAACAATCTTCATTCCCTCTGGGTTGGGAATAAGACTTTTCTTAGCATTACATTTAATACCTGATACTAGCATTAGTCTCATCACATTCTCAATACATGTCATCGGCTGGTTCATACAGATTAGTTACAAACAAACTGGCTGAAAATAAATTGAAGTGACAAACTGAGTGAAGTGAAATAACCTTTATAGTCAAATATTCTAACATATTTATTTGTTACTTATTTGTAATGTTTTTATACTGTGGGATAGCCTAGCAATTGTTTTGTCTGTGCCTTTAATACTTTTGATCCATGGGTTTTATTATCAGTGATTTAACCCATCATTTTTATTTTTTTTACAAATTTATTTTCTTTATTTATTTACAGCTGCGTTGGGTCTTCGTTGCTGTGCACGGGCTTTCTCTAGTTGTGGCGAGCGGGGGCTACTCTTCATTGCGGTGCGCGGGCTTCTCATTGTGGTGGCTTCTCTTGTTGCGGAGCACAGGCTCTCGGCTCGTGGGCTCCAGAGCGCAGGCTCAGTAGTTGTGGCGCACGGGCTTAGCTGTTCCACGGCATGTGGGATCCTCCTGTACCAGGGCTCGAACCCATGTCCCCTGCTTTGGCAGGCGGATTCTTAACCACTGCGCCACCAGGGAAGCCCTAACCCATTATATTTAAAACCTCTTCCTCCACTACTCCAGTTTTTACAAACTATGAACTTTTAGCATTTTTGCTTCATTTTTTCTGAGCCTGATTCTAACCTTGCCCCTAAATCTTCTATGCACTTGTATATATTTTTAACTGTAGCTTCAATTCTGATTGTTGAAGTTATATAATCTAGTTCTAATATTCTGAAAAGTCCTTAACATAAGGCAGTTTTACATATGAATGGATTCTTAAAACAAAGTATAGACGCAATTATACATAGTAAGAGAATAATACTGGCAAGAATTTTTAAGTTAGGATTTCTAAAAGCAATTGTAAAATTTGCAAGCCCTATTCAAAGTACACCAAAAAAATCTAAAAAATATACCTGACATACAGAAAGTTTCAAAACTACTTCCTAGTATACATAAATGTAAATTTAAAAAGAAAAACACATGCAGAATTACTGGAACATATTCATTCCACAGTAAGTTATCTTATTAGAACAAGATGATGATGCCACATTTTAGTACATGCTAGTCCTTGTAAATTATACTGATATACTTTTTAAAAAAACTAATTTACTGATATACCTTTTTCTGTCTGTTGAAAACCTACTCATCTTTTACTAAAGGTCAGGTGGCACATCCTCTGAGGTGAATGCATCTTTGTTTTTCATACAGCACCAGGCTAACGAGCCTATTTAAACATCTAACACATTGCACTGCGGTTCTACGTTCACTAGTATAGTCACTTACAATAGAAATGTGTCTAATTAAAAGTTTATAGGAGAGTATGTGGCACACAGCTAGTACTCAATAAGTGTCTGCTGAATTAATTTATATAAGCATACATTATTTTCCCTTGAAATTACCAAGGATTTTTATCTATATGGCTATAAAATCTTACTATTTCCTCCCAAGTACTAATGGTATATTTCTTACATTTCTAAACTACCAACATATCACCCTTTTTCACTGGCATGGTTTGCTCTCCCACTATCCATGTCATATAACTTATGAGGAACTATCGTTTGTGGTATTATATGCATCAGCAAATATGATGAGTAACTAACATAAAGATTTGTACACAGTGTTTACAAATATGAGCTATTAGGCCCCCAAATGATTTAATTTTGCTATTCTATTTATTATGTTCCAAAATTTACTTGGAGAAGTAGAAATATTTCTTGCTTAGGGGTTAGATGATCTGATTTGTAGTCTGAACTCTACAGCACAGTAAGTGTGAAACCTTGAGTAAGTTGCTTGACTTTTCTGTGTATCAGTTTACCTGCCTATAAAATTGTCCTCCCTAATAGTACCAAGAATTTGCATGGACGTGAACCCTGTCCTTTTAATGTCTCCACATCATATCTAGAATATAGCAAAACCTCAAGGAATATGTTTACTGAAAGAATAAATGAAAGAACCTTGAGAGTTAGTGAAGTATGTCTGCAGCAATATTGGGGGAGATGGCAAGGGGCTGAGTCAATACAGGAGACAGAGATGTACATCAATAACAATATAATAGCAAATAATTAACTCAGATAATAAAAATATATACAAAGCTACATGAAACATGGCTTAGTGTACCTTAAGGACTGCAGATGATAGACAGGGTTAGGTGAAGTGTCTGACCTGAAGTATGCAGGCTGGCTTTGGATCTTTAAGGACCTTGAATAATACACTAAGGTGCTTGGGATTTTTCCTGTAGGTTTTGGGGAAGTCAGTAATAGAATTCAGGCAGGAGAACATGTACAAATATGAGCTTTAAAGGGATTTCTCCTTTGGGGAGAATATAGGAGAAAATAGAGACTAGGAAAAGGAAGGGAAGAATGAAAACTTCCTAAGAGCCTACTCTATAAAAATATTATTTCATTTAATAATTACTAAATCATATTTATTATAATTCATAAGTTATCTAAGGAAAGAATTTTCCTTATTTGAAAAGGTGTCACAGACACTGAGAGGCAGAACCGGGCATTCAAGCCAGTCAGCTGATTCCAGGCTCAGCATTCTCCCACGCAGCTCATCACCTCCCTCATGCCAGGGTGACCAGCTTAGAGTCATTTACATCAATCTCTAGATCAAATAAAAATGAAGTCCTTGAACTGAGGCAATGGCCATGGATACACACAGGGAAAAGAAATTCAGGAGGCATGTCAGAAGTAAGTTTACTGAACTGGACTAGTTAGATATAGGGGTTAGAGAACAGAGGAACTGAGAGTGATCCTTTCTCAAATTTGGGATTATTTAAAGATGCCAAAAAAAAAAAAAAAGATACAGGAGAAATTCTGAAAAATATTACTAATTAGAGAAAGGAAATAAGACTTTTTTTATACATGCATATATAGACCACTGTAATTGTTTTTTCCAAGTTGCCATTAACTAAATGAAGAAATAAGACTGGTACTTACTTCCATAATTGACCTGGAGTGTACATGATAGCAAGTTCAAATATGCACTGTATGTTTCTAAAGATTATATTCATGATTGTTACAGACTAAATGCTTGTGTCCCCCCTGCCCCCAGATTCATGTATTGAAGCCCTAATCCCCAAAGAGAATGTATTTAGAGATGGGGCCTGTGAGGAAGTGATAAGGTTAAATGAGGTCATAAGTTTGGGGTCCTAATCCTATAGGGCTGGTGTCCTCATAAGAAAAGGAAGAAACATCAGTTTCCTCTTTCTGCCATGTGAGGATACAGGGAAAAGGCAGCCGTCTACAAGCCAGGAAGAGAGCCCTTACTAGAAACCAACTATGCTGGCACCCTATTCTCAGAATTCCAGCCTCAGAACTGTGAGAAAATAAATTTCTGTTGTTTAAGCCACCCAGTCTATGGTATTTTGTTATAGCAGCCCCAGCTGACTAATACAATAATGTTTTATTAATTAATTTGACAGTTATTTATCAAGTGCCTTCTATGTGGAGAGCACTGTGTTCGATGTTATAAATCTGAATGAGATATTGTCTCCGTCTTCATGAAATTTACAGAAAAGCAGAGAAAATTTTAAAAATGGGAAAACCTCACAGGCCCCAAATCTGTAATACAGAACATCATAAACAAATGTCAGTGATGTCATTAACTGGCAAACTGATCTGGGAGCAATTCTAGAACTTGTGAGAATTTTTCATCATCAGGCAATTACTGTACTGCAATCATACATTTCAGCACTTGATCCAAATTTAAGGAATGTCCAAAGGCTAGACAAGAAATTCAGTTTTGAAGATTAAAAGAAACAATTATGACAAATATATACATAGGTCACAATATATCAGTAGATTATACAAATGACATTTACACAGAGGTGAGTTTGTAGAATTAAGACGGCTCTCTGGATGACAAAGAGGGAGTTTTGAAGGAGACATCTTTTGAACTGGGTCTTGAATGAATGATTTAGTAGCAATTACACAGTATGGTAACCTTATGTGAAAACCCATTTTAAAAATATATACCAAACCACAAAATATAAAATAAAAGATGCTCCTGAAACATTTCTACCATTATGGGAAAAGGATATGATACAGAAAAAAAAAAAAAGAAAACAATGTAGGAGATCACTATTTTTGAGATTATCTAAATTTATACATCAGTTGAGAACTAAGTTAAAACCTGAAATATTACTCCACTGGAATTTAGCCAACAATTTATTTTTTTTTACATCTTTATTGGATTATAATTGCTTTACAACGTTGTGTTAGTTTCTGCAGTACAACAAAGTGAATAAGCTATATGTATACATATATCCCCCTCCCTCTTAAGCCTCTCTCCCACCCTCCCCATCCCACCCCTCTAGGTTGTCACAAAACACCGAGCTGATCTCTCTGTGCCATATAGAATCTTCCCACTAGCTATCTATTTTACACATGGTAGTGCATATATGTCAATGCTAATGATTTATTTTAATATTGATTTCAGACTACAGAAAGATATGAATAGTAGTCATCACATCATCCTATCAAACATACAGCATATTTCATTCTAATTGCTTGCTTAATTGTCCATGAGCCTTCTAGACCTAGCTGGAAAGCTCTATGAACACAAGGGCCCTGTTCCCCTTGTTTACCAGTACCTAGTACAAGGTCCTAGGATACAGTCAGGAATGAACATATATTTGTTGAAGAACTAAATGAATAAATATAAAATTATTTAACTCTAAATTGCAAGGTCCAAATTTAATAATATAATTAATTGGCTTTGTCATTTTGCTTAACTAAAAATACAATCTATTTCAACAGGAATTAAGCATTTCAACATAAATCAATATAAAACTTATGTAATATTATCAACTATTAAAGACTGTTCACATGTAATTTAAATGATTTAATGTGATGTAAGTGTACCTTGCAATTACTTAACGTTCTTTTGCAGAGATGTAAATAATGCAGAGAATAATTAAAGGACCAGAAACCACATTTCATGACATGGTAATGAAGAATGCTGGTCAATTGCTGCAATGATGGGAAAGGCATTAGTAATAGTTCAAAAGTAACTATAGACCACAGAAGTAGATAGGCAGTGAACATAGTCTCATTCAATAAACTCTACAAGGGTTTTAGAATAGTATAATCCATAGGGATTGCAATAATTATTGTTTTCTCTCATCTCAAGGATGTACAACTTATTAAAGTAATATTTAAATATTACTGATATTTGTTTAGGGAGGTAGAAGTCAGTCTACTAGACACAAAGCATTTTTATATCATTTTCCATTTCTTAATGGGCAAGACAACAAAAGGTAATGTGTCAGTCAGCTTGATTTTTAGATCTGGAAAGATATTGGAACAAACTAACCAAAATTAAAAGCCATGCATAAAAGATGATAAATACAGATGATAAATAAAGTGACAATATAAAGAACAAATTATGTTAGCTCAATTAAATTTGTATCTATGTAGGACTATTGGGTATAAAAGTATAGAGAAACAATACCTGTAATAACATTCAACTCAGCATTAGAAATATTTCTGACTTTATCCTGTGTCACTTGTGATTTACTTTAAAACCCACTAATGAAATTTGCTGTGATATCATTTTCATACAATGGTCATCAGTGGTTAGTTGCTAATATAAGAGAATAAAAAGGGACAGCACAGGAAAATTGCATAGAGTTGAGATTGTGTCTAGGAGTGGTCTCTCGATATTTTAGTAAGATAACTGGAAAATAAATATGAGTATTTTCACCTATGGTAGAATGGTAAATTGTGGCTAGTTTTATAGAAAATACATAAGAAACTTAATCCATTCTTATCTGTCTTTTACATAATCAAAAGGGGAAGAAATATTCCTGTTATTAGAAATATATACAAATAATGCTACTCAGCAAATTATCTGCATGTGTATTTATGATATTCAAGTGAAGGCCTAAAAGTATCTGAGATATACTGAAACATTGTTGGTCAGGGGTGGGGGGCACCTTATTATGCTTGTTAAATTTCCTTAAGGCAAAAAAAAAAAATAAAAAGTGCACAGACTGTTAGAGAATTGGAATCTTTAAGTATCTGGCCTGGCCAGCTGGAGATGGCTCTGCTATTTGCCCAGGGGGATACAGACAGGACTGATTCAAAGGGAAAAAGAGTTTGAATATGTCAATTATGTAAGTAGCCTGTTGGTAAATACATGGAGGTGGCAGTTGTGAATATGATTCTAGCTTTCAGAGGTGAAGTCAGAATTAGATATATGCATTTGGGAGTCATATGAATATAAAAGGGTGGAATTTGAATCCACAGTGGAAGATAAAAATATCTAAGCAGAATGGGAGGATAAGAAATGAAACAGAAGAGCAAACTCTAGATAATCCTAACATTTAATGGACAGATAGAAGAAGAGGATAATAGGGCTCTCCACATATATTTCAGTCTTGTATTTATCATACCATGTTATAATTGGTTCCTTATGGTCTGAGATGGTAATATGTGAAGTCTCAAGTTAGTAGATCAAACACTCTATAAATCCTCCAGTAACGTTGCTGGTCAACATTTCATGGTCATGACAAACAATCGCATACCCAGAATATGTGTCAGTTTCAGCCAAGATAAATTGCTACCCATTCTAAAGTCAAAAGGATCCAATGTTAACACACAACTAGCCACAAGTGGCTGGTTGGCTTTCTTGGGGGGATAGTGCCATTTCAGGGTCACACTATTAATCTCTGTTGTTGACAGATTAGACATTTGACAGTGGAAGTGGTTTAATTGGTCTTAGTGGAAGCCCAGAATATTGTGTGCATATATAGTCTCCCTCCTTGCCACATGGCTACCTCATTCATGTACCTGTGTTCCAACACTGGAGAGGACAATAACATAAAATCTCTAATAAAAACTTGTTATTTGTAGACTTTTTGATGATAACCATTCTTACAGGTGATTTGATATATCACTGTGGTTTTGATTTGTATTTCTCTAATAATTAGTGATGTTCAGCATCTTTTCATGTGCCTGTTAGTCATCTGCATGTCTTCTTTGGAAAAATGTCTATTCAGGTCTTCTGCCCATTTTTAAATCAGATTGTGTTTTTTTTTGATATTGAGTTGTATGAGCTGTTTATATATTTTGGGTATTAACTCTTTATAGGTCATATAATTTGCAAAAATTTTCTCCCATTCTGTAGGCTGTTTTTGTTTTGTCAATGGTTTATTTTGCTGTGAAAAAGTTTTAAAGTTTAAATAGGTCCCACTTGTTTATTTTTGCTTTTGTTTCTTTTGACTTAGAACACTGTTCCAAAAAAATACAATTTATGTCAAAGAGTGTTCTGCCTGTATTGTCTTCTAGGAGTTTTATGGTTTCAGGTCTTACAGTTAGGGCTTTAATCCATTTTGAGTTTATTTTTGTATATGGTGTGAGAAAATGTTCTAATCTCATTATTTTACATGTAACTGTCCAGTTTTCCCACATATTGAAGAGATTGTTTTTTCTTCATTGCATACTCTTGCCTCCTCTGTCACAGATCAATTGACCATAGGTGTGTGGGTTTATTTCTGGGCTCTCTATTCCATTCCATTGATCTATGTGTCTGTTCTTATGCCAATACCATGCTGTTTTGATCACTGTGGCTTTGTAATATAGTCTGAAGTCAGAGAGTGTGAAACCTCCATCTTTGTTCTTTTTTCTTAAGATTGCTTTGACAGTTTGGAGTCTTTTCTGGTTCCGTATAAATTTTAGGATCATTCATTCTAGTTCTGTGAAAAATGCCATGGGTAGTTTCATAGAGATTGTATTAAATCAGTGGATTGCTTTGGTCCTTATGGACATTTTAACAATATTAATTCTTCCAGTGCAAGAAAATAGGATATCTTTCCACTCCTTTGTATCATCTTCTATTTCCTTCATCCAATGTTTTATAGGTTTCAGAGTATAGGTCTTTCACCTTCTTAGTTAAGTTTATTCCTAGGTATTTTATTCTTTTTGATGCAATTTTAAATGGGATTAGTTTTTTGCATAAAAAGTCTACAAGTAACAAATGTTGTCAAGGATGTGGAGAAAAGGGAACACTGGTACACTGTTCATGGGAGTGTACATTGGTGCAGCCACTATGGAAAAAGGTATGGAGGTTCCTCAAAAAACTAAAAATTGAACTACCATCTGACACAGCAATTCCACTCCTGGGTATATATATGAAATAAATAAAAACTCTAATTTGAAAAGACACATGCACCCCAATGTTCATAGCAGCACTATTTACAATCGCTAAAACTGGAATCAAACCAAGTGTCCATCAGCAGATGAATGGATAAAGAAGATGTGGGCTGTGTATATATATAAATCATGGAATATTACTCAGCCATAAAAAAGAATGAAATTCTACCATTTGTAACAACATGGATGGACTTAGAGAGTATTATGCTTAGTGAAATAAGTCAGACAGAGAAACACAAATACTGTGTGATATCACTTATATGCAGAATCTGAAAAATAAAAAGAATGTGTATAATGAAACAGAAACAGACTTACTGATATAGAAAACAAACTAGTGGATACCAGTGGGGAGAGGGAGGGGGGAGGGGCAAGATAGTGGTATGGGATTAAAAGATACAAATTACTATGTATAAAATAGATAAGCAACAAGAACATATTGTACAGCATAGGGAAATAGAGCCATTATTTTGTAATAACTTTAAATGTAGTATAATCTATAAAAATATTGAATCACTATGCTGTACCTCTGAAACTAATATACTATTGTAAATCAACTGTACTTCAAAAAAAATAAAACTTGCTGAAGCATTCTTTTGGATAATCTCTGGGGTAATACGAAAATCTTCACATACATTATCTATTCCCATATGTATATCAACATACCAGACTTCCTTGAGCACAATCTCTGAATCTTTCCCCTTTAAGACTTACCAGTCAGCCAGGCCACTCACAACTGTCTATAAGGCCACATATATTTTTACCTCAGGTCACTTCTCCACCAAATAGACAACAAGATACACAGCCCAAAGTTCTGCCCGTTGGGAAAATTTCCTCTTATTGCATTCCCTTTGGGTAGTACCTTTGAGTAGGCTTGCATTGTACCATTAGCTCACTGACAGACAAAGTCCAGCCAGTTGGGAAACATGCTCAGCCATTTTCCTCCTCTATCAGCTGGCCAAAAAGAAAGTTGTGCCCATAGGTGGAGGCTAAGAGAGGTGCTGATGGGACAGTGGAAAATGGCATGGCAGTTGGAGCCACTTGGTCATGCAAATTACTTGTGCTGCTGGCCAGGCTCATGCTTCATCCTGTACCATTCCTATCTTACAATGGATTTCTAATGACTTGGTAAGCCTGAACAAACCCAGTTTACAATGAGCAATTATGACTACATGGTCCCTTGATATACCATGGACAAATTCCAGGAGTTATTTTTCAAATGATTTTTAGTTCTGTTGCAGATGGTATGACCTTCGTTTAGAGCCTGCAAGTGTACATTGTAATTCTCATATTGAGGCTTGCCATAAATTCTACATGATGTATTTTTCCTCTGTAGATACTTTAACTACCATAGGCTCTTACAAGTTATGTGGTCCAAGTTGTAGGGCTGCTTGCATTGCATTCTGAACCTACTACAGAACACTTTTGTACTCTCATCCCCACCCGAATTTGACAAATTTTTGTGGCCCACAGTATGTGGCTTGGAGCAGTATTCCCAAGTGCAGAATATTATTCCTCAAATCTAGAAAGGGATGTTAAGTATTTGTGTAATGGTGAAAGGAAAAAGGTATGATAGTTTGTCCTTTATTTTGTAGAGGATAGCCTGGTATTCACAAGATCATTGGTCATTAAAAACTTCATCAATACAGGTCCCTGAATCTTTGTGGAGTTATCTTCCATGCTCTGAAGAACTTGTTTCTTACTAAGATCTCCAACATACTTGTCATTTCTTGCTTTTTTGATTAAATTAGTAAAGTGTCATAAATATTGTGGACCAATGTTTGATTCTTCAAAATTTCCAGATGATCCAATGCCCTTTGCACTATATGATACATGATTTCAGAGTTAACAGAGCCCTGGGGCAAGATCTTAATGTAAATTACTTCTGTTCATTCCATGTGAGTGCAAATTCCTTTCGATTCTCCTCTAAATAAATATAACAAAGAAAGCATTTGCCAAATAAATGGTGACATACTACATGCCAGAAACTATGCCAGTCTGATTGGGCAAAAATACCACATTAGGCACAGCAGCAACAATTGCAGCTACTACCTGACTGGATTTGTGTTAGTCCACTGTCATCCACCGTGATCCCAGCTGAGAAATAAGTACCAGACTGATTAACTTAGAGACAGAACAGAGATCACCACCCTGTTTAAGTTTGAGATTCTTTAATTTTTGAGGTAGCATGAATCTGTCCTTTCCCCACAGGATGCAGTATTGTTTTTGACTGATGATCGCGGATGGATGTTTCCATTTCCACATGGCTTTCGCCTCTACAATACCTCTTGCTGGTCCCTTCTTCAAAGGAAATGTTCCTTCAGTCAGTGGGCTCTAGGTCTGAGAACTGGCTCAAGTAGAGAAACCTGGCAGGGAACTTTTTGTTGAGGTGACTGTCTTCAGCCTCCGGATCATCCATTCTTGATTTCTTCTGAGTGAATAAATTAAGCTAATCCATTTTTTTAGCTGCCCATATACCTTGCCTCTAGAGGCACTGTGCTGTCTTAACTGTTTCTATAATTCTATGGCTAACACTCCAATCTTACCTCTCATTGAGATAATAGCACCCACCTTGTTTCTGATGGTTGAGCACCACCGCCTCATTCACTGCCATGAATTCTCTGATTTCAAGATACCATTATCTCCGTTGCTATCAAAGAACTCAGTTATACAACAACTCCTACCATCAGCCCTGGCCACAGAGTACAGTCAGTAGCCACTGAGCTTATCAGTGATGGTGGTACCACTCTCACCAGCACATTCCTTACCACTTATGTTAGAAAGTGTCTTCTGGGCTCTTTCACACAATATATCCAGCTAGAGGGAAGTTCCAGTCTTACATGGTAGACCCACTATAACATGCCCACTCCTATGAGTCTATTGATCCTGTCCTCTACCATCTGCTAAAGTAGTGCCAGCCTTTCTACTTCAGTTAGTGTGGGCCATTGTTTGTTTGAGGCTCCCCTCCCCAATCCACCCCAACCTTCCAAGAGCCATTTTAGCTACTTGTTAACGCCATACTCATACCTAGGTGTTAAATTCTCCTCCACAGGACAGTGTTTCCATATGGATAAACTCTCCCGTATTCAACTTTATATCTCTGGCCTTGATCCAGAGCACCCTCAGGACCAAGTCCCCTGATTCCTGCTGATATATGTTAACCACACATTGCTGCTCCTTTGAAGAGTCCCATTCCTCCTTTACTAGGCCCAGCACATCCCCAGCTGAGCTATGCTGAGCCGGGATTCTTGTTGCTTCCTTGGTGGTCAGGAAGGGAGGGACCAGTGTTGTCTTATAAGGCATCAGCCTCAGTCGAGGCCTCTTCTCTGGTCTTCAAATAAGGGATTCTTACAGAGGGGCCACTCCACAGAGGGGCACAGCAGATTTAAGGGTATTGGGAGTTCAAAGTTCTTAACTGCATCTACCCAGAATCCCAGCTTTAAAGTCTCAAGATTCCATTCCTTCCTTATGAGGGCCCTGTGCTTGGCATATGAGGCATGCTGAGGCTAAGAATTCAACATTTCCTGAAGCTCCATTACTCTCAGAATTAAATCCTTAGCCTGGTCCTTCATTCTTTCTGCCCTTAGCCACAAAAGATGCAACTTTCCTTCAGTGCTGCCAAGGAAGTCCTCTGCCTTTTACAAATAGGTGATTAATCAGCCCCAGCCTATCATTATCCCGCTCAGTTCTCTACAACATCCTTGTAGCCTCATGTTCCTAATAATAATTAACATTTTTCTCAGACCTCACCAGCTAGTGCAATGTCCTTCTCGGTATTCCATCTTGGTTCACCACCAATGGTGGACTAAAGTACATAGTGTTTCAAAAAACAGGTTTCAACCAATCCTGCAACTGAGATGATTGAAACCCAATCCATTTGTGAAAAATGTGTTCAGAGACTGGGAACCTATATGTCGTTGTTTTAAATGAGAACTCGCAATGCACTTAAAGCATTAAGTGCTGGAGCTGAGATGATCATTCAGAGTTGTCTCAAATTGAACAAAGTGGTCCAGACTTTTTTATTCCCATATCAGCCAGTGACTAGACGCAGGCTGAACTCTGGAAAGGGTATAACCTGGTAAGAGATTGGTCGACTGGTCCCCTGTGACCTCTGGCAATTCCCAGGGAGGGGTACAGTCACGGCTGTCAGCAGCAGATATTCCCACTAGCAGAGGGGATCTGGGCAGAGCACAGATACAGCACTCACTGTAGCTGAAAACAAATTCAGTTAACTTAAGAAATCCAGAAATGACTGTATTTTATATAAGTTGGAAATAAAAAAAGTTATTTGAAAATGGTGATTCAATTATTTATTTGATTCCTTGTTTATTGCAAGGCAGAAGTAAAACATAATTCACATCTAATACTATATAGCTTTACTGTATATTACACAAAACATATGCATTAATGAGTTTATTAAGTGTTAAATAATTTTGGTTATAGGCCTTTTATACGTTTTATATTATGCAGAAAACTATGAGATATTATTATGTAAGAAGTTGAGTGTTTTAGGGCTTTAAATGCATTGCGAGTTCTCATCTGAAACAATGGCATATAGGTTCCCAATCTCTGAACACGTTTTTCACAAATGGATTGGGTTTTAATATCTGCATACTCTATAATGAGAAATCTTGTTAGTCATTAATACATAGTCACAATTAATAAAATGAGAGCTCATTACCAATAAATGGGAGTTCTGAACGTGGAGTAGAGAAAGATAAGTTCACTTATAAAGTATGCAGTATTTCAAGGGAGAGTAATTTCAACTTTTAGTTAATTTTGAAGCATCGTTGAAAGCTTACCACGTAACAGGTTTTGTGCTATGTTCTAAGTATGCAAGAATAAATAAGGCCTAAGATCCATTTTTAAGCTTTCCATCTAGTGGGGGGGGGAACACAAGGAGGTAAACAAATAATTGCAATCTAATTTGTAAGATAGAATAATAGCAGACATATTACTAACTGTGGTGCAAATAAGAAAATGATCAACTGCTGTCGACTGGAGACGAGGAAATCCCTACTTGGGAATTTGAGGTGTGAGATGAGTTTGCACTGTCTGTGTGTGGGGAGGTAAGGGAGTTGTGGAGATAAGGAAGAGGGATTCCAATAATAGTGAGAGCCATTTAAAGGTCCCAGGTGAGAAGTAGCAAAAACGTAATATCTTGGAGAACAGTATAAGAAGAGACTGGATAGGTGAACAAGATGGGTATGGAGTGAATTAGGGCTATTTAGGAGTTCTTACTCTGTATTCCTAATGTCCTGTGACTGCATCTATTAAAGAAATTACTACATTCTGTCACAGCTTTCCTGAATTACACTAAGATATTTTTGAAGCTAGGGGCTGTTTCTTGGTCACCTCTGCATCCTCTAACACTATTCCTTTTTTTTTTTTTAAACATCTTTATTGGAGTGTAATTGCTTGACGACGGTGTGTTAGTTTCTGCTGTATAACAAAGTGAATCAGCTATCCGTCTACATATATCCCCATATCCCCTCCATCTTGCGTCTCCCTCCCACCCTCCCTATCCCACCTCTCTAGGTGGTCACAAAGCACCGAGCTGATCTCCCTGTGCTATGCGGCTGCTTCCCACTAGCTATCTACCTTACACGTGGTAGTGTATATATGTCCATGCCACTCTCTCACTTCGTCTCAGCTTACCCTTCTCCCTCCCCGTGACCTCATCTCCATTCTCTATGTCTGCCTCTTTATTCCTGTCCTGCCCCTAGGTTCTTCAGAACCATTTTTTTTTTAGATTCTATATATATAACACTATTCCTGATACACAGTTAAGTGCATGCTTTGAATTTCATACAGACAAAATGCAACATGAATAAATAATGATAATAGTAATAATAGCAGTTAACAGTTTTGAAGCATTTAGTACCATGAAGGGGTGTTATTTAGATTATTTTATTTAATTCCCACAATGCTGTCATTACTTTCATTTTAAAGTGAGGAAATAGAGATCCAGAGAAATGAAATAATATATCCAAGGTCACAGAGACAGTGAATGGTCACCCTATCATTCAAAACAGAAAGTATATTGAGAACATGAAAATTTAGAAAAGAGGATATAGGGTATAAAAGAGAGATTCAGAAAAGAATGCATTTGAGGCTGAGGAGGAACTGTGTTTCGCACTATTACCCAGGTGGCTAGAACTGCTACTAACTAGGTGGATAGTCTGCCTGCTGTCTCTCCTGTGGCTTCTGCAGGTCATCAGCCTTCTGGATGGAATGCAGATGTGTTAGACGGCAGCCAATGTCACCCTATCCTGATGTAGCCGGTCTCTTCCATTTAACCCACTTAAATCATCAGCTGACAGCTTTTAGCTTCTTCTTACTCTCTCCTACTAGAAAAGGAGAAAAGAAAAGAAGAGAAGGACAGTGAGGAGGAAAGAATAATAGAATGAACAGAAGAAGAAAGAAGCATTTGATATCAGACTGCTCCTGGGGGGATTAAAGAATCTCCTTCTTTGGACTTCCCTGGCGGTCCAGTGGTTAAGACTCTGCACTTCCAATGCAGGGGGCGCAGGTTCGGTCCCTGGTCGAGGAACTAAAATCCCACAGGCCATGTGGCATTGTCAAAAAAAAAAAAAGCATCGCCTTCTTCCACGCAAATCCCTTGCTGGTTTTCTCCAACCTCCTTCTCCGTCTTTATTTTGGTGACCCTACTCATGAGCACTTCCATATTAGATCCCTGTAAAATTCATAGTGCTTCCTGGACCTTTTTACCACACTTCTAGATGGTTTCCTCTCTTATTTAGTCTGGAAATCTGTATCTATTTCTGTTGAAATGCCCATTTCTAAAGATTTTTATTTATACATGGAACCTGCAACCTTGAGAATTCATCACATCTATCCTACCCATTATCTTCAAGGAAATGATATGTGCCCTGTTTCCTGGTGTAGACTATTGTTTCAATTTCTGTTTTTTAAACATCTTGCCATACAGAGGGGAAGTTTGAGGGTGAGAATGGGTTACAGCAAAGTTGGAATGATGATCTGCTTGATCATTAGTCTCTGATAAAAGCCAGAGTTTGAGGGAAAAGAATGATTCATGTTAGTAAAGATTCCCTTAGTTCACCAGCTTCCCTCCTTCTTGACCTTCCCTTCAGGAACCTATGTAGCACCTACAAATCCCTCCCTTGATGTCAGCCCAGTGAGAACAGGGATAAAGCAGCCTTTATATGGCAAGCAGAAAACTTCTCCCACATTTGCCTGGCAATAATCCAACACAAATCCAAGCCTCAAAGTTATCCAGACTATACTACATGGTTTCTGGGGAACAGCATTGGAAGATTCGGGATTTCATTTGTTTTTTCTCTTCTGTGTTACAAAACTAAAACTATAATGCTGACTTCTTCCAAGTAGCAAGCAGTCAGGTGATACTTTCAGTAACCACTACTTACTGCCACAGAGTATTCCAAGATAGGGGTGGAGCACCAGATTGCTAAACAATAAAACTCAAGGTCACCTCAGGTCTCATCCTTCAAGTCTCAGCTTAAATGTCAATTACTTAGGGAAGCTTTCCCTGACCTTCCAGACTATGAACACTCTCACAGTGCCCTGTGCTTTGCCTCCTGAGTAGTTACTATAATGATTATTATTTCTACAATTATGTTAATGCTTTCCCCACTAATTCCTGAACTAATAAAGCCTACCCTGACATCTTATTTAATACTGCAGGCTGCACTCTTATGCCCATATTTCCAATGCCCCTTACCGTGCTCTATTTTTTTATTTTTCCTCTTAGCTCTTACCACCTAATATCATTCTATAATTTACTTATTAATCATGTCTATTACTTACTGTTTGTTTTCTATAATTAGAATGAATGCTCTACAAAGTCAGTAACCTTTTGTATTTTGTTCACTGGTATACCCTAAGTTTCTAGATGAGTGTATATATAGATTGTGCTTGATAAATATTTATTGAGTGAATAAATGAGGAGGGGGAGAGATCTGTCTGGTATACTTCACATCCTCAATACCTGGTTGATTGTCTTTCCAGGATTTCACACTCAATGCCTACTAATTTGAAGATTAATGAAGACAGGCGATGAGAGTGAATGAATAAATAAAAGATGGAACTTGCCTGAAAATATTATTTTAACTAGCTGTAATTAAATCCTTCAAACCAGTATCTTACCATAAAACAGATAGTTAATTTTACTGAGTTTATTCTATAAACTGAAAATAACTCTTCATACAAGATACTAAAATTAAGCAAGTGCTATTATCTAATCCACATAATTCTCTTCAGGTTTGTGTGAATGTGTATGTATGTATACGCATGTGTGTACTTCAAGTGGTGATGATTTTCCTGTTCCAAGGACAGGTTAGAGAACTAAGGGGAAAAAAAAAACATAGATGAGTCAAAGTATAAGAATAATTTTGTTTGCTTGCTTATATTTCATCCCTTCTTTTGGATAAGAATTTCTGAAAATGCATGCCATGTAAATAAGGACATCACAGAAAGTTTATTCTCATATCATATGTGTATAGGTATGAGTATATATCTTGGGATCAGCATATATGGACATATATTTCAACAGAGAAAAAGTAAATAATTTCAGTAAAATATTTAATAATTTGAAAATTTTTCTCAGCTTAGAAAAAATAGTTTCCCATGAGAAAATTCCCCAAATACATATTTTCTCTAATAATGTATTTTTGGAAAATCTTAGGAAATATGTAATAATATTCACTTTAATTGAAATTTGTTAAATTTCATGGCCAGAAAAATATACTTTTAAAAAACTTTTATTGTGGAATAACTGACAAATATAATTATATATGTTTAAAGTATACAATGTGGTGATTTGATATACATATTCATTGTAGAATGATTACCAAGATCAAGATAATTAAACAGAGGAATGGATAAAGAAGATGTGGTATATATACATAATGGAATATTACTCAGCCATAAAAAGGAACAAAATAGTGCCATTTGTAGAGACATGGATAGACCTAGAGACTGTCATACAGAGTAAAGTAAGTCAGAAAGAGAAAAATATCATATAATATCACTTATATGTGGAACGTAGGAAAATGGTACAGATGAACTTATTTGCAAAGCAGAAATAGAAACAGATGTAGAGAACAAACTTATGGATACCAAGGTGAGAAGGGGGGTTAGGATGAATTGGGAGATTGGGATTGGCATATATACACTACTATGTACACAGTAGACAGCTAATGAGAACCTACGGTATAGCACAGGGAACTCTACTCAATGCTCTGTGGTGACCTAAATGGGAAGGAAATCTAAAAAGAGGGGATATATGTATACATATAACTGATTCACTTTGTTGTACACAGAAGTTAACACAACATTGTAAAGCAACTATACTCCAAAAAAAATTAATTAAAATAAACAAATAAATGGGATTAAAAAAAGATAATTAACACATCCATCACCTCACACAGTTAACATAGTTAACTCTTGTGTATGTGTGTGCGTGTGGTGAGAATGCTTAAGATCTACTCTCAGCAACTTTCAAGTATACAATACTGTATTATTAACTGTAGTCACCACACTATACATCAGATCCTCAGGATTTATTCTTCTTATAATTGAGAATTTATTCAAAGAAATAATAAAGAAGTCATTATTTCTTTATATTTCTTCTCCCTCTTTTCTCCTTCTAGAACTCCAATAATTTGCAAATGGTTTCTTTTTCTGGTATTACATGCATCATATAGGCTTTCTTCATTCTCTTTCATTCTTTTTCTTTGTTCTCTGACTGGATAATTTCAAAGTTCCTGTCTTCTAACTAACAGATCCTTTCTTCTGATCAATTCATTCTACCTTTGATGCCCTCTCTTGTATGTTTCATTTCATTCACTGTGTTCTTCAGCTCTAGAATTTCTGTTTGATTCCTTTTTTGATTTCTATCTCTTTGTTAAACTTTCTCATTTTATCTGTGTATTGTTTTCCTGATTTTGTTGAATTGTTTTTCTGTATTTTAATTTAAAAAATCAGCTTTATTAAGGTATAATTGACATATAAAATTGTAAAATATTTAAAGTGTACATCATGGTGATTTAATATATGTATACAATGTGAAAGAACTCTCCCATCTAGTTAATTAATACATCCAGCTGTCACACATTTAGCGCTTTTTTTTTTTTTGATGAGATTTCTATATTTTCCTGTAGCTCATTGAGTTTTTTTTTTTTTAAGATTTTTTGATGTGGACCATTTTTAAAGTCTTTATTGAATTTGTTACAATATTGCTTCTGTTTTATGTTTTGGTTTTTTGGCCACGAGGCATGTGGGATCTTAGCTCCCTGACCAGGGATCAAACCCACACCCCCTGCATTGGAAGGCGAAGTCTTAACCACTGGACCGCCAGGGAAGTCCCCTAATTGAGTTTTCATAAAACAACTATTTTGAATTCTCTAACAGGTAAATCACAGCTCTCCGTGTCTTTTGGATCAGTTACTGGAAGATTATTGTGTTCCTTTGGTGGTGTCGTGTTTCCTTGATTTTTCATGTTCCTTGAAGTTTTGTGTTGCTGTCTTTGTATTTGAAGTAGCAGTCATCTCCTCTAGTCATTACTAACTGCTCTCTCCAATGCATCTAAACTCATTCTTTTTCTTGCTCTAACAGTGTGCTGTAATTTCTGAGCTGGAAACCTGAACTTGCACAAAGGCTCTCTCATCTGTGGGTGGTTGTCTAAGACAGTCTTTTCCAGCGGCTTCCAGACTGCAGCCCAGAGAGGACAGAGCTAGTTCATGAGTCACTGCAGGGCCCACAGCTGGGATCAAGGTCTGTATACCTATTACTGAACACAAGGGTGAGCAAGACTCCTCAGCATATGATGATGGACCATACAGCTCCCCAAAAGGCCCTTGTGTCTGTAGATGGATGCCAAATTGTTGTTGAGAGATGAGACACAAACAAGAGATGTCTCATTCAGCTATAATCCTGCCTATTTTATATCAAAAAATGATTGCTTAACAAGATTTCATTTTGTTACTAATACTCAAGTGCAAGTGTTGGCTACGCAAATATATATGCTATTAAGTTTCTTTATGTCATAATAAGTAATAGTTTTGAACATAATTTACTAGCTGACTAGGGAATATCCATAGTCTGCCAGGTTAAATCTAATCATATTTTTAAAGGCTTTGATAATTATAACTTAGAAGGATTTTTGAGAAAAAAAATCTGGATTATATGTCTTTATTCTCTCCTGTTTAAAAGTTTCACAGCTTCAGAAGTGTCCACTTCTCAGGAGAAATTTATTTTTCTAGTACAGAATTTTCAAAGTTATGTTCTACAATATTGTTATATCATGAATAAGTCAAAGCTTATAAACAGACAGATAAAAGATACATCAATTTGCTCAACCACCCTCTTCCTCTCTTTCTTTCTCTAAATATGTTCTCTCTACTTCAAACACAAACACTTCTCTCTACTTGAATAAAATGTGACAAAAATCCCCAGTCGTCCTACTATGATAACTATACATCTGCTTCAACCCTGGCTTAAATGAGGCAATACTCTAACGGCTTCAATATTCATGGAGACAGTGGTAAACAGACATTAAATATCATATATTTATAGTTACTAAATTTAGCTCTGTCTATATATTTAAAATAAGAAATTCAACGGAATTCATTAAACTGCTCTTACAAATGGCTATTTCAGATAACTCAGAACACGGAAGAACAGAAACGGGTATTCTTCTCAGTCAATGGATCTATGCCAGTAAAATACATAATACAAATAAATTGAGTCAAAATATTAAGCATTATTTTTCTAAACATGCTTTTGTTCTAGTCATTCAGATATTACCAGTAACAACATTTTAAGGTTGATGTATCCATATAACCCTCTTGATTCTTCTCTTTCCACGCACAGACACGAAGGAAACCCATCACAATCCTGAAACGCTATAATCGGATTTATGATACAGAGCAGAAAATCAGAGATTATTTACACAAAATAGAGTTGAAATAGGCTTTGCACACCACTGATGAAAATGAATAAAATTCCTTTCCATTAAATGTGTAAAACTTAATTTAATTCGTTGGATATTAAAAATAGTAATTTTATGTTGTATTTTTCAGACCTTTCCCACATGTAGCCTTTTAGATCTCTGTGACAAATAACTTTCTGACACATTGCTTCCCCTAGCTTTTTTGCTAACTATTATGCAGTTGTATCTGATTTATGTAATATTTAAATATTCTTATTGATTATATTTTTTCCAAATCTCCAATTTCTAAGTACCTTATCCATGTTGGCTAACATTTACAAAAATAAATCTCACCCTCTTCATCAATTGGAACCCTTTGTAGAGAATAAACAGAAAAATGTACTATTTCCAAATTTGTTTTACTGTCTACACTCCTGCTCATACCACTACCACTGTGAAATATGGGCTGTCCTGAATTCTTGAAGTACAGAGTGTTCTGGGGCAGGCATTGGTCACTTTGTGTATTTTTGTCTCCAGTTATTTTGTTTTGAACCAGTATCTTATCTCAGGGACATATGGATGTTTTTACAGTGAAACATCTCTATTGCCGACAATCACTGTGTATTTCTGCAGCACTATCACATGAGAGCTAAGCATTAAAGCTGTCAGAACAAGCCTAAATCTCTATAGTCACGGGGAAATTAATTACTGCATAGAGAAATAAAACTAGAAATAAAACTATTCCAAAGTAGTCATTTATAATATTGCCTTCAAGAGGATCATTCTGATGTACGATACACCATTTCATCTGAATTTCGCCTGCAACTTCTGCCACCTGAAAACCGAAGCACATCAGGATAAAACATATTTCACTCTACTTTAGACCTCTACCCTTATCTCTAACGCTTGCACCATTTTGTTTTCACCCTTAACCGTAGGAGGTCCTTCTCTTAATTTTCCTACCTCTCTCTAAGAAGTCACTGTAACCCAGAGCAGAGGCAACTGACCATTTAATAAGGAATTACTGCCATCTTGTGGCTATCATAATTGAAGGCAAATAATTCTAATGCACTGGACAAAAAACAAACCAAACTAGGTTGTTTTATGCTCTATTTTTCATCCATTTTTACCTCCAATAGACATCACTAAAAAGGCACTATAATGTACACTGTTCAATAGTGAAAGTATTTACGTTAGTATTATAACATTCAGGAAGATGATCTCTTTTCCACAATTCATCAAAGTCCAGCAGTAAATGTAAAACAATCTAAAATTAAAACGTGAGTCTGCACAGGACATAAAATTATGTAGGCAATCAAACAGAGGCATTAATAATTTCTACAACCCACTCTGTCAGCAATTTATCTTCATTTTTTTTAATGTGAAGAATTTGTAAAAGGTCATAATTCAGTAGGTTCAAATGTTTCTAACTCTAAGGTGACATGTTCGCCACACATCTCAATAGCCCATGTCAGCGCCGGAAATTGGCCAAGACCTACTAATAACCAGAAACAGATTTGAAGCGAATGCTTCTCTCAGATCTGTAGGGCACATGTTGTCTTCAATATTCCTTCTCTTGACATGTGACAAATTTGCAGATTCTGCGTTTTTAAGATTCACATGCTACAGCCAGCAAAACACTGGCAGTGAGATACAATGAGCACATCTAAGAACACTTTGTTCAGAAACTATAAAGCAACACCCTGCTTCTCTGTCAAGGTAATGTGAAATGCTATTTAAAGAAAAAGATTTTTGAACAGAGGTTTCAAAGTATATTTACCTGCATGTATTTGATTGAGGGAAACACCTTACTAAAAATTTATTTAGATAACTAGATGTTCAAAAGGAACATATTCGCCCCATAAGATTTGTATTGGTTCTGAAGTGTTAAAACCTTAAATGTTTAGTAAAAAACACTCCACCTGGTGGTAGAAGGAAAAGGGTAGCTGCTTTCTGCAAAAGACCCTGGGGGGTGGGGGGGAAGATGGAATGAATCAACAGAATACTCGTCTAGTTAGAAGCCACGTAAGATCCTCCACTGCAGTTGGTGAGCATCTTAAAAGCAAAATCCAGACAGAATCTTTCTCTCTATAAATCTTTCCACCCCTTTCCATTACTAGTTAGGTATTGTTGGCTCTCAGCCATCTGATTTTACTATGATTTATTAACTGCTATGCATTATATATGAGATTCAGGTTTGCTGAAGAGTTACCCTTATGGTCATTGTTGCATACAAATCAGCTACTGTTAGAGAGGTTTATTGCATCATTTCATGCCGCTAGCACTTTTGTTAGGCAGTAGTAGAATATGTTACTGGAAAAGAAAACCCTTCCTGTTATGTTTTTCCATATATGTTACTAGCACATGCAGTGCATGTTAAGAACAATAGGTCTTTGTTCTAGTCCGTTTTTAAGAAGAAGCATCCAGAAGAATAGATAAGAAGAAGTAAAAACCTGTTGTCTAAATCAAGGGATTGGTATTCTCCAAATCACTGCTGCAGCATTGAGCCATTTTTTCTGGTAAGACAAAGTGAAACGTGAGAAAGAGCAATAATGTGAGCAAAACCAATTTACTCTTGGTAGGAAATTGGAGAAACGGTAGCAGAGATCTAAGAAGATCTGTCTCTGAAATAAGCTACTACAAAACAGCGCTTCCACACGCTTTTTACACTGGGACATTTGATTAACTAAGTAATTCAACTTGAATTTCTAGTCCAGGTCTCTGTATAATGACTTGAAAGCTTGGCTTTAGCACCTTTCTTATATGTTTGCTCTCAGCGGGCATAAACAATCAAGACAAAAGCAGCACATTACCTAAATGGCCTTGGTGTATCTACAGCAACAGACACATGGAAAGAGAATAGGCATTGTCTTACACATCCAACAGAAAGGGAGAAGGTGTGACTGATCATATTTTTTAGAAGTCGGAGGAGAGAGCGATGCTTTCTTTCCTATCTGAAATCTTGCCATGTTCCTCTGACCGCAAGCATTGCAGTCCACTTCAGTGTGGCATATGTTATGAAGTGTTTCTGAAGAAAGGAGTTATTGTTCAGTAACAGCATTATGTCCAAGAAGAATGAAGCAAATATTCTGCAGTCTCAGCTTTCGTATGACTGCTCTAGGAATACTAGAATCATATCTACTGAGACACATATAAAATGATTTTAGAATCTCAAGTATGTGGATTATTAAATGCATATAATTTTAAAATTTTTGTTTAAGCCATCCATGAGTACATTTCCTAATTTTTTAAACAGCTTGACTTCCTCTTAAATAATTCAGTAATAATAATTATAAGACAGATTCAACTGGAGTCATGTTTAAGAAAACCCTGAAAAGGGTTTTCAATTTAGTTTAACACACACACAAGAAAAACATTTGTTGGATGGCCACTGTGTGTCTACTGATAACTTTTAAGCGTAACAGAGATAAATGGCTAGTTGACATTAGAGATTCTTAATCATGCAAGTCTCTGAGTTGTATAGATATTTTTAATGTATACTGAGTACTATCCCACAAAAGCTTCCAAAGAGGAGGTGCTGAGAAGGAAGATGAGACACTGAGGAGGACAGGTAAAGGGACCCAAGAGAACCAGCTGTTCTCATGTGTGGGGAACTAAGAAAAGTATGACTCATAGGTTGTACTGACAATGCAGTTCCATAGCTTATGAATTCATGGATGCCTTGAAACTCCCAAGACTTTTCCAGTTTCTAGGATCAATGGTTTGAGAAATGCCCTACATACAGAGACAATTTTGTGTCATAACCTCTCCCACCAGTTTCCCTTTAAGGGGGCATATTTTCTTCCCCGAAAGGTATGTGATTCAGAAATGTGGAAAATTCATCTCCTGAATTATTAGCTGTTACATAATACTGTTACTAAATACTTTGTTTTCCTTTAAAAAAAAAAACTAAAACACAAAATTTTCAGTTTTTAAAAGATCTTCAAAATAAGTAATTGAAAAATCTCAGAAACTTACCCCAAATATTGTTTCATGCAATTTGCATATATTTTTAATCTTTAAAAAAAATTACTGTATATAATCCCTATTTTCTGGGTGACTAACATGAATTACAATGAACTGCACAATCAGAGTGAAAAGAATGAGTATGCAATGTTTATCCCAGTTTCTCTGTCTTCCAATGACATTGTTTAAACTGATAAACATCATTTGGCTGGGGCTACCTAGACCCTCAGGTCTGCAGGCAAACCCTAATTAGCTAAGTGGTACCTTTTCCAAGGACATCTGCTACCAAAAGTTTCAAATATCCACAACAAAGCATGATTTTTCAGCTTCCAGAAACATTATGATTAATATAGAAGTATTTTTTTCCAAAAGGGTAAAGTTACAAATTGAGATACTGCTTCCGGTAATTTTGAACCACAAAACCTCGACCCATTCCATTTCTTACTTTCTTTTTTTAATTTTATTTTTTTCATTTCTTGAAGTGTTTAGACTCTCTCACTGTACGGTTTGACAAGTTTAATAATTAAAACAAATGTAAACAATCAAGCAGCAAAACTTTATAATAGAGATTCAAGAAAAGTTAAGATGTTTTTTCTCTCTTTTTTTTCCCCTCAAGCTCTGTGGTCTTATAAAAAACACTTCTTTTTAAGGTGGTGTCTCTACAAGACCAAGTAAAATGGACCGTGTTCCAGTTGATGTGTTTTAAATGAATGAAGTGGTATAAAATGACACATAAATGACTATTTTTACTATATCCACCTAAATTACAAATTATTTTTTTTATGTATAGCATTGAGCTTACTGAATTTGTAATGATTTGGACCAAGATAATTAATTAATGGAAGCATTTTTCATGTTTATAGACAAAGAAGTTTGTTTTGATTTATTTAATTTTCTGCATTTTTGATGAGAAAAAATTTAAATAAATGGTTGTTTAGCTTAATTCTATTAAATAAACTGAATGAATGCAAATGTCCACACTTTCTGGTAATCAAAGATTTAAGGGGCGGGGGGTGGTTTAAATACTCATATGGATAGAAGTAAAGTTTTGATTACCCTAAAGTTAAAGGACATGGCTCTCAGCAACATTGAATTTATGCAAAAGCCGAATATTTATTTGGTTCAGCCAATATTAGCTTGTGAGTTTTAAAGTGATTATAGTACTTGAATGGTATACAGGAGAACAGTTATTCCAAATTAGGGGGAAAGAGGGAACTCCACAAGTCAATATTTATGACAGAATTTGATTCTTTCTTGTTTTTTTACAACTGATGGGCTTTAAGTTACTCAGATCTGCTCCTTCATCCCTTGTGCTATCAGTAAGAATGTGGAGCTGCATCCCACATGCTATATAGCATAATTCGATTTAATGCATTTCATATATGTCATGCTACATTATAATGCAGCTTACACATATTCAAAACAATTGTTGTTCATACCCGTTAGGCTACAGCTTTTGTCACATTGTGTATTATCTACAATCACTTGTAAATCCAGCAAAATACACAGGCAGAGAAATCAAAGCAGGAGGTAGAGATTGTTTTAATGTGATTATATTGGCATCTGATATGATGGTGCTTCGGACCATATTGACATGAGTGAGGATTCTATGTAGCAACTGTTCAATACCGTCCGTTGGACTTCTCTGATAGACCACTTAACTATCTCAGCTTTTCCAGTGATCATCTCATTTATCTAGGATTATTGCACTGAATTTACTGTTTGGTTTTCTTCCAGAACTGAAATGTCAAGTCCAGTGTCATGTATGCAGTAGCTTTGTGCTGTGAGAGCTTCACAGATCCCCCAAAAGCTGCTAGCAGTTGATCTTTGGATAGAGTTAGAAATAAATAAATCCTCTTTAGCAGATCAATATTCATCCCATTTAATGCTTGATGTGAAACTTGTGGATTTGTGGTGGTAATGCTGATGTACAGCTAATCGTTGAAAATGGGCATTAGGGCTTTTACAGCATGGCAACATATTGTCAGGCAGGAAGGGAAAGAAGTGGTGAGCACAGCCTGGAAAAAAAACATGGTAAGTTTGTACAAATTTGCTGCACATTCGGAATCCACTTGGGGTGCTTTACTATGTAATACAGAAACTAATAACATGGACAACTAACGGGTGTGCTATGTAAAAGAAATTCCTGTGACCTTCCCTTGGTTTGCCACTATTTGTGGTACATGTATAAAAATGAACTATCTAACTCATTTTGAGACTCTGGCGCGGAAGAAGTTGATATTGAAATATTTTCCCTATGGTGGTGTTGCAAGTACCAATAATTAGAGCACAAAAAACATTTTAGTATAAAAGCCAGAAACTTTGGAGAGTAGTGGGGTTGTTATACTAGAAATTCGTACTAAAACTGGGGAGACTCAAAAAAAGGCGTGTAAAGTAGTGTACTGAACGATTAACTCCAACCAAGGAAAAAGACATCCTGCTAGTGAGGAAGGTTTGAAACATGGTTAATGCCAATAGTTAAGGTATTTTTTCTAGTCAGTGATATAAAACTCAAAATGTCAGACCTTTCTTAGACTGCAAAGGTTACATTTAGCCCGTTTGATTTAACGGTCTTATTTTTTGCTCTAATGTATGACAATTCATACTGTCACGGCGTTCAGAAGAGCAAGTTGGTGCCGGGCATTCTTTGCATGCAATAGCTTTTAGCCCAACCACATACTATGTAATATAGACATCTGTGGTTGCCAATGGTATATATTTTTTCAACCATATTTCTCGATTATTAATTTAATATAGCACAAGCAAAATGTGCACATGATCTCTGTGTGAAAACCTGGACTTGTCAATGTTCTTACAGACTCAGGCTGCCCTGGCTGGATTTTAGCGAGCATCTAAACTTATTTGTATAAAGGGATGCCTTTGTGAATAAAGCATGAGAAATATGCACTTACTGTAACTATTGAAACTAGAGAACTGGTATTGATTTGATTTCCCCAGAGAAACGATATTTTTTCTCAAATAGTAGGTTTTCATTTAAGTTTACTGAGGAATGAAACATTATAATCTTTACATGGTGGGAGAGGTCATTAAGCTTAAAACATGCAGAGTAACATCTGCTGGCTCCAGAGATTCACTGGACTGCACAGAAGTGTCAGTTTCCCTCGTGTGAGTCGCAAACTTTACCACTGATAAATGATATTTTCCCCTGATAGGGATCTCGGGTAGTCACAGCTCCTTTAGTTGGAAAAGAAAGATAGGATAAGAAGGCAGGTCACGGTCACAAGATTGTGTTTAACTGATGAAGAGTAAATCAGTAAACAGGGGAGGAAAGGTATGTTTATGCTTGAGGCCATGAAGGTTGGGAAACAGTAATGTGCAAAGCCGAAGGTGACAGCTGGGAGAGCGTGTGGGTGTGTCTGCAATAATATACACTTGTGAGTTTTCATGCATAAATATGTTCAGTTACCCTGGATATGAAAAAGGCATAATAATATGTGAATATATAGACATATATGTATATATAAGCACCCAGAGATACACTCCATCTATATTGTGTTATGTGTGGATGCAGGAGTGAATATACAGGCATAAATGGGAATATCGTAATCATATTCTAGGGCTTGAAAATATCCTGAAAATGAAAATTTTAAAGTTTATATGAATTCATAGACAGCAGAGTAACAAAAGGTTAGTCATAGAAACTAGGGTGTGTCTTTTTTCTATTTCTAACTTTTCGTGGTTGATATCAAGGAAGATAAATAGTCTTTTGCTCTACTTTCCTGGAAGAAAGTGGGGCTGGTAGACTTTCTATGACAGCTCTTACATTGATCTAAAGTGACATGTAAGTCAGGGATTTTCCATTTCGTTTTTCTATCTAGAAAATGAATATTTTCCAGGTTCTCGATGTGTAATTTTAAGAAGTTATTATTAAAAATTTCACAACTGGTACTTTATTTGACAAACTGGGCCATTAGAAAACTGATAAGAAAAATTTTTTTTCATTTCCCTTAATAGTATATTCTCTCACTTGAATTCTAGAGAATACTATCCATGCACCTTTTTAGGAATTAAAAGAAAATACACCCCCAAAACAAGGTGGAACAACTTACTTCTTAATCTCCCCTTAACTACCATGCTTCTTGTTTAGAGAGAAAAAACTTTGAAAACAAAAATCTGATTTTATTAGGTTTACCACTGTGTGTGTGTTAGGCTACTCAGATACCAAAAGACAAACTATACATTTTTGCCTTTTAATCTTGCCCTCACATTTATAATTTTCCTATTCATTCATTTCTTCAACAAATTATTGGGCACATTTTGTGTGCTTAGTCCTTCATCTCCAGGATGTTACACTCTTGTTTTCCATTTTTCCTTAGTCCCTGAGACACTGACATGTATATGTATTTGCATATATTTTTGAGATGTCCATATTTGTTGTCAACTATAGAATGTAACATGTGGAACAAGGTCGAACATAAATAATACAGAGATGCATGGGTTGATGTCTGGATGGAGTATAATTGAAAAATAATCTAAAAGCCATGTATATGGATATATAGATAACCAGTGGATAGTATGAAGAGCCCTATGTGATTATGTGATCCTTGTTATACTCATGAGCTCTGCTATTGTCCTAAATCAGAGTCCACCAGTTGAGCAACAGATTACATTCTTCTACGGGAAACAAAAACACCCAGCATGAAGTACTCACAGAAAGAATTCCCTCACAATGGTTTCAGCTTCCAAAGATAGGAAAATAAGACTTAAATTTCTACTAGAAGTTAGCTGATGTGGGCACCACCCAAATGTAGCTACAGTGGAAAAGTAAAGGAAAAACACAATGACTCAGAAACTTTTGTCAGAGAGGGGTCATCTTGGAGAAATAAAAAACTGAAATGTATATAGAATGAATTTCTTTTGGGCAAAGTGCATTTGTTTATTATAGGACTGAAAATCATGTTATAGTAAGGAGGAAATTTCTATAGCCCATCTTTCTAGATTGACAGTCTTTAAAGGTAACATATTGCCCTGAAGAACGTGTTGGTTGAGGATATCTTCCAGGGGTTTTAGAATTACAAAATGGTGGAGTCCCATAATTCTTGAACATTTTTTAGTCCAACTTTCTAAAAATTCTTATTATACCAGTAGTGAAATCAGGGTGGTCTATGTGAGAACTAGGAATATAAACAGATCAGAGGGGCACATTGTCTAGAAATTTTCCTGTTGTGAAATATCTTCCAAGGACAAATGTCCACAAGAGAGATCTGGACTTGAGTCACTGGTAGACTGATGTTCTATCAGTGTGTTCCATCTGTGCAAATATAGTCTGTGATACTTTAACTAAAATTTGCCAGAAAAACTATTTAAATGTGGAAGTTTATCACTTTACCTCCCTTCCACTAATCCCTTTTAAAATATTATAAATAACACAGAGCTTAGAGTTGCAGAACAGAGACCCAACAAAACTTAACCTATAATCTTTTTGTAAAAGATTCAAATAAGACCTTACAACAGATAACCAAACCAACCCACTTTGATCCATATGACTTATCTGTAGTTCTAATTCCCCTTATCTTTAAAAAATAGGGAATGGAAAAAACCCTCATGTTTGAAGCAGATTATTTTATAGGCTTTCCTAAAAAAAAAAATCCCCTGAGATGTCATATTTCTGTAGGAATTCTTATTTCAAGGAGAAAGAGTTTGACTTGCTCTGGCTTTACATGGCCGCAGTGCCTTCGTGCCTTCTTATTACTGCGATATGCAGAGGTTACTTGAAAAGCTCCCTGAAAAGATCTGTGACCTCTTTTATGAAGACAATGAGTAGGGTTTTATACATAGACAGTGATAGAGAGACAAGGAACTACTTGGAAGTTTAAATAATTTGACAAGTTCTGGAATTCCTAAAAAATAATGAAATGAATTTTTGCCGAATTTTTATTTTGTTTTTGTTCTGCCTTCAGTTCACCTCGGCGGGTTCAGGCAGGAAGAACAGCCTGAACGGCTCAGTCTGATCTGGAGGGATTAGTTACAGCAAAGAAGCCTGTTGTGTGAAGCTGAGTCTTTTTTTTTTTAATGGTAGCAATTCTAAAGAAAAAAATTCAGACATACATAAACATGCCAAATCCTACCTTTATGATAAGTATATCTGGGCAAGCCTTTTAATATAAAATCACCTAAAAATTATTTATACCTAATTAGAATGATCTGTTCTATAGTAATGCTTTATTGGACTCTGAGTAAAACATAGTGTTTCTTATTTCCGAACAAAATGTAATTTTAGTCATAATATTAAGTAAAATACTTAATTTGGCATGAAATTTTAGCACTGTCAATTGCTTTTAAAGACAAGCAATAGGTAAGGACAGGAGATAGGAATTACACAACCAAGGTGAGAAGGTTTTCCCATCAATTTTAAGAGCAACTAGGGTGATGTTAAAGGTGAGATAATGATCTAAATTTTCCACAATACTTTGGGACTAAAATAAGTATGGAATAAGGAAAATTAATTTTCAAAAATATAATTTTCTAGCTAAAATTGTTCCAAATTGGAAGAGTAAAATCTACCCCTTGAAATATACCACACCCAAAGATCTATTCTAAAATATCAAAAAGGATTCGTTTTTGCTCCGCCTAAAATTGCATCACTCATTAAAGTTTAACATTTTACTTTCTGCACTTCAACCAGTCCCCCAAACCTGAAACAATCATGAGGCAAATGGACTAACCTAACTAAAATGTTAATTATCCAAATTGTAAGCTCCATTTCGTATTACGTTATGGTCTCATTGTGTTTGTTTGGAAATGTTCTCTGTCTATGGAATAATAGTTATGTGATCATAAAAATGAAACAAAAATATTTTAGTGGTGATGGCTGCTTGAGTTTTCCTAAATTGTGATCTCAGAACCACTGCACAAATATAGTAGTGTCAATGGAGCAAAGAATACCTATCTTCAAGATAGTAACGTCACGTAGCCAGACAGCGTTACACATGTTACAGCAACCTCACAATAGAAATGTCAGCAGATGTGACAACCTATGTTTCTTACTATGTTGCAGAAAATCATTTCCCTTTACTCTTATCATTCATCCATTCAATTAATACACCATAGATAATATTTATTATTAGCAATTTAAAAACTCACCTGGCCAATTAGAGCTCTATCATTATTGTGACACGAAAGCCTGAATATTCCATTTCTTAAGATTTATAACTAAAAAGAAGCTGGTGAATTTTAACAGAATATCCATAATTTTGCTTGAAACTGTTACCTGTGTTTAGCTTGAGGTATAAAAGGCCTACACTATTTCATTTATTAATACATAAATTTCATTTATTAATACATAATCTTCCAGATAGGAAAGCAAAGAATTAGAATACTTGCTTGAAATTAAAATTGACATTATTTCATTAATTTGTTAATTGCTTTGCTACAGAAATTGGACAGAATTCAGTATGTAGCAAGAAAAGAAAGACCTTTTTTGGCAATTATCCTGCAATTAGCTTGAAAATGATTTGAAAAAAAAAATTATCAAGACAGTTGCTTCAATATGTATTCTTTTTGCATGTGCAGAATCAAACGACCTCATTTATTTTTATCCTGTTAGGTAAGTGGACAAACTAAGAGTTTGCCAAAATCTATTCTCTGGCTTCATTTAAAATGAAAATACAAATCAAAATTCTAATGAAAAATAACTTGGACCAAAAGTAGTTACAGAGTTCAAGTATGTAGTATCCCTTTCCCCTGTCCTTCTCTTCTTCAGCTAGTGCATGCACACGCACACACACACACATGCACGCACATGCATAAACACACACACCCATGCACACCATGCATACACCTCCATACACATACACACTGCACTTACATACATACACACTTATGCCCTCACAGAGACATTTACCCAGGTATTCTGATGTTTTAATTCATCAAATCAAGGTTCAATGTCTACATGTCATTCTCCCCTCTTACTATATAATATGCAAGTACTATCTGAATTTTTTATTCACCTACCTAGTCATCTTAGAAGAAACATTTGTCAGCATTTATTTACCGAAGTATTTAACTAAGTCTTACTCAACTTGTTTGCTATCTTTTCTTGTAAGCCTGTGGGTAGAGAAGTTGACTAGATCTACAACTACAACGTTACGCAATGTTATTCTTTGGAATATAGTTGCACAAAATTTGTGCAACTATAAAAGGTTTGGGGTCAGTGCATTGACATCTTTCTGTTCTCTGGTCTAAAAGGACAGCAGAGGGAGCCCCTGCATGACTTAAGGAAACCAAACGCAGGCTGGAGAAGAAAGACTTCAAGGTTGGAAATTAGGCACGGTGCCCTCTGCTGGAGTCGCTGGTTAAAAGTTTGGATTTCAAAAGGAAATTTGCAAGCACTGAATTCCAAACTTGATCTTAATGTGTGCTATTACCCGACATCATAAACGGTGTAGCAGATTTTTCTGAACAAAACTAATTATAATTTCTTTTGATTAAAAAATAAGTATTCGCTTTACATTTTTTTCATGAAGTTTGAATTTGAAAAATCAAATTTCTGTGGAAAATCCCACTCCTCTAAAATTTGTAACATTACTGAGTTGTCACAATAATTTCTCCATAACTCCATAACTCCTATATGCCAGAATCTTAATATGCACGGTGTAAACTATGACATTCATATGACAGTAATGCTGGTATATCATTCTAATGTAAAACAGTTTTACAGTGGGTGAAAGAATCCATTTAAAAGGGTTTGGGGTCAGGGTTTGTACTGACTAAATGATATGGTTAATAAATTCCCACTTACTGAAAATCATTTTAATTTCTGCTTGCTTTTTAATTCCTCTGAAGAACACTTCAAAAGAAGGTATTTTTAATTCAGGGTGATTGGTAATAAAATTACCTTCATTTTTATTGTAAATATATCAGTATTAATTATACATAAGAAATTATTCATTATTTCTACTGGGAACCCACGAATCTCTAGATATCCCATATAATATTGTGTTACAATATTATGTGTTATAATACTATGTAACCACTTGCAAATAAGATATTTATGAAGTCCACTTTGGAAACCACTTCTCATTTAACTCTCCCATTATATTTAAATCCCATGTAGAAAAGCACTATTGCACTGTGATGTGAAAGTATAAGAAGGCTGAAAAATATTTCCTTCATTAATATTTTGTCATGATCCAATGATTACTCAAAGGGTCCATCTATAGGAAAAGTTAGTAGGATATTAATGTCCTCCACAGCAAGAAATAAAAACTTATTGTTCAACTTCAATGAAAAATAAGGAACTTTTCCTTCTGGTCTGCTCTGTAACATGAACATTTAACTTGACCAAGCCCATCAGGAATGATACAACATAAAAGAGGAAAGTTTCTTGAGTTGTGTCCTTGTGTTTGTGTTAATATAGACTATTAAACATATTGATCATTAATCTAATTTTGAAGATTAGTACTATATGTCTGTGTTGGGAGCTGGGGGTTGGGCAGGGGAGAGGTAAACATGGGCTGAAGATGAATGAGTATTAGTTACATGTTCACAATGACCTTATGAAAGGTGTCTAGTTTCATGTATATATTTACTTCTTTTGATGCCAGTAAAATTTTAAAGAATAAAGGCAAGTATTTAACAGCCATAAAATTCAAATTTTTAGCTTGAAACTTATAACACCTATATTTCTTTTAAAAGTTTTCAACAATACAAGAAGAGTAATACTGAAACTCCAAATGTTCAGAAAAGTTTAATTTCATAAACATTTATTCACACTTCTAGAATGCAGAAAAGAAATTAAACTGTAGGTACTTTTGATTCAGATTGAACATTTATTCGTTCATCAGACAAATAAATGTCCAGTAGCCCTTATGAGTTAGGCACGGTCCCAGGTCCTGGGGATGAAGCAGCGCACTGTCCTCTTCAACTTACACTTTCATTTCACAATCGATAACATTGTTATGACATTTATCATATTCTTTTCTAAAATGCTACTGGAATACATGAGTAAAAATAAAGCTAAAACACAGTTAATCTATCCCAGGCAGAACAAGACTTTATAGAAAATGTTGAGATTTTTTATTGTGAATAACACTGTTGACGGTTTATGGATTTTTAATCTCACTAAGTTTTGTGGTTTTTTTACTGACAAATCTTTCTGAAGTTTTCCTCATCTTCTTTTCCAGATTCTCAGTTTGTGATTGATGTATTGATCATGTTTTCAAATAAATAACATTCTTGCTCTTTTTCAGCATACAGTAATATAAGGTAGGTCTCACTACCTTCAAGTACTAAAGGGACCAAGATTGCAACAAATATTCGATAATACAGGTTTTCCCCACTATTTGAAAGTAGAGTGTTTCTATGAAACCTTTAGTAAGCTAAAATGGTATAAATCGAAAAAGCAGTTACCTTAGGACACATCTTGCTAAGGGACGCACAAAATAAATTGATATAAAGCACAGATGCTCACAGACTCAGTTCAAAGCTATGGAGCCCTGATGCTAAGATACTGAATAGATCCAGGAGAAAGAGCTTGGCAGTGCTACCCTCACTGCTTGGCAGGCATGATTTTCTCTTTTTTTACCTTTTTTTCTTGAAAGCAAAAATCCTCTTCCGATTTCTTTCCATTATAGAATACAGGCACTAATGTAGGTTTTTTGTAAAAGCAAAGTGGTGTAAGGCAAACTTTTGGAAAGCAAAGTATACCTGTACAGGTGAACACTAGAGTTCAAACTTAATCTAAAGGCGTTCAATACTCTTTCGCCTTCTCTGTCTCTCTCTCTCTCTCTCTCTCGTCTATCAATTATCTATCTACCATCTCTCTCCATCTCTCTTTCCTAAAATAATGTGTGGCAAGAATACAACATCTTTTCTCACTGAATTATGCTTACGGTGATTTTGCCAATGATTTCAAGCTCATCCATCCCTATCTACTTGCACAACCCTATTAGTTCATAATCTCCTCTGCCCTCTATGTGCGGGACAGATTTAACATCGTTTCTTGTGTACCATTGATTCTCAACTTTTTTCCTCTCTAATTTTGTATATAAATTATTCCTCTGGACAAAATTATCTTTCCTTATTTTTGTCATCAAGTGTATCTTCAAGAACTAATTAAAATGCCATTTCTTCTTTGAAGCAGCCCCTGATTTCCCTCACAACCAGAAGCAAGCTGGTGCTTTCTCTGAACTCTCCTATTTTTTCTAAATGTCTTTCAGAACTTAGTATATGTATCATATTTCTTTCTTTTTTTTTTTTGGTACAAATCTTAGGTCTACTCTAATCTGTTACACTAACAGGAAGCTCTTTAAGAATCAATGCATCTCTGGATATGATGAACATGAAGCACTGAATACGAGGGAGCGTTTTGTTTAAATATTTACAAAAATAATAATAATTTATTATCTAATTCTTTTTATTCAAGGCACTTCTTAGTATGATTATCCCCTGAGGTCTAGTGTGCCTTCAAGGAACATATGGTATCCCATGCTTTAGACTATTTTAGCTTACAAAATACTGTGCAAAGTCAGCTTACCAAATGATAAATTTCAGTATTTAAACTTAACACTTGAATTAAAATTCACAACTAAGTGTATTGAAAATTATTTGGGGGGGAAGTGATAACTTTCAAGATTATATTTTGCATGCAAGATTATATTTTTCACGTCTTAGGAAAGTTGAAGAAAAGTGATTCCGTTTGAAAAAGAAATATATATTTTCACATCTAACAAAGGTTTCTTTTAAAATAGATTAGAAATAAATATATATTATATTATGTATATAGATATACATCTTAAGAATTACAAAACATAAGGAAATTTCGCTAAGAAAAGTTTTTCTGGAAGCAATTTTTGTGTATTAAAACACTGTTTAGCCAGGTTTATATGTCACACATATGAACAAAAAGGAGATTCAGAGTGTGTGATCATTCATCTTATTGTCACACTTTTTGAATTAACATTACACAGAGATGCAATCATAAGATTCATTAAGATGTACATATGGAAATTTAGAAATACCTTTGTGGCAGAGACAAATATATTCCTTTTGCTTTTTCTCTTGAACATGCAGTTAAACCACATTTTCAAGACTCACTTCCGTTAGGTGGAACCACATGACCAAGTTTTGACCAATGGGATATGGGTGGAAGTGATATATGCCACGCCACTCCCAGGCCTAGCCAATAAACCCTCTCACCAGCAAACGTCCCTGCTCTTTCTATTTCCTTGGAGATGACTCCAAGGCCTTAAGAGATATTAGAGCCACATGATGGAAGAAGCCTTAGTCCCTGAATCACCACTTGGAGGAAAGCCACCAGAAAAACTTTCTGACTGGGAACGTCCATGATGGACTGTTACAGGAGAAAAAAATATGTTTTATTATGTGAAGCTCCAAAACTTTTGGTATTTTTTGTTACAGCAATTAGCCAACCCCAACACAGACACAACAGAAATTCATACTCTTTACCTTGTGACCTGTAGACATAGCCCACATAGAAGTCTGCATAAAAGGATTAAATTCATAAATTAGGCAACCAAGAGGCAATAAACCTTACAGCAAATAAACAAACTTTTCTGCATGAGATCCAGTTCAGTAAGAACAAAAATGTTTGTGAGCCACATTTTTTTTAATGAAGAAATGATATTAGCTGAATTACATGAGGAAAATGCTTATCTTTAAAAGTTACATTTCATTTACTAGAAAAGTGCCACTGAGAAAACTGAGAAGATTAACACTAAAATCTTAGTGCCTGAAATTACTTGAGCAATGGCAGTATGAAAACAGCTCTTTTCTTTCATTCTAATATTTGATAGCAACTTAGTTTGCTAAGAGAATTCACATGTATTACCTCATTTTATCACCAAAGGAAGATTTCAAGGTACAATCTATCGTCAGTCCTTTTTTTGCCATAAGGAAACTAAAAGTTAAAATACCTCTAAATCTATATAGCCAGTAGCAGCAGAGCTGAGGCAAGAATTAACCCATTCCAAACAATGTTATAATTTCTGACTATTCTGTGTCAGAAACTCTCCTAGTGTCAGGTATTATCTTGAAGGTACAAAGATGACTCACAGGTGGTCCCCTCCTAACTTACCCTGTCCCACAATTATGCCATGTCTTCTTTATCTGAGCTAAGCAAGATAGAGCAGGTTGTGTGCCTGAGTGGAATCTGTTCCACTATTTTCCAAGAAGGGCCTTTTGGCTCCTCAGAAACTTTGGGAGAGTCCTGTTAACCAGAGGCCCTAGCTTGTGGCAATTCTCAACACCTTTCTCCTCATATCCCCCCACCACTACCTGTTGGCCTCACCTAGAGTAAGCTCTATCCCCCATCCACGCCCATTCACCAGCTTCATGGAGAAGCCTCTGCTCTAGCTTACATCCTTGGGGAGCACTGAATCTGAAAAGCCTTTTGTCTGCACCTGAGGTTATTACCTGAAAGGCTGTTCCAATTGTTCTTTCTATTTTGTTTGATCTGAAAGAAGGTGGGGCGGGAATAGGCCCTACACACTGGGCTGTCAATGGCCCTAATATTTTGAGTTGTTTTCAGTGCCTTATAAGAGCATGCCTCAGACCAGCCTGATCCTACTGGATAAACCGTACATTACACAGACTATCGTTTTTGTGTTTTATACACAAGGATTATTTAATAGGCAAAGATTCAAATCATTACAGTTAGTCATGGGTTCTATGCTTTTAAATGCATCATCTCCTGTAGTCCTCACTACAAGTCAATGAGCTGAGTACTATTAGAAATCCTGACTCACAGGTGAGAAAATCTAGGCTCGGGGAAGTAAGAAAACTGACAAAGGTCACACAGCTGGTCAGTGAAAAGGCTGAAGAGCCTCTTCTTTCTGGCGTCAAAGCCCTTGCTCTTAACTAGTCTTATCGTTGTTATATTTTCTCCTCTTTGAGACAGTGGCACTCAATCAAAAGAAATCTTAAGGTTTGAATTTACGGAAAAAAAGAGCAGAAGGCTATATAAAAGAGTTCCTTACATTTAAAGCATAATCCTTGCGTTGTACACAGCCATCTGTCTGCATGTCTTCCTGAAAGCAAATGGTACAATCTCGTATTTGTAGTCCCTACTAACTGTCATAAATTCATACTGATAGATGCAAAATGCTATACTTTTCTTGCCTACGGAGATAAGAATACAGAGAGGCACATCTGTGTCTGTTTGGGCACTTGTGACTGTACTTTTTGAAATTTATATTAAAAAACTATATATTTTACAATACTTTTCAAACTTCATCGTTCTTACTATATCGTAAATTGTAGGGAAAGAATTTAATCTCACTATTACACCCTTCTCATTACTCTTAGCTCTTTCTAACAGCTGAAATATCAACTGATTAAGAATTAAGACAAAAATACATGAAATTATATAATCATTATCACAATCAACTTTAAATGAAGGTTTATACTTGATGTATATATAAAGTAGGTACAGATTATTCAGATGGGGAATTAAGATTTGGTAACGGTGGTTAAGAAATTTTCCCAAAGACAAATTCATTGTGAGTAAGCAAGGATAAAACTCAGTCACTCTGACACTAGAGTTTGCCTTGTAAGCTTCCCACATCCAATTACTATTGAAAGGAATGGGGAAAGAATTTTTTTCCAGAAATGTCCATTAAAGTTAACCCTGTTAGAAAATACTCAATTTGGTATTTTGAACATATTATTTGCAGAAAACGTTCTATCCCTTGAAAGGAGTATTCCATTATGCAACAAAAGGAACCATCTCATGAATGAATCTGATATTAAGCATGAAGTGGCATAGAGGACAAAAATGTATAACTAAATATAACAGGTATTAGATAAGTTAATGGGAAAAACTTAAACAGAGTCACAATAAATTAAGCAAAAACTAAAGAGAGGTGCAGAGTCAAAATATTTATCTTTATCCAATCTAACATCACCCAAAGGAATTTGAAGTGGAATTTTAAGAGCTAACTTGATTGAATTACTTCCTGTGTACTGAGCATTGTTTTAAATGCTTAACTTGTAGTCATTCATTTAATTCCAAATGACCCTAAAGGTTATTATCCTCCTTTTCCAGATAAAGCAACTGAGGTACAAAATGTTTTTTTTTAAAAAAATGCCCAAATCCAATAGCCTAAACCAGGATTTAAACTCAGGTCTGATTCCAGAGCTCTTGATTTTATCATTATGATTTTATCATATAATTAAGAAGTGTTTATTATTACAGTTTTCCATCTCAAAAGTTCTGCTAACTTTTAAAAACACAGTAGTATATTTAAAAACCCAAATTATGCTGTAGCATTCCACATATATTATGTCTCAGAAAAGCATCCATACTGACTCTGTTGAGGCTGTGAGTCATGATTTTCTCTCTGACAACATCATAAACTCCATCTGGAATCTGAAAATAAAGCTGCTCTTTGCCTCTTGCATTGTCATTAGTCATATAGATTTTTTAGTTGGAACTTTGGGGGTAAGACAAGGTGGAAAACTCCACAGTCTACGTGGGAGAGACATCCCTTTAGGGGAAAGGGCTGGATGACTGTATTCATGCTAACTCTTTCCAAAATTATTTTTTCTTTTGGTTACTGTTTCTGCTTTGGGATCTTTCCCCCAGTCTAGTGCCAAGTGGAAGGACCATTAATATCTATGCAAACGACTTCTCCTGTACTACTCACATTCTACCTCCTGTGTACCTCTTTGATTTTTGTCTGGTTTCTGACTGCTCAAGTTTGAATCCTGGCTTTCCCATTTACTAGCAAGAGCAGAGTATTTAATTTCTCTCTATAACAGATTCCTTATCTATAAAATAAAGGTAAAAATAGTACATATGTGATAGGGTTATTATAAGGGTCAAGTGAGATAAGACATGTAAGATGCTTAGAGCAGTTCCCAGCATTTAACAAGTGCTTACTCAATAAATATTAAATACAAGCTTTAAAATGGAAAGAGCCAAGATTTGCAATCTAATAACAACTCCCTGTAGATTAATACTAAGCTTTTCAAAGCAATTTTTAAGATATGTGAGATGTGTTCTAGTTCAGTTACACTAGTGAAGAAATTGATGTTCAGAGCAATTAATTGTTGGGACATAGTACCTGAGGCACTATGAATATAGAGTCCCATAAACTATTAAGAACTGGTACAGACCAACGGTGGGTTGTTTCCGAAGTATGAATTTTTTCTTCTTTTGATGAGAGATAAATACTGTATCTCAAGTTGTCCGTATTTTGAAGACAATTTGATATTTCTCCTCCTTCTGGTAATATTATTCTGTATAGAGATGGTTCCCCTCTTTAGTGGGAGAGAAGAAAAATGGATTTGGATCTACAAATGTAAGTCTTAGCACCATCAGTGTCATCTAGAAAATATTTATGGAGGCTTGGGCTTGATGTCTGAGGAACTAAGAGAGAAACTCCTTCCAACTACAGTCAGGGAACAGATTAATCTGAATTTGGCCGACCAGAAAGCACAGTCTTCTCAGATTCTTCAGTGTAAGTTGTTTCATAGCCTCAGATAACCTGGCAGCAATGTAAAGAACATCATTTATGGAATCATACAGGTAGAAGTTCAAATCTTGAATTCAACTCTTAGCTCCGTATCTTTGGAAAAATTATTTAACTTCCTTGAAATGCAATTTCTATTTCAACAATCCATACCTGATAGGAAGATTAAATGTGAGCATGTGTCTAACGCACATATTACAGAGCCTGACAGATGGTAGCTATTGGAATTTGAGTTGATTTGAGCATTAAATAGCAGGTTGAAGTAAGGGCCTTTAAACATCCCAAACATGAGATTCTTTAAGTCTATGAATCTTCGAATCTTGACATACAGCTTTCTCTCTACACACAAAATGTATGCCTACCTTGTGTAATTCAAAATCCCTACCCTACACATGATAAATAGAATCATCCAGCTGTGGTAAGTTATGAAAAAATCACTTAGTGTTTTCTGCTGAAAGAGGTAAAGAGGTTATCCCAGATACTGTATTTGCCAAATGTTATGCTCATAACCTTATTAAATCTATCCTTTCTAATTTATTCATGCAAGTGAAACACCTAAGCTTGTTTCATCACTGAAGTGAAAATCAGAGGACACACCAATGGCAATAGATCAGCTCTCTTTATGGATATACATTTTCCAATATAAACAAAGTAACTCCAAGGACTTCTGATATCATGGAAAATGTACATACTGGATTAATACAGCCTTCCCGTTAATACATTTAATGAGCCAGAATGGGAAGGAGGGGACGAAGGGAGGAGTGATGGAGAAATAGTATGTCAGGGCAGGGGAAAATTCCCTGAGATTACATTCAAATTTTTTTTAACACCTAATGGCTGATAGAGGTCACATCTTTGATCCAAAGCCCTTTACAAAGTATAATCGAAATAAAGAGCCATAGAGCATGTTACAATCTATGTGAGTGAAATGTACGCATTTTCTCTTTACCTTGCTTGCTCTGCAACTTGAAAAATTGTTTCGACCAGGATAGCAAAATGCGAAGATGGGATTTGCTATCCAGGGAAATTATTAGGCACTAATCAATTTCTTCTTGAATTATTTTCTGATAATAGCTATTGTTTAATGGACTTATTTCTGGCATTGTGGAATATTACATATAAGAGGAAAAAATATTTCCTGGTCTCTTTGTTGATAAGGTTAGCATAAAGTTAATAGCCATCTGATACTTCTAATTTTAGCTTAAAATATTATTAATACTCCATAGACATAGCAATTTTAAACTTTCCATCTTGACCCACTTCACACCATAAACATTATGAAAAATTAAGGGGGAAAGGAAGAAGAGAAGGGGTGGGAAGATTGTGAAAGGAAGAGAAAGGAAAGAGAGGGAAAGAAAGCATTGATATTATGGATCTGAAGAAACTTGTTGATGAGAGCATCACTGAACAAGATTTCATTATGAACTTCTTTATATTATTTTTTTTATCTTAGAATATTTCTTTGACTCATTATCAAGACCGTTTCATTTTCCATTTTCCAAAACCTTTCGGTCACCCAAAGTCTAAGATATAAGGATGCTTGCCCCTCTCTTTTCATTCCTTACTTCTATTAGTCCTTCCTGTTCTTTCACATTATTGTTCCTTAAGTGAGTCATAAGAGTGACTATGCAACTGAATACAAAAAACTAGTATTCAAGACATGGATTCTGGCTGTGATTCTCTCATGATCCTTTCCATGAATGGAGGTAACCCTCATAAACATGACATTTTCCTTCTTCAGAAATAATGGGTGCCAGAACTAGATATGTCCTGGGCACAAAGTCAGATTCTCATAAGATGATTGATCTAAAATTCCTTTTAAGAATATAAAGGACTTTATAAATTCAAGGGAGTACATTAATATCCCACCAAACCATTCATGAGATAAGCAAAGATTCTTAACTTTTCTGATTTTTACTTAGATTCCTAACATTTGAGTCCATTGAGGCTATATTCAAAGCCCACTCTTCTGGAAAATATCATAGGATTTTTAAAATATGGCTACAGAGAGCAAAAGAAGATTTGAGTCTCCAGAGGAAAGATCTACAGATTGAAAGCCGCATAGAAAACCATTTATTCACCTTACGAAGATGAAAGGATAAAAAGACCCTGAAGGGTAATAAAACTTACCCATTTTTGGGGGGCCTCAAGAAGCTGTCTTATCGGGCTTGGTAGATGGAAAGTATCTGTAATCTCAAAGAAAACCCTAAATAGTGTCCAAGGAAAATGTCTAAATAGATTTTTAAACTCCACTGTTTTTTATTATCTCTCTACAACTTTACTTGAGAAAAATTAGTTCACAATTATGATGTCATTATTTTTACAGCTTTGTTCTGCATTAAAATAACCAAAAGTCTTAATAATTAAAATATAATTACAATGTACTAAAGTTCCTAAGTCATTTTGCAAAAATGATGGTTTTCATATTTGCAAAATTTGAGCTTAAATAACTTTAAACCCTTACAGTTTTGTTTCAGGTAACCTCTCTCAGTGAGTACGGCTAAATTAATAGGCAACTATTTGACCATTAGGCATATGTAACTTGTTAGATCATGAAATGGAACTAAATCATAAAAAAAAAACAGAGAGAGAATGATTTGGCAACTATAGAGAAAAAAAAAAACAAGAAGAAGAGTAAACAAAGAAAAAGAGAAATGCGGAAATAGTTGGTAAGGATCTGAGGAAACAAAAAAGGCAGAGATTGACCAAGGAATAAGCCAAGTGAGTATTATCTCTGTCGATAGGTATTTGTCATCATAGAATTTAAGCTCTACTACCATGAGCAATTTTGACCTCCCTGTACATAACTGAACATTCTCCTTGCTGTACTATACTCCACCCGAGAAAAGAGTAAATAAGATGATCTGAGAGCCCACATGTACATTTGCCCATTCCCAGTTCCCAAGTTGACATCTGTGGGATGGGTGCAATGCATTGCAGACTTCCTCAACAGAAACCAGGGTACAATAGTATACTGATGGAAATTTCTGACACCCAAAAAACTTTATCGTAAAGGAATATTGGCTAAAGAGCTAGCAGTAGTCAAATTTTGTGACTTTTGGGGACTTATTAAGAAACCTAGGTATGTACTCGATGGCTTTAGAGGGCTATCAAAAGCCCACTGGGCAAAGACTATGCCCACTTAGAAGCTGTGAAGAATATATATTTACATAAATCTTACTGTGGCAATGTTTTACTGATATTCAGAATTATAATGAGAACCAGCTTAACTCTTGCCAGTCAATGTCAGAAGCTACAGGATAGGAATGTGGGAGGGAGTGTGTTGGGGGTAGGGTGGTGGAGACTAAACAGATATCCTCCAAAGTATGTTTTGTGGAACACAAACTATATAGACACTCTCTCTCTCTTTGCAAAATATCTCTTTGATCAAAAAAGTTTAGGAAACACTGTGTATATATATATATATATATATACACACACACACACACACACACACACACACACACACACATAAAACCTCCCTGGAGATTAAAAATTCACATTAGCATATAGTAAGTACACACATGCCAATACACACAGTAAAGGCTCTGAAAACTCCCCCAAAGCATAGCATCTGCCAAACGCTTCTCCCTGCTGATTTCACTGGCATGTTTGAAAACATTACTATAGAAGAATATGGTTTGATCTGTGGGAGCCGTTTAAGACTTTGAGTAAACAAATTGCAGGAAAAGGTACAAACTTTCAGCTATAAGATGAATAATGTCTGCGGATCTAGTGCAAAACATGGTGACTATAGTTGATATCGTATCACTGAAATTTGCTAAGTGAGTAGAACTTAAAAGTTCTCACCAAAAAAAAAAAAAAAAAAAAAGATCAATATGTGAGGTGATGGATGTATAAATTAACTAGATGGGGAATCCTTTCACAATGTATATGGATATCAGATCACCATGATGTACACTTTAAATATCAATTTTATTTATCAGTTATACCTCAATAAAGCTGGGGGGAAAGGCAGGGCAAAATGGAGTGCACGGGTAAGAAATCACCTTACTCTAGAGGAGACTCTTTATTTGTTTCAGCCTAATATTGCAAATGTAAATGCCTGAAAAATTCTGCACACTAAGGACTTTAGAACTACCTTTTGTGTCTCCTCTCTGAGTGGCCCTCAATCCTGACTGCATATGAGAATTGCCCGGGATCTTTCTAAACATCAAAAGAGTCTGACTTAATTGATTTGGGCTGGAACCTAAGCATCAGCATTGATGAAAAGTTTTCACGTGACTCCAGTGCTGTCTGGTTGAGAAACACAAATGTAAAAATGTTTGTGAAATCTATTTTGAGACCAATGACAATGTTTAGCTTATAACTAAAGGCTTTTGATCAGCCCAGCAGGCTGTGGTGTGGCCTTGTATAAAAGGTATTTGTAATTGATGTCGGCTTGGAAATCCTCTCATTCTATGCTAGCTCACCATCAGCCTCATTCTCTGCCCTCCTATTCTGTTTCCTTTTGCTTTAATACATTAGCCCTCTTGTTATGCTCTCTCCTTCAGTTCCCCACCCCCCCATCTCCTCCTGCCTTTTAGAAAGGGGTTTTCTCTGTTGTCCCCTCTCCCGGCTGTGAGGAATCACTCACAGATGAAAACAGCTTTGGTGGTCATGCAGCTGAGGATAATTGGATCTGGTGTCACCCACCTTCTAAATGCATACAGACCAACATAAGCTGCTTCCTTCTTAGCTACAGCAGGAAGCCAAAAATAGGAGCAGTTATCATGGTTGAAAATCTCATACTGCTACACCGGGAACAAGTGGCCCCTCCTACCCTCACAGCATCTACCACCTTTTATGGGCAATTTGTTTTCCTCCTAATTGGACATTCAGGTGGTGTATAACAACCCAGGTTCTGTCTTTATGTATGCAGGTTATTTGTTTCAAATATACATGTAAAGTTTGCACCAGCATCCAACTTTCTTTTATTATTGTTGTCAAAGGATAGTTTGCTTTTTTTCCTCCATGCAGCAACTGTATTTAATGAAATTGTGAATTTGAGTGTCAACTCCCAACAACAGGAAATGTGGAACTAGTGTTTCTCTCTCTGTTTCCTTTTTTTTCTGTGGAGTGGGTGGTGGGCAGGCATGCCGGATGGGGAGTGTGTACTACTGATGTAGGAGGGAATCTTGAGAGAATAATTTTTCACTTTTCCCAAAGAGTTCTGCAAACATGAAGCATAAAAAAAAAAAAAGCTAATATCTATTAAATGCATATGTGAGAAGGAGGAACTGAGGGACCTGAGGAAGGGGAGAGTGCAAGGGGGTGAAGTCTGAAAGGAGGAGAGGGGGAGAAGGACGGCACTTAGGATAAAACACTGTGAGCTCAGTTGCCTTCATCTAGAATTGTTAGTAAATAACTTTACCAGTGCTCTTTTCTTATTCTCAAAGCCTAGAGACTGACAATTTTGCTCAAATCCCAATAAAGTGATTTATTTAAAAGTGCTTCTTTCCAGAAAATCCACAAAATGGAGTCAAATAGTCTTCTCTACTCCCACCATCAATTTTTGTTATCTGTACCAGCATGGGAGTGATGTTTATGCTTTCTTTTTTTTTTTCTGTCTCCACTATGTAAAGAAGAAATCTGTTTTTTATCAAGCACTCTACTTTTTAAAAAATATCGTAATATAAAACCTCCAAATATATAAACTGAGATAACTTCTTTAAATGAGAAAATCATCTGTATAAAGGAAAATTAATCATCTTGCCAGACTGAACCCCCAAACTTAAGGGGTTGAAAGTATATAATCCTCTGTCCTTACATCTGAGAAGAACAGGACTGACATACTTCAGAACAGGATCTCAGGAATCTCTTCAATTTCTAAACCAACAAAATGAACTTATGCTAGTTTCTACACCTCTTTCACATATTGAAAAGGCACTGATTTCTTTCCACACACTCACACCAGGTTGCCCACACCGTGTTTTCATCATTCTTTTAATATTTGGTACTGATCTTGGGTGGCCTCGGTCTGCAACAGCTTCAAGCAGGGTCTCAGTTCCTGGCCAGAGATTGAGTTGTGGTCATGGCAATGAGATCGCTGAATCCCAGCCACGAGACCAGTGGTCAGTGACAAGGCCCTGACCCTACGGCTTTGCAGATAAAGAATTCCCACAAAGACGGAAAGTAGTGAAACAAGTAAAGTATATATTAGGAGAACAAAGAAGTACAGTATGTGTGGATAGACACACGGGTGGACTCAGAGAGAGAGAGTCGCGCCCTCGTGGCAGTTTAAATCACTTATACGGGGCACTTCTTCCGTGTTTCCTTTGACCAATCATTTTGATTTGCCTGATTCAGAGTCCATATTTGGTGTATCTCAGGATCTTCCCATGTGTGTGCGCATCTCTTAGCCAAGATGGAGTCTACCGAAGAGGCCTGTGGGTAGTGAGCATCAGCTGGCATCAGCATCACTTTCCTTTTGACCTCCAAGGAGTCTTTCTGCGCATGTGTAGTCTGGGAGGTCTCCTGACTTCAAGAATGAGAACTATGTGGTCTCTTATCTTCTATCTGGGCGGGGCCCAGCCTCCTCTCTCAATTGTCCTGTTATTCCCGTCTCGGGGTATTGGTCCACAAGGAACAAACTCAAACCATTTGCCCTGGGGGCCCATCTGTCTCCTGCCTCAGTACTTTGTTCAATAAGCATGCAAAACCACTTTATGTACCTAAGAAATTTCTGCCAAACACCCTATCATGACAGATCAAATGAGAAGAGGTTCTGAAACCAAGGCTCCCCGGGTCCCGGCAGACAAGGAGAGAAATTGGTCCTCAGTAAGAGGGATCCTGGGTAAAGCTGTGGAAGGTAACAGCTTCCTCAGACAGCACTCCCCACCTCAGCAAAGTACATGAACTAGATGTTTTACTCCAAGACTTTGGCGCTTTAAGCACCTATTTTACTGAACTGATGAGATACAGTGAGCTAACATAAGGGAATGACTATAATGTCATCTGGAGCAGAGCGGATCTGAAAGAGCACCACGTGAGTCCACGCCCAAATGGAGACCTGCCATGATTTTCATTCTCACAGAATCCTGACCTAGAACTCCTCTCTGTGTCAATCAAACAGACACCATCTTCTTATATCTCTCAAAAAGAAATCATAAGCATAATATATCCTCCCTTTATTTTCCCCCTTCCTTCTAACTGGTCTTCACCGGGCTATAAGGAATTCAGTAACTCAGGGCTGCTCATCCATCGCTTTTGCTGCATGTGAGAAGCATGGCCATGAGGGGAAAGACAATAAACCACAGTCTATTCATTTCCCCATTTTCCACTGCTCAGAAACTATGATGACAGCATATCAAATAAAACTTCTACAATGCAATTTTCTACTTGAATCAAGTCCAGGTGTCCAGATATCACCACATCAGCCCCTCACCAGCCTGTTCCTGTTGATAGTTCATGCTCCATCATCAGAGAGCAATGGACCTGAAACACCATAGTATCCCCCATGAAGTCATGTTTACTGACCAAACTACATGAGGCCAAGTTATGGAGGCTCTAAAATAGACAGGAACATCAAGAAATATTAACCGATTGAAGGCTCTTGGGCAGGGAAGTAACAAGATAAAACTTGCTTTTGAGTGAATAACCTGGGAGTCATATGTAAATTATGACAAAATGGAAGATACTGGTCTAAGAGACAAGAACTATAGAATTTATAGTATTGCAGGTATAAATGAAAATGGAGAATGGAGACAGAAGAGAGGGTGAATTAGGATGATTTTAAGGGAAAAAATACTTTGAGAAATTAAGATTTGACAGGATCTAAATAATAAAAGACATAAATACTTCTAAATTGACCGTAAGAAAGAAGACCTTCAAGACTGGGAGAATTTTCTTGCCAGAAAGAGAGAAGTTTAAAAGAACAGTTTGCTTGAAAGATGAATTTGGTTTTGGACATGCTGAGTTCAAAGTAAAGTCAAGATATACAAGTAAATGAATCCAACAGGTGCCTGGTGACTCTGAAGTGACACTTTAGTGAGAAGGTAGGGCTGGAGGTGGGTATGGAGGAGATAAAGTGTAGAGGTGACATATGAAGCTGTGAGTGGATGAGGTGTCCCAAGAGTGAGTGTGGAGAGAGTTTCAAAGGGTAGAGATGCCAGAAGAGGAGGAAAAAGGAATTTGGATGCAATGAAAAATAAGAGCGTAGAATTAGGCAGGTCAGAAGAAGAGAGACTCGAAGGGAAAGATAGATGGGATGGATGGGTGCAGAGCAGCATCATGGTAGTTACAGAATCTAGATTTTGGTTCTGGGTCTGCCATTACTAACTCTCACAGACCTTCTCTGAGCCAAATTCTTTGTATGCAAAATAAGCAATTAAGATGAGATCAGCATTTCCCACAAGTTTGTTCCATATAAGATTTTAAATCCTACACAAAGCAAAGCACCCGGTGTCCAAATACACTTGAGAAATGCTTATTTAAAACACTGTTAAACAGATTTTGCCTATTGCAGGATTTATTATAAATTTTACAATTCTGATATGCATCATGAATCTCCGAGATGGGAGATACAGATTGCAATGTTTCCTAAGTCATTTGACAAAAAGAACTTGTGTGTGTGTGTGTGTGTGTGTGTGTGTATAGAAGCAGTATCTCAAAGAATAGTATCAGTGGAACTATAGAAAATACTGGCCTAGAAGATTTCTAATGACACTCCCAGCTCCAGAATTTTATGAATCTGTCAGACATATAATCTGATTCTCAGAAAACTTTATCTATTTAACAATAATAAAGACACAGTAATGTCAATGCCATCATTAAATGTCGTCTTTAAGTCCAGGAATGTACATTTATTATTTAAAACTCTGTTTCTGATCCATATTTATCAGTGATGTTCTGCACTGTCAAAAATGACATGTTAATACAGTTCTCCAAAAGAATTATGTTTTCACAAATTTGCAGCTTATTTGTCACATGAGAGACTTTTATTAGGTGAGGTGATAGATGTTAACCAACCCTACTCTGGTAGTCATTTCACAATCTGTAAGTATGCCAAATAATCACGTTGTACACCTTAAACTTACACAGTGCTCTACGGCAACAATGTCTCAATAAACCGGGGTGGTGGATATTTTTGTGCCTTTGCACACTGGAGAAAGAATCCAGGTTTTGTCCCTCAAAACAGAGGGATCCTAAGAACTATAACTTATACAATATTTAAAATTAAGAGAAAAGAAGCATTGATACAGAATTCATGATATGTTTATCTCTGGCTCTGACTCTGAAAGCAAACCAACTCACCAGCCTTGCCTAACTACCACATTCAGTACAAGTTCTTTCACTTTGTCTGCTCCCGTTCCTACTGACTCCTCACTGATGTTCAAAAATGGTCTCACTCATGGATGGAACTGAAGGTTTCCTTGGTCTGACCCTGCCTGCCCGCTCTGCTGACCAATCCTGACAACATGGCCCAAGTCAAAGTGACAGTTTCACTGAACTGTGATCTTTCAACCTTCATTCAGAGATTTATTAACTTGATTTTTAAACAAATTTTAGGTGCATAGGAAAAAGATCAAAGGATACTAGATAAATGCTAATCATAAAACTATTAATATTTCCTATCTCTACCACTATTATTCTTTTTTTAATTGAAGTATAGTGTTATGTACAATACTATATTAGTTTCAGGTGTATTACATAAGTGATTTGACATTTGCATACATTGCAAAATGATCACCATAAGTTTAGTAACCATCTGTCCCTAAAGTTATTGCAATATTATTGACCAAATGCCTTATGCTGTATATTACATCTCTGTACCACTATTTTTCTTATTTCCATTATACATGTGTATTTAGTTTTTATTAAGAAATCTCTTAAAGCTTTGTCACTTGGCTCTCCAGCACTCAAAAGATTATAACAAATAGAATGAAGGTCTCAGAGGTGGGACTAGAAATTTAGAGTCAGTTACTCTGACAGCAATGAAGTGATAATTAACAGGCTGACATTAAGAGAGGTGACAGAAAAAGGCACACAATGAGATCTATTACTACATAGGAATGGATGGCCATTCAAAATGATGAACATGGGTAATCAGGAAAAGGTAAAATATAGTGCTATACCTTGTGTGTTAAACAGCATGGAAATGCACGATACAGTTTATAAAAACTTAATTCAGAATAATAGAAAATAAATAGATAAGATGGTTTGGCACACAAAGGGGTAAGCTTGAGTGGTTAGGAAAATGACAGTGTATGAAATACCTCTTCCTTCATTGCTGGATAAAGAGACGTCAATATAGTTTCACATGAATATGTACTAAACAGCATTACATATGGTCAGATATTTTCTACTGTTTGGTTTTTACTAAAATGTTACTGTTAAAGTCTGTCAACTTTAATTTGCTAAAGGGGAAAATCAGCAAAGACACATTTTGAATTATTCGACTGTACAAATTCCAAACAGGGAAAATGGTGCCCTTGGCCATGATGGTACAGAAGGCTATGACAACAAGGTAGGCTATCTGGCTGTCTCCTAAGGGGACTCACTGTCCATGGCATCCACTTCGTGCACTATTTCCTAAACTTTTCTAACAAAGATGTAGAAAACAGTAGACACATTTTATTAGGGAATCTGGGGAAATCTTACTTTTCTTAATTCTAAACTTACAACATTTTAATCACTTTGAACTTCAAATAAGACTCTGACTTTTCAAAAGGTTATTATGATTATAGTTTTCCTCCTTCAGGTTAGAAAACCTGAACCAATGGCCAGTTTTAAATTAACTCTATAAATTTTATTTCAATAAATAACTCAAATATCAGTATTTCCTGATAGAAGACATATTTTTTCTTTCACAAAAAGCACATGATAGAAAACATTGCCAATTCCTGCATTGGCCCTTTTAAATGATAGCTTGCTCAATGGCAGGGTATTTTGGAAATTAGATAGAATAATGCCATCGTATAAAAGTGATCCTATATTCAATTACAACACCTTTTGGACAAATGTATCAGAAACATTAAACTCTAGGGACACTTTCATTTTCCTTGTGGGTCAAAGCATCTCCGAGTATCTTTAGATCTTAACATAGTAGCTGCAGTACCCACACAAACGTAGGTAGAGAAGTACCCTCACTTCAACACTTCACAAATTAAAGCAAAGCCGGTCCCCAATTTTTAACAAAACCCAAACTATACTTCTCTCTAGTTTAAAGGAGCCTGAGAATATGAAGAGTTCCTTTCAGCTTTCCCCCAAATAGGAAAGGTTTATAATAGAGAAAGTGATGAATGACAATCGTCACTTATAGATTTCTTGGTAAGTGGTCATTCCTCCCTAATTTTTCTAGTATAACATGATTATCATCCTAAGTCTGTTTCCCGACGGTGAACTGCCAGCTTAGGCCATGTTTGTCCTTTTTGGAGAAGAGGGGTATAAACAATGAAAACTTTCACACATAAACAGTTTACTTCTCAAAGAAAGCCAAGTGAGCATGCATTACAAGAGCACATAATCATTAGCAGTGTCTTTGTTAGAAGAGAAAAAAAAAAACACCTTGAAAATTGGAGTAAAGAGGGTTTACAATTTGAACTGACACCTGGCATCTTAGAGTTACAAAGGACAAAGAATAAAGCATTATTTGAGAAAAGTACACTAAAAGATCCTACGGCTCTACTAATGCTTAAAATCCAAAGTAATTATCTCATATTTAAACCAAGAAACAAAAACACCCTATGTGTAGCAGCATCTTCCCGGTTTTCTGCAAATTTGAGATGAGCTTTGTCCTCTGTTTTCTTCCTACAAACATTTTAAAGCCTTCATAATCTTTCCTTTGCCCTATCATCCTCCATGAGCTATGCTTTTCGTGCTTAAATAAGTACTCCAGTTTGCTATCTGGACATGGGCTTTTGAGTATGAATGACCTACTCTATTGGTAGATTAAGTCCAACATCTCATTTAGGGGAAAATTACACAGCATTCAAGAACTTAACTGAGTGAAAATTATTTTAAATGCACACTCTATTTTTTTTTTCAAAATGGCACATATAATCCTCATTGTAAATAGATTACATAAAAAGAAAAATATTGTTTCTAAAATTTCATTTTCTTTGGGCTCAGAAAAGAAATATTTGTACATTCCCATATTATGCTCAACTTTCTTCAAATAACTTTTGATATTCTGAAATTTAGTTTTTGTTATAGCAAGAAGAATATTCCACCACTAAACTCAGAAATTATTTTACATTTATTTAACTGCACACTAGTTAAATAAAGAAAGAAAACATGTGTCTTTCTGCCCAAAGCATAGCACGTAAAGCATGCATTTCTTTTAGATTAGAGTCATCATGCATGGTTGTCTACCCAATGACCAGAATCAAGTCATATAGGTATACAGTGGTAAATGACTCCATTGATTCACATCTTTTTCACAAGACACATGAGGAAATTTTCCACTGGACTGGTGTTGAGTAGTGTGTATACAGGTCAATGGAACACCTTTTCTTGCTCTTTGGTCTACCAGTCTGTTGGCCCAAGTCTTTCTTGATTATTAGACACTGATCCCATTATGCCTTCAAAGGCTATCATCAACCACATATTCCAATATTCAGATTTCCTCTCTCTGGATCTGTATTTCCAGTTCTGCAAAATATACAATCTCAGCTCACTAATATTTTCCTTTACAATTAATCAACTGATATAGAGGAAGTGAGAGAACTGAGTCAGAAACAGAGATGATGCTAACGTAATACAGTAGATAAGGGTTTTAACTCAAGTCAGACAACCTAGTTTTACATTCCAAGTGTATCGTTTGCTCTTCGTAGGGCCCTGGATATGATCACAGCACCTACTTCGTAAGGTTAACGTGTGGCCGAAATGAATGATGTATAAAAATACTTGACACTGCTCCTGGCAGTGCCCAATAATGCTGTAATTATAATTAACAAGGCAAAGTTGTCATATGTTAGTTAGAATGGAGCTAATAATAATTCCAAAATTCTATCAGGTGAATATTCTGATTTCTTAAATCCTGAAGCCTTACTAGAGAAGATATCTGAGTTGATCCTCCTATAAATTTTCTTTAAAATCACTACTGTGATAGATGACAGAGAATAAAAGGAGAGGGAGGAGGGGTAAAAGGACAAGAACTAACATTCATTCAACGTTAAGTTAGGTGTCAGGCATTATGCTCAGTATACGTCTTAGCCAAGTAGATGGAAAAGTCACCAAGCTGGAAAGTGATTAAGATTTGAACCTGAGTTCTTCTGATGTCAGCCTGTATTCTTTAGTGAGAAAGGCAAACAAATAAGCAACTATCCATAAGACAGTGTAAAGTGTATTAAGTACTATGGGAGACTAAGTGATGAATTCCAACTCAGCGGAATTAGATCAGACAATATAGAAGAGGTAGCACTGAGTTTATTAAAACTAGGGAAAAATAACAAAATGTAATAAAATATTCAATATTTATTAAGTGATTACTGTGTGTACTATTCTAATGTTTTATCCATGCAATGTATAGATAAGGGTAAAAGAATGTATTTTGGCAGAAAGATCAGACTCTACCCAGAGTTGAGATGGCAGATGGAAGGAACTTCATAGTCCTGTGTACTCAGTGTTTGTGTGCACAGGGAAACGACAGTGATAAAACTGGGAACGCAGGTTAAGGCCAGTTTGGGGAGAACTCTCTGGATGCCATACTAAAAAAAATTAGGTTTTATCCCAGAGAAAAAAAAATTAGAGTCAGGTTAGGTTTTTAGCAAAAGAGCCACATTAATCATATCTGACTTTTTAGAAAAATAATTAAGTTAGAAAGGTAAGAAAATGATTTGGAGTTGGTGGCTCCAGAATAAACAAAAACAGAAATAAATTAAAAACTAAAACACCGCAAGATTACTCAAATAGTTCAAATACGAAATGGAAGAAGTTTGAACTTTCAAACTGGGAGTGTGAATGAATCTGGGAGGGACGGATATAATAGGCCTTCTAAAAACAGAACTGACAGAATTTGATGGATTAATGGATACCAATAGTAATGACAAGAGAGAGGTCTTCAAGATATTCAGGTCATATTGCCAGTAAGTAATGTGTCAGTAGTTCCAGACAGAGAACAGAGCGAGAAACAATGACAAATGATGCAGAGATGATAGGTCATTGGTAGACAGACGGCCAGGGTTCATAGTACTTCCACATATATTTATGATGCAGATTGTAAGTATACATAATGTATGGAAAATGTATGCATGATTTTCATCTCCTATATAAAAATGTGTGTGAGTTCAGGCCACCAGATTAAAGGAAGGAAACAAGATCTCTCATGGAGAGAGAATGTGAAGTAACAAGAGAAAGCTAAAGATGGACATTTGGGAAATTGGCTCCACATAAGGGACAGATGCAAGAAAAGGAAGTACTACAGGAGATAAGGACATTAAAACAAAGAAGTCAAAAAAGAGGGCAGGAGACGCAGCAAGGAAGAAAGTAACAGTATCCCGAGGAAAGTGGCTTCCAGAAAGCAGAAGCATCCATCAGTACCAAACACTGCAGAGAGATTAATCAGGGTAATGAGCAAGAAGAAACCATGGATCAGGCAATTAGATAATCTCTGCTGCATTATTAGCCTTTTGGAGACGGTAGGGTGAGGGTCAATGGAAAGTGAAGCAGTACAAGCAAAAATTCAAATTTTTATGAAAGAGCTGGCAGTGAAGAACTGGATTAGCTTGAGAGAAAGGATTTTTCTTTTTTTAAAGATGAGAATAGACTTCTTTTTTAATGTCTAAAAGGAAAGAAGCAAAGGGAAAAGGGACATATTTTTGAATATCCTAGACAGAGAGTGACAGACAGAGCAAGATTTGGGGGGAAAGGAAAGAGGCCTTGATGAAGAGCATAGCAAGGGAGAGCTCAGGAAAGAATATAAGCACTCAGTTATGAGGCAGAAAAGAAAGGTAAAAATACTGGGCTGGGGGAAGACAGAGTTTCTTTCGAGCCATTGATGAGAGAAGTTGATGGGTTTTAACAATGTGTGTGTCTGCATGCGCAGTGTTAAGTTTAATCATTTTGCTTCCTCTACAGCAAAGACTGAGATGAGGTCATTTGTTAAAAGGAAAAATCAAGTTGGGATAGAGATTTGAAGGAGGGAATAACGTTTGAAATGCGCCCTTTGAGAGACAGAGAAACTAGCTGACTAGAGATTGCTGAACAATCCGCAGGCTCAGTTTCAAAAGCTGACATTCTAAATAGCAGAGGTGAGTTTTTTTCTCCTTCAGCAGCCCCTAATTCTAAAGGAAGAGAAGGATTCAGTTGTCTCGGGGTGAGCACTGTCTCCTGCCTGCGGGAACAGCAAAAGGACAAAAGAACTAAGAATAGTTTTAAGACAGTTCTTAAAATAGTTGAGCCAGGAATCTTAGTTTACAGGTCAGAGACCAGGAGGAAGGAGGGTGAATAACAGTGATGATGAAAGTGATGGTGGCAAACATGGTTTAGCTCTTACTGTGTACTTGGCAGTGTTCTATGTATTTTACATATATTAATCCTTTTACTCTATATAAGGTCACGTCCTGCATGCAAAAAACAGGTATATTTCCTAACCAGATGTACATGCCACATCACACTCCCATTTTTAGTATGTTTTATTTGTAAATGCATTTCTGTATAACACATCATTTCCAAGACACATGGGCAATTTGTTTTCACTTTTCTAACTCACATTCTAGATGGCTCCAGTTCAGCACAGGAATATGTAGCTCATTTTCCAAACATCACATTAATGCATGATTTAGGAAGTAAACAAGAGTTGAAAATAAAATCCTCTTGGATATTCTGTTGTTTTAAAATCTGAAGTGTTCACTATCCTTTAAATCTGTAATCACTAAAAAGAAATCCACTGTCACTAAATCACATGTAACTCTACAGAAACCACACAATGCAAAGTTCTCCAAAGAATAATTATCATTAAATGTGACTATGAAACAATAATAGTACATTACAAGGCCACTTACACATGCATGCTATTTTATCTGACATTATTGAAGTCTTTATTTTCTTGCTTAGAGTTGAGGTTATAGCAAATCCAACCATGGTAATAAAATTACCAGAGGTGAAAAGGCAGTTCTCTAGTATGTGAAAATGACATGAATATTCAACAAGATGTATAAACGAGGAGATATATTTGGATTAAAGCTGGCCTACTAGGCACATCTATCATAAAAAATTTAAAACCCTCAAATAATCTTTAAATTGATCAATTTTAACATGATCTATTACAACCACAAGTATAATCTCTATATGTTTGATTATATAATTAATATTAGTAAATATAATACATTTCTTTTAAAAGTTTTATATCTCATTGAAATCACAGAGAAAATTTACTTAGTATATTTATGATCATTTATACAATTCTGAATATCTATAACATTTCTGTTTCTACTGATCTTTTCTTCTTTCCCAAAATATATCATATTTTAAATTTTAATTAAAGAAAATGTGCCTGCTTTTATTATTATTTTAAGATATTTTTCCTCCATAGTAGCCTTTCCTATTCCCTTTGCTCCTTTGTGAGACCTCTTTTTAACCTTAGTTCTATCTGTAGTGTCTTTGGTTCCTTCTATTTTTGTATTTTGAAAATATTGGGAACCTCATCTTTTAATTTGCATCTAGTCTTCCTGCATAAGATTAAATTTAAAACTTTTCCTTGTAACAACATCTGATCTTTAATAAATGATGTTATAGTTTCTAATGTGTTATGTTGATTATTATTTTAATAGCACTTTAATTTTTGTGGAATTTCCCTCTCCTCTTTAAACACTGAGAAACTAGAATGAGCACAGGAGATTAAATGATTTGTTCAGAGTCACAGATCAAGTAGAAGATTGTGGACTGTAACGAAGATCTCCTGATACTCAGAATCTTACCCCATGAATCAAACACAAAGAGAGGGCTGTACCCAAAACCTCCCATCCCCATTCCCCAAATCCTCCATCTACTTAAGGTTAATTTTTTTAATCTCTTTAGGATGGCATTTGTAAATTGTCAGAAGCTTGAGTAGCCGCTGTACAAAAAGCCTTCGTGTATAAACATCTCCGAAGCAGGCAAATGATAGATAACACAATGAGCATTTTTTATCTTCCCAGCTTTAGCCTTTTGCTAGCTTATAAATTTTTAGAGGGGAGCTATAATGCTATTGAATTGATGACAGCAACAGACAAGAATTTAGAGACAGGAAGATTCCTTCAGACAGACATTCACCAGACAAACTGATAGCACTTAAGAGTTTAAGTGACACCTCTTCTCTAAAATCCCTAGAACAAAACCCCAAAAAAGCCATCAGATCTCATAGCATCAGGTGTGAACTGAATCACAATTCATCCCTTGGATTATATCATATCACCCTATAAGCTTCTATGTTAACAAATCATATAGTATATGGCTATACTTCTTTTCCTCTGAAAAGTGATTAAGCAAAATCTTTTCTCTTATTTTCATTTACTTTTGATTGAAAAACAGCTGGCTGCCAAAGAGGAATTTTCCATTAGATGTTCACCACAAGAAGTGTCTCTACTTTTACGTCAATTAAAATATAATTTTTCTTTTGACAATAACTTGGACATATATACATATTTCATTGAAATATTAATAAATCATGTATCATTCAAGGAAAAATTCAAAAATTCATTCAAGTGTCTTTGTTCTTCTTTTCATTTTAATTTTTTAAAAATTTTATACAAATTTTTAATGTTACTTTCCATCTATAGTTATTACCAAAGATGTTCTTAATAACACCAAGGTAGTTTTTTAATCCCCTGCTACTCTGACTTTCAAAGACAGAAGGAAGGACTGTTTGCTATGATGAAAACTATCAACGGTCAGCAACCAGGTGGCCAGAGTTCCAGCTCTGTCATAAGCCACATTGAAGGCCTTGCACAAGTTGCTTTTGCTCTCTGAGCCACAGTTGCCTCATTTTTAACACTGACAGGATAGAGCTAGGTGATTTTCATACCCTTTTGAGCCTTATATTGTATATACAGAGATAACAAATTCCTAAATACTCATATATTCGTATATTAGCTATGGAAGAGGGAATTGCCTCAGTGCTCAACTGGCCTGGTGGATGGCCGGACTGCCTGCTAAAGCACCTCTGGCCAGATGGGAGTTTTATGTGAAACGGATGCAGTCTTTCTCTTGATTCAAAAGACTCACAGGATTTCTGGAACCTCTTCAAAACAACCTTTACCAAACACATTTCGATGAGTTATGTCTACACTGATCAGAAACATATGGATTGAATTTTCCTAGAGTTTAAAAATTAAATGAAAAGAGCATAACAAAATGAATTTTGAATTTTTCCAAAGCTAAAAAATTAAATCATGTAAGATACAAGAAGCCACTGAGTTCTTCCCACTCTAATGCTGGGTCCTTATCAGAGTGGCCCCTTTGCTATCTATCCTATGTTATTTCTTTTTTCTCAAAAGATGATTAGGGGATTGAGCATTCAGTGTGTTTTACTTTTTTGTTATATTGGCTGGCGTTTGAGGAAAATCAGGCTGAAATTCATGAGACCCACATGCCTAGAGAGAGCAGTTATTACCAGTACTCCTTTAGGTCAGATGGCCTCACTAACATTTGTCAGTAGCCTTAAAAATGTACCCTTAACTAAAGAAGAAATCAAGTCAAAGAGGAGGGATAAACAAGAGCTATCACTATCAACAGATGAATGACTCCTAGTGCACTCTTTCACAAGAGAGAATCAGGATATGAAGGATGGTAGGATACAATGATGCAATGTCTAGTGTTGAATCATTCAGTACAGTAGCTGCCAGACACATGTGCTACTTACATTTAAATTTAAATTAATTTAAATTAAACTAAAAATTCAGTTCATCAGTTGCAAAAGCCACATCTCAAGCTCTCAATAGACGCACGTGGTAGATAACTGCTCTACTGGCCAGTGCAGATGTAAAACATTTCCGTCATCACAGAAACCTCTCTTGGCCAGTGTTGGCCCAGTATAATGCCTGGCGTGTAATGGATGCCCCATGAAAATTAAAGAAAATAATTATAAACTAATAAAGACATTTTGAATAGCTAAGATTAACTGAGTAAAGTTTGTTTTCAAAGAAAATATGCATTTTCTGAAACTTTTTGCGCTACCTTAATATAGCGCAAATATATATACTATGCCAGAAGAATCACTACCCTAATCTGTTGATATAATTGAAGTGGTTTCTATCAATTGCTATAAAACATCAATTCAGCTATATTTTTTCTCAATTATCATTAATACTACCTTGTATTTGTATAAATTTAATTATATGAAACTATTTAGCATACAAAGCTTTGCATATTCATTTCAGTTTCACAGAACTCTGAAACTGAGGATTATCATCCCTGTTTTATAGATAGGGAAACATGTTGATGGCACCAAACGACATAGTTACACAGCTATATTCAAATTTAGAGGAATCAAGGGATTGTTTACAGTAGCACAACTAACAACAGAATGCATCCAGGGCTTAATCCTCCCTCTTCTGGCTTAAAGTCCACAGCTCTTGACACTAAACTATGTAGCTCCCGAGCAGATCAATCAATCAAAGCATAATGTATATACTTAGATGAAGAAATAATCTTTATAGTTCCTATATCATGTATTAGTATAAGCAAAGACATCAGTAATAAAATGACTAGAAAAAAAAGATGGATGCCTAGATGTTGATTTTGTAAACTTAAGCCTAAAATGCCAAGTCTGAAGTAATGCACTGTAAATTTGACACACTGGTCACGTTGTACAATGCCAGGGATCACATGCATAATGTGGTCCACGTGGTCAGTGGCACACTTCACATCTCCAGGGGATTTCACTCACATCACCTACAATGTGTCTCACTTTCTGAAGCTGGGCAACATCAGAACCCTTCAACTTTGGCAAAATCAACCTTGACATTTAGTATCATATTCTTTGCACATCAAATGAAGCTGAATCTGCTGAGCTAAACTGAAGCATTTTGGGAATAGTGGTAAAAATATTCAGGGCTGTCATGTTATTTCTAAGTGTTTTCTGACACTTCATGATTTGGCAGAGACTTTCAGGTGCTATATATATATATATATATATATATATGTGGAATTCTACACCTCTATTAAGAGAAGCAATGCAGTATTGTACTCACTAGCACAGGTTTTGAAGTACGATTGTTTGGGTTCAAATTCAAGCTATATAATCTTAAGCAAGTTACTTAATCTCTCTGGGTCTCATTTTTCTTATCTATAAAATTGGGATAATAATATTGTTTTCCTCCAGATACAAATAAACACAGGTTAAGTATTAAGAATAGTGCCTAGCACATAATAAGGGCCTAATAAATATTGTATTTGTGCTGTTGTTGCAGTCATTATGATGTTGTTGAGAAGGATGATTTGAAATCACCTACTGTAATAATTAATTTCCAGAGATGGCTCCCAATGAGCAATAAGCAATGAGCCTATTCATGCCTTTGTGTAATCTGCTTCCACATTGAATACTGGACTGACCTGTGACTGCCTTCAACCAATAGAATGTGGTAGAAGTGACACACCATTCTAGTATTGAACCTAGGCCTTAAAGAAGGCCTGACAGCTTCTTCTCATGCACTTTTGGGAGCCTTTCAGCAACGTTGTAAAGTTCTGCTAACCAGATAGAGAAAGCCATGTAAAGAAACCATGTGGAAAGACCACAAAGAAAGAGTGAGACCAAGGAGACTCTATAAAGAAATAAAGAGGCCTAGCCATCTGATCCTCCCATTTGAACACAACTTTCCAGTCATCCCCCACAAGGCACCAGAAGCCATCTCTGATGTTGTAGCCGTGGCCATCATTTGGTCACAGCCACACGAGTGACCCCAAGTGAAAACCAGCGGAAGAGTCATCCAGCTGAGCCTTCTTCAATCAACAGAAACATGAAAAATAATTAAATGTTGCTATTTTAAACCATCTCGTGGTTAAGTGGTTTGTTATGTAGCAACAAATAACCAGAGCACTTAATATTTAGTTATAAAGCTACATATGAATCTTCAAAATCATTGTAATCAGAGATGCTATTTACGTTTCTCTCTCCATTGTCTTCTACTTGATGATAGGTTCTTATTATATCTGTCATATCTACCTCATATCTAATTTTTCCTAACACAGACTCTTTGCTATGTTTAAGCAAAGTTACCCGACTTATCCTTCATATAACGTTTTTCTTCCAGTTTTACATCTTCTATCCACAGCATTTTCACTACCTGTGATATTCCCCTCTTTCTTAGAGGCCAGTCTATTTTCATTTTCTTCTTCCAGGAAGCCTTCCTCGACTTTACTTCTATTCTTCCTTGGCTCACATATGCACATTTTGTATCACATAAATTCACTGATATGTATTTATAGTAGATGGTCTATTTAGAATTAAGTCTCATTTGTGCCTCAATCTGATTTCCTGTTTGAAGAACAGCAGTCTATATTTTTGTATCTTTATGAGGTATTTAGTATATCACACAACTCTATACACAGACTGTCTCCCAGGGATGGACTAACATCACCAAGCTCTAGAAATAGCTGACTATAATATCAAAGTCAGTTCACTAACTTATAATAAGAACAGTGATTTTCAAAGCAACAACACTACACAATGATTTCCTCACATTATGGTGGTTTTAACCTGTAGGCAATCAACATGGGAAGCCAATTATAATCAAAAGTTTGCTTGATGAGGGTGGAAAGTTACTTACGTGATTTGATTGTATAATGGTATCTATCTAAGAGAGTCTCATGTATCCATATCCACAATAAGATTATACCCACTCCCTAGCCATGCAAGTCCTCAGGCCAGGCATACTCCTTCCTACACTGTGTTGAAAAAATACTCCTTGACTGAATTTTCATTCATTCAAAAATATTTACTAAGCATCAACCATATGTCAGGCATTAAGGACAAAAAAAAATGACCAAAGGAGACCAAAATCCTCATCCTAATGGACGTTACATTCTAGGAAAAGTTTCTGGCTTACTGCTAAGCTCTCTAAAATAAATTCTAAAAAACAAACATACGGTCATATGTATATAGCTATTGTTTTTCTACCTTAGAAAATTTATATTTTGCCTGGAATTTTGAACATACAAAGCCATCAAAATAAGCAAATACCTACTGAGGCTGAGAGTAAGAACTGCAGCTTGCCAGATGTATAAACAGACCATAGTTCTCACTGCAGGAGCGTAAAGCATTAAATCCTTGTGTTAACAACAAGAATCATTATAGCCCTTTATTTCAAAAATGATTTAGAATTTTTAAACAAATCCTTGTATTAACAACAAGAATCATTATAGCCCTTTATTTCAAAAATGATTTAGAATTTTTAAACAAATCCTTGTATTAACAATAAGAATCATTATAGCCCTTTATTTCAAAAATGATTTAGAATTTTTAAACAAATCCAAAGCAACCGTCTAGCGCAGTCTATGTTCTCTGATACATCTTTTACACTAATGCTTATTTCTTTAAAAATTGCCAAAATATCTAGGTGAAAGGAGAATTTTATTTGGTACAACCTAATGTTATCCCACCACTGTCAGTATAAGCCTCACCATCACCTAACAGAGAACAAATATGCTTTGCATCTGACTAACCCTAATAAGGTATCTAAGGGATTTTTAAAAAATATTTAACTGGGTTTGGTAGAAATCCTCTCCACCACCACCTCCTACTCTCTGAGAGTATAAGTATTTAGCCTTGAGTAATATAGCTTGAATTACCTGAAAATGTCTATAAATACATTTTCCCTGCTTATCTAGGGTTCTCCTCTGTTCATTGGGATCAATGTTTAGATTGTTTCCAGAGAGGGGACAGCACCTTGTCAATGCCTGTAACATGTCAAAGGGTCATTAGAGCTTGAATCCACCATTGGAGCCTGGAAGGAATGCATTTACTTTTAACAGGCTGCAGTTTGGGCCAGTGAAAAATTAGTATGTCAAGGCATAGCCATTTAAGGAGGGTTAGTGTAAAGTTACTCCACCATTAGGCCTATTGGAGTGAAATGATCAGCACTTCAAGAAAACTCCAGAGCATTAATGGAGATGGGAAATGATGACAACAAGGTAAATAACAAAATACCACCTATGGTAGTAATGATGCTAAAAATGAAAATGGTACTATGGAATTCAAAGGGTTTACAAATTTGAATCACTAGATATGGTTCCTAAAACTATTCCTCACTGTAACTTTATGCTGTTTTTCCCCTAATAAAGACCTCTGTAATAGAGATACTTTATCAGTATGCTTATTAACACCTTGCATTTTCTATTTTATGAAAGTACAAGAAACGCTGTAGCTCATTTTATTTTTGTCTTGTTTAGACGCCTACTTATCAGTGCAAGCACATGACACATATCTCTTGGCTGAAAGTTTCTTCTACAAGTCTTAACTTGTGAAAAAATCTGAGCGTTTATGATCAAATTCACTGACCTGGTCAAAGAGAAAGTTTATGTGTGGCTCAAGTGCACATTAGAAAGAGCATAAAGTCAGGCATTTATTAGCTGTTTCTCATAGGATAGGTACTTAAATTCTGTTTCCTTATCTACTAAAATAAGTATAATAATACCATTTCAAAGGGTTGTTATCTGAGGGAATGAGTGTGAAATGCCTCTAATGTTGCCATATCCATAAAGGTTAGTTACATATTTATTATAGAACTATATTAAAGAATAAGTCGTACTAGAAGAAGTGAAACTGAAGAAATTCACAAGCATCCAAAATACTTAATATTAATCATCACCATCATGCAACTCAACCAGGCTTCCTCATAGTACTAAAAGGGTCACTATTCCACACTAAATCATTTTCATTAAGTGCACAAGCTTCAGGGGGTTAAAAACCGTTTGATTTAGCAATTCAAAGGCAAAAGTACAAGGATTTCCTTAAGGTATATATAAACGTGGACTCAAGCCAGGAGCTCTGTAGGCTCCCAGGGCTGGCGCTTGCTTTGCAGATGAACGCACCCTTTGGACAGAGAACGCAGTAAGGCAATACAGCTTGAGACTCAGTCTTCTGTGGAAGTTCCTGATCATCAGGTTTATATAGCCAAAACAGTGTTGACAAAGGAGATTTTTGAACTGCAAAAAACTGGAGACAAGGCTAATACCCATTCTGGTTTGGTTTGAGAGCAGTTCTTTGCAAAATCATGGCTATGGGTTAAATGGTTTTCAAAGGGCAGAAAACTGAATGAATTTTATGCTCCTTTCTCTTCTATTATCTTTCTAATATATCATCTAAATCCCTACTGTTACAGTCCCTTCCTCATGACTTCAGTGGAAAGAGAACAATTCAGAATCGGGTGAATTATTCCTAAGAAAGCCAGACCTATGCAAAATCTAGTAAGAGGATTAGCACAGGCTTCATGCCTGCTGTGCTTTTATTTATGCATGGTTCATAAAGGCACACTGCTGATTCCCATTTAGCTTGTTATCCACTCTAATACCATTATTTTTCTGCTACTGTTGCCTCACTCTGAAGTGTTCAGTCTCTGTCCTTAGGGCAGTTCTCTCCTCACAGGTGAACCATTCTTTATTGTCTCTATCAGACATCATTCAACTTGTCAAAGGCACTTTGAAATGCAATGCTCTTGCCCAGTATTTCACTTTCTAGGTGAAGTGAAATGCCTACAAAGATCTGCATAATTGACAAATAAAATTATCATCAACATCTACTGAATAAACATAAAAATTTTTATGGTATTGTACAGATTACAGTGGATAATATAAAGACGTGTAATGAATTGCCCCCATTCAAACTGCGTGGGGAAGGCAGACATGCAGAAAAGACAATCACAAGTACGAAGCAGTGTATAGAGTTCAAGAAAAGAGAACACTCTGAGAAGAAGTCAAGGTGGTTAACAGCCTGAAAGAAAGGTTAGGATGTTTTCGAGGGTAAAGAAGGGAAATTCAAATGACGAGGGCAAGGGGAACAGTTTTAGCAAAGACATAGAAGACTTCCGGAGCCCATCTGGATCCTAAAGAGAGGACTAGGGTGCCTGAAATCAAACCTCACCCAGAGGCTTACAGAGAGAAAACTTAGGGAGAACATTGGAGAACATTCCGTACTAGGTTAGGGCTGTCAAAAGTATTCAATGAGGTCGTATTGTATTGTGCTTAAAGTACAATCTGAAAAGATGAGTTCAAATCTAGGCATTGCTACTAACCCGCTATGAGTCCTTGGGAAAGTTACTTGCATTTATTTCTCCAGGTGTAAAGTGAGGATCTTAGTAGCTCCCACTTACAGAGAATGTGTGAGTACACAAGACAGTTCATGACTTTTCATATGTGCTAGGGCCAGGCACTGTGGTGGCACTAAGTATATTGATGAGCAAACAATGTTTGATCCTTGTCATCAGGGGTTTAGGGAAAGGATTTTGGATTTAAAACTCTGGATTAAAAGATATGCCATTCATTTGCATGTTTGTCTGGAATCTGAAGTGATAAAATAGCTATAAGGGCACATCATCTTTCTGCAGGATTTACTATAGATTGCTCAATAATTATTTATGTTCACTAAAGAAATGAGAAATAATTTATTGACTCATGTCTTAATTCTCCTGATATTTAACAATTGGTTATAACAACTTGGCAGTAAACCCCCCTCTCTCAAGGCCAAGGAAAACGCAGGCAACTCAAAATCATCTCTATGAGTCATTAATTAAGCAATAAAGATAATTAATGGAAAGAACATTGAGCTGAGGCCCAGTAGATGTAGTATGAGTCCTATTACTGCCATTATAACCTTGCAAAAATTACTCTATCTTTTCTGGGTCTCAGTTTCTTCAACATGAATATATGAAACCAGAGGTCTCAAAAGTCCTCCTAGCTCACAAATTCCAGGATTTTATGATGTAACTAAAAGAGCTGGTCATTACAATCTATTCTTGTAGAGAGTGTTATGCTCTCTTGAAGGTTAGCATAATTCCCAGTCATTTAGAGGACTGTACTTAATAACATAAAAGATACATATATAACACAGTATTTTTCCAGTGGTGTGTGGGATTCAGCCATTGCCAGAGCCTACTGCTAATTTTTTAGGAATATTAAAAGCCAGTTGACATGGGCTGTTAGGTTGGACTTGATTATGGCAGGAGAATTAATACCCTGGAAATTTGTAAATAATACAAAGTATGTTTTGCATTTTTGTTTGTTTGTCTTTTCTGGAGAGCCCGCTGTTAAACATTTATCAACATGTTAAGCCATTAAAGTGGAGTAAGTAAATCAACATTGTTAAGCAGCTAAGGTCTTCTGTTTTGCAGTTTTTGAATCATGATTGGCTCTGTGCTAAAAATAGTAGGAATTGTTTCAAAGGGTAATTCAGAATTAAGTACATTTAAAACAAAGTGCAGCAAGATGTCAAAAATAACAAGAGAAAGTTACTCTTACATTTTATCTTTTTCCTATTGTCCCAAGGTAATTTTGATTTGTATAAACGAAAGCTGCCCAGACGATATGCACCCCAGTTCTATATCCCAGCTGGAAATCACAGTCAAGACTGCTATCTATTAGTAGAGTGACTTGCCCTCAGTGAGATGTCCTAGGAAGTGGATTAGCTTTGCATTAAACATCATCAGGAATAAACAAGAAAACCCTAGAAGCGCTGCCAGTGGCTTAACATCAACTCACAGAAAGAGCTCAAGGCAAGCATTACTCCTAATAAATATCCTGATATTGAATCTAAGGGACTCTAAATTTGGTTTGCAAGATTGCCAACACATGTTACAATGCTTCCTGGGGCCCAGCACCACCACAGAATCATTCTAAAAGAAGCCAACAGTAGTGGGTGAGAGAAGAGCTTTAAATCTGGATTTAATTTCTCATAAATGAAATAAATGTGTCTTTTTAAGGTTTTCTGCATGCCTGTTGACAAAAGAAGAAACACTGCAGATTTACAGGGCTAGAAGACTGAAGTTCCAAGAGTCTTTGTTTGAGAAGAGTGAAATGTTCGAAGCTCATTCATTACAAAATCCTGCCAGAACACTCGAGATGATAATTAAAATCTGCATTGAAGAGGGTAACCAAGTACGATAATCCCAGGAAGATTTCATCTCTTGATTCTTTTTATTTTTCTCACTGCTTTATTTTTTTTTAATCAAAATGTATATTGTACAATAGTAAGGATAACAACAAAAATAACTGACATGACTTCTATTTGGCACCTTATCTGACATAAGGCAGTGTAAGCAATCTCATTTTGTGAGTGTACACCCAGATGTGAGTGCAATTTTTAGAGAAAAATTTTAAAAGAAAAATTGCTTAAGGACCTAGGATAGAAATCAAAGCATATAACCTAAGACTTTTTTTCTATCAGGAGTGTGGACTCCAATTATTTTCAAGATTTAGACTTAATTTCCCATTGCTAAGAATAAGGCCCATAAAATAAGCTAATCATTCCTTTATGGTCCTATCAAGCCAATAACTATTAGAACTACTAGTAATAGCAACATTCTGAAGGGTAGAGCATTTGGAAATCACCAACATTTACTAACTAGTTCTGTTAGCATTCTTAGGAAATAAAAGGATAAAAAGATTTTGTCCCCAGTGGAAAAAACTTAAAAAGAGTTCATGAAATTTAGCTCAAAAATGAATGTCAATGTCATATGCCTTAGCCATAAATCTATTTTCTTCTTCTGATACCCATGTGTGTTGAATCCATAAGTAAACATTTCTTGAGATAAAATGAAGAAAAGGACAGAAAATCATTTTAAAAACAAGGAAGGCATCAAATCAAGTTTTCCAAGTGCAACCTTATTCTTTTGTTGGTGTTGGTTATTATTATTAATTAACATTATTAAAACAATGCAGTGGCATACTTTTAGCAGAAAAAATGAGCAAAGTTCCTCTCATGCTGATATAAAATTACCGTAAAACATGAAGTCTCCTGTAACTCTTATGAAAGAGAATTACTGGTTGTGTGTAGTGATTTTCATTTCTGTTGGAGTAGTTACAGCTGTCAGTTGGGCTGAAAAAAAACCAAAAACACTTATAAAGTATAAATGTTCACGTTGAAATTTCCACGCAAATTCGGCAACAACAAAAAAAAACCTGTAAACAATTTATGTCTAATGTAGACGATTCCTGCTGTTGCTACAAAACAAAGTAACCACACCAAATGCATTATAGACATCACACTAACCAAGGCTGACAGTGCTAGGATGGGGAATCAGACCTAATCTTATTATTTGGCTGTAGTTTGGACAGCTTCTAGGCACGACTTAAGAAACAGAATTCAAAAGATTACTTTCTAAAATGGCAGTTTCCCATTCAAGCTTCTGTTTCCAATTTGTCTTCTCCCTCACGCTCCACCTCTCTCCTTGCTCCCCTTCTTCTCTCATCCTCTTCTACCTCCCCTGGTCACCTCCTTACTTCCCTCCTGGCTTCTTGGTCAGCTCTTTGTGAAGTGGTAACATACTTGCATGGGATTTCCTGTTTGCCTACTATAAACTAAATGCAAATGATCTCAATATCATGCTAACCATGAAAGGTTGGGTGGGCGAATGACTCTCTCACGTGTAAAGTCATTGTTGTGTTGGGAAATGCTGGTGTAGGGCCAAATTTTTCTTAAATGAATTTACCAAGAGCCATTATCAAGGAACAAGATCTTTGGAAACATTTATACAAAACATGGTGATAGTGGGAACCAGATGCTTTCGTTTCTATTACAATACTTTTGGGAGGTGGTTCTTTTTTTTTTTTTTTCTCCTGGTGTAAAGAGCAAGTTTCCACCCTTTATCACAGACATGTTGCAGTAAACTGTATCAAAGTCTGCCTCCACTAATCTGTGGCTGTTATTAATATCAATGGAGAAGAGCTATAAATTCCACCCCGACATGGCTTCAGGGGTGTGAACCCCCAGATCTTCTCTAATCCCAAGATTAGATACTGAAGTGCTGCTTCAATTGTACAATATTATCACATCCTATCACTTGGCCCCATTTCAGACTGGAGCATTTATTGACAATACTTTCCAAGCTGTTGCTAAGTTGTGAGCACTCCAGCTTATCTGTTGCTTCTTTTACAGCCTTAACTAGCAAGACTCTCAGAGGAAGTGTCCTGCTAATAATACCACCAGAAACAACCAGCTTGTTTTCATCCCCTTTAATAAAAAAGGTCCTTGATAGTCACAAACATTTATTTACTCTCAGTTACTTTCAGTGAAAGAATAAGTCTCCTTTGGTTTTTTTTGTTGTTGTTTATTTTTTGGTGGACCTATGCTAATTTCACACTCCTGTCTCTTTTTTTTATTCTTTGGATTTCTTATTGACCTCCTGAAAATCATGTGAGGATATGAGGAACTCTTTGTTGTTATTCATGGATTTTTGTTTTCTGTGAAAGATTACTTACGTCCATCTCTACAGTAGGAATGGTGAATTAAGCACTTTAGGGAATCAAGTAGAAGCCAGTATCCTTACTATAGGAGACAACAAAAGCAGCAAAAATAGCTTGACACATCTGATGAGAAAACATATTTCATCAGCTGAAAACAGGACTTCCCAAAGTTTCTGGATCATTAGGATTTTGTAAATATGTAGTTACATACACACAAAATACTGGGTAATGTTGAATATGCTTGGCATCTCCACTTGGATCTCTAGTGGAGATAAGGTGCTCAAAAGGAGCAAAAGTGAAATGCACATCATCTGAGCAAATCCACTCTTGCGGCAATATTCCCAACCCAGTTTCTAGCAACACCATCCCAGTGTCTTCGTTGATTCTCTTTCATTTCACATCCAATTCCCAAACAGATCCTGTGTGCTAAACACTCAAATCCAACCACTCCTTACCACCTCTTCACCTCTGGTCTAAGCCAGTGTATGTTCTTAAAAAAATTTTTGCATTCACATCTTAATTAGTCTTTAGCCTTTCACTCCTTCCCCTTTAAATATTTTCTTAACAGAGCAGCCAGAGTGATTCTTTTTAAAACACTTCAGATTACAGCAATCTTACACTGAAAACTTTCCAATGGTGTTCCTTCCCCAAGGGAAAAATAAACAACCAAATCCGCTATAATGGTCTACAAGACTGCAAAAGCTGGCCATCATTTCCTACTACTACTCTTTACTACAGTGACACAGGTCACTTTGCTGCTTCTCCAACACTGTGGCCAGGCTCCCCCTCAGGGCATTTGCACTCTGTTTGCTGGTATCCCAAATGTCCATGTGGGTCACTCCTTTGCCTCTTTCAGGGCTCTACCCAAATGTCACATTCTCTATGATGTGTGGGGAGGGGGGAGGGATAGAATGGGAGTTTGGGATTGACATGTACACACTGCTATAGTTAAAATAGATAACCAACAAGGTCCTACTGTATAGCACAGGGAACACTGCTCAATACTCTGTAGTAGTGGGGTGGGATAGGGAGAGTGGGAGGGAGGGAGACGCAAGAGGGAAGACATATGGGAACATATGTATATGTATAACTGATTCACTTTGTTATAAAGCAGAAACTAACACACCATTGTAAAGCAATTATACCCCAATAAAGATGTTTAAAAAAAAAAAAATACTCTGTAGTAACCTAAGTGGGAAAAGAATTTGAAAAAGAATAGATACATGTATATGTATAACTGAATCACTTTGCTGTACACCTGAAACTAACACAACATTGTTAATCAACTGTTCTCCAATATAAAATAAAAGTTTAAAAAATAAAATTTTTAGCCCCCCATCCCTCTGTATCCCCTTTCTCCATTTTCATTTTTCTCCTTAGAACTTTTTACAATCTGTTACATATTTTATTATTAACTATGTTTATTGCCTGTCTCCCCTCAGCAGACTATAAGCTCCATGAGGATGGGCATGTAGGTCTGTTCTATTTGCTGCTTTATTAGTGCTTAGAAAGTGCCAGGAACATAGAGACACCCAATAAATACTTGTGGAACATGTACATCTCTATCGCATATCATTGAATATCATCTGGGTTTGGTTTGTAGCATGATATTGGGGGGGTTGACTAGAATTATTAATATTAGAATAAAACTTGAGAAAAAGTAAAATATGATTTAATTCATTTATTTAACCCCTATAAAAATCATGGTTATCTATTGATTTGTTAAAGAAAAATAACAAAGAATCTACATTTTTATTAGATAGTATAAATTTCCTTAATAACAAGTAGATAAAATAATCCACAACAGGTTACATATTCCCAGATGTTAACATCTCTCTGTATACTTCATGTGTTTAATGAAAGGTTGTAAAATTTGAGGAAGACAAAAATAAAAGTTTTTAAAACTTAACGTACCTAATAAATAAATTGGAACAACTAGAGATGACTAAAAACAAAATGTATTATATTGATCCACCCACAACATAACCTGATCTCAGGGACTTTAAGATACTTATACAGTAAACTTCAAAAGTATTTGCATTTAATTGTGTTTTTTTTGTTGTTGTTGTTGTGGCCTCTCTCGTTGCGGAGCACAGTCTCTGGACGCGCAGGCCCAGCGGCCATGGCTCACAGGCCCAGCCGCTCCGCGACATGTGGGATCTTCCCAGACCGGGGCACAAACCCGTGTCCCCTGCATTGGCAGGCGGACTCTCAACCACTGCGCCACCAGGGAAGCCCTGCATTTAATTGTTGAATAAACAACTGTGGCTGGTATATAAGCCAGGGACCTCTGGTAACGCTTTGTCAGTTTTCTTTGATCTCTGGAAGTTTTAAGTCCTTTTCCAGACTTCAGCTAATTGCTAGGGGACTTCTGTCCCCTGCTCCACCTGCTTTTTGCCTTGCTCATTCCCACCAGCGGTTTTGTCTGCCACTGCATAGACCTTGACATGAAAGTCATCCCCCTGTTAGTGTGCACAAGAAAGCAATCCCTTTTGATATTACTGAAGATTTTACAGGGCCACACAGTGAAGTCTTATCACAGGGCATGCAGCTTTCCACCATTTTTATGGTTATTCTCTTTTCGTTCCCCTTCTACTCCTTTCTCACTCTTCCTCTCTTCTACAAACAAAGCAAGTCTTCTCTGTAACTCATGTTTAATTGATCCCTGAATTCTGATGTTTTGGTGTATGAAAACATTCTTCTTGTTTCTGGGACTGTCATCTACCCATTCAGACTAGAGAATGTCTTTTCTGAAATAAAAACATTTCTCTCCACAAGGAAAAACGCTAGGTACAGCTGCTAATATAATAAGTTAAAAATTAACTCCCAAGCAGTTCATCTTTATAATGATAAGCAGCAAGAAAAATTGTTCTAGTGGGCTTCAATAAAAATAGCACCTTAGTACCTACTTTGCCTGGAAAGGATTATGCGCAACTTGAAAATACTAAAGCCTAGCTAATTATTATTCTATAAATAAAAGTAAATGAGGGGCTTCCCTGGTGGCACAGTGGTTAAGAATCCACCTGCCAATGCAGGGGACACAGGTTCGAGCCCTGGCTCGGGAAGATCCCACACGCCGCAGAGCAGCTAAGCCCATGCACCACAACTACTGAGCCTGCACTCTGGAGCCCACGAACCACAACTACTGAAGCCCGTGCGCCTAGAGCCCATGCTCCGCAACAAGAGAAGCCACTGAAATGAGAAGCCCACGCATCGCAACGAAGAGTAGCCCCCTCTGGTTGCAACTAGAGAAAGCACGTGCGCAGCAACGAAGACCCAACGCAGCCAAAAAAATAAATTAATTAAAAAAAAAAAAAAAAAGAAGAGATTGTATGAAAATTAAAAAAAAAAAAAAAAGTAAATGAGAAAACGTGAGCAAAGGGAAAATACAGTAAAGATAACTAAGATGAAGCCAGAATTAGGATAGTATATTAAATGTCTACTGAGGAATAACCAACAAATTTAGATGTGGATTTGTCAACAGTCATTTCAAAGTGGGAACCCACTTTGAATCCCATGAATGAATGAATCCCATGATTCAGTTGCCATAAAGTTAAAAAAAGAAATGCTTCTCAGAAACCCAACTACCCACAGCATAAAGATTAAAAAATAAAACTTTCTACATCTTCATTAAAAAGATACTGGGGCTTCCCTGGTGGCGCAGTGGTTAAGGGTCCGCCTGCCGATGCAGGGGACACGCGTTCATGCCCCGGTCCGGGAAGATCCCACATGCCGCGGAGCGGCTGGGCCCGTGAGCCATGGCCGCTGAGCCTGCACGTCCGGAGTCTGTGCTCCGCAACGGGAGAGGCCACAACAGTGAGAGGCCCGCGTACTAAAAAAAAAAAAAAAAAAAAAAAAGATACTGTGTAATGAGGTAAGCAAGTTCTCAAAAATATCCTTAGAATAAACAAAAATATGAGTGTAAAAGAGTAGGTAAAGGCATAGAACCTAAGGGTACTTATTAAAACTGGATTTTTGAGAGAAATAGTCAATGCACTGATTTCTTTGCCACTTCAGTAGCACATGGAGTGCCAAGGAATATTCCTTTCCTTTACTTCTGTGGTTAGTATAATCACTGTACAGTCTTCTATGAGCAAGTCAATACAGTATTAATTTATTCTTAAAAAAAAAGAAAGTATTAAAATTCCATTCTTCGATTAATTGCATGATTTGGGACCTGGAGTACCTGATATTTTAAGAATATAAACTTATACCAACTGAGAATATAAATTGAAAGAAGAAAAGTCATTATAATATAAAGCAAAAACTGATTCTATTTTGATAAAATACAATATGGAGATGAAAAGACATAACTTTCATTGGATTTGTGTCTTAACCCAAATGTGTATATTTGGAATTGCTTCCTGAATGTGAACCCTTTGTATGAAGACATTGCTGTCTCTCACGAGGGACAGAATAAAAGAGGGGAAATATATATGTGAAGCATCTAAGAGCTTCTGAATAAGGCTAATTTAATGATTTAAAGATAAATGAATTGGAAACACATGTACTTATTTCCCCATAAAATGCATACTTACTGAAAAAAATGAGCTTCACAGCTTACAGTTTATGATGCAATGTCCTCCCTCAGTTTAAGCCATGTCTAAATTTTAATTTTATTAAAGCCATGTTAGTCTAATAGTATGCTTTCATAAAATAAAATCAGATCTATAAAATTTTAACGTTTAGAAAGAACTAACGGGAAAATAGGATAAACAGTGAGAAACTTACTTTTTAGAATCCCATTTCTAACTTTGAGTTGCTTTTTTGGCCTCACACAATGCAAATATGAAGCAGGTGACTGAGAAACAATGTATAAATTATTCTAAAGCTAAATTGGTATGCCTTTAGCATACTTCCTCTCTCCCAAGACTCCTTTACAAAAGTAACAGCATAGAACAAAAAGGAATAAAACAAGGCTGTCATTCAGTCCACTGTCATAGTTGTTCAGTACTGGTATCAGTTCCTTGTCTCATTTTCCCTATGCCATATGGGTTTTAAATATTTTGAACATAAACCGAAGATCAAATTCATGGTCAGTAGATACGAGTTAAGATATTAACACATGTCTAAAAAAATGAAAAGTAGATGTAATTGTGTTGAAGGACAAAACAGATTGAAGGAAACTTCAACCCAGACCACTTGAATAAGGGACTTGCAGTGAAAGTAGAAGCTATTCTTTCAAGAAGAATCTTGGAGAGATTCTTCCATCTTGACAATTAAAAAAAAAAGAAAAAAGAGAAAGAATTACTGAAAAAAAATATGTAAGAACAGAGGCTGAACCATGGGGCTTAAATGAAGATCTATTTATGAAACAGTTATATCAGTTGCCTTCTTTGTACCCACTCCTACCCACGTAGCTTTATTGAAAAACAAAAACTACTGGTCTTCTCAATTGAATAACTGAGACATCAGCCTGAGGAGATCCAAGTGGGGATGTTGGTGCCTCAAGAAAACCTTGATAATTCTGCCTTTTTTAAGGGACTCTCAGTCAACAATTCTGCTCTCCCACTGAATACTGTAACATGAAGCCTGTCAGCCAGCCAATTCTACCTGAGTATCCAGAATTCCCAGACCAACCTCTCATTTATGGATGAGTCCATTAGCAACACACCCACCTACCCAAAAGAGAGAAAACACACATGAGCTATCTGAAATAATTACTTTTTCTTTCATTTTCAAACATAAGTGGGCAAACAAAAGCCTCAAAACACAGAAGCAAAACCAATTTGAAAATCTATAGCTGATAGGAGAGGGTACAAGTCCCTTTCGCCAGCTGGGCCAATGAGCTCTTTTCCTGGGATTTTTAAAAAATGTTGACTTGGTCTATCTATAATCATGTAAGACTGATAGTTGCAAAATCCATAGTTTTTACTACCAATGCTCGTTTCCTACCAGGAGAAAACAAATCTATAGTAAGAAAGGAGATGAAAATAAGTGCCCAAAGAAAAGTAAAGATGAGAAAGTTTTGTCAGCATCCAGATTATATTCTGTTAGAGCTGTTTCTGAGGTTCAAATACATCCATGCTTTGCCAGCGGCTTAGCAGTCATGTAATTCTACTAAATTCCTAAGTTAGTTTGAAGTGATTCCTACCAAATACATTGTTTTTATATATCATCAAAGTAGACATTATATATTTTTGTGATGGGATATGACATTAGTTATGACAAGTCATAAAACCAACTGGAATTTACTTAACGCATATTTTCCCCACCACACTATTAAGATGCTATACACATATTCCAATGGCACTGCTGATTTCAAAGATGCCTTTGGGATTCAGCTTTTGGAACTGCCTTCCGAACACTTTATAGAAAGCATTATGGTGTTTCCAAAGATTCATGTCATTGAAGGTAGTAAATATCATATTATCCTAGTTTCCAATTTTATAAATTAGTTAGTTAGAATGTGAAATCTTGGGTACACTGTGTATGGATGGGGGGAATGAAGATCAAATGGATATATTTAGCCTCAGTCACTCAACATCTTAACCTCTCAGCTAAGTGTCAAAAGGCACTGTGATGTTTTGACTGTTATGTTGTAAATCATTTTTGCCCTTAGTCATAATATATTTATTCTGAGTCCAGATTGGACTTTTATTTAAATATAATTATAAAGTAATAAAGAGTTTCTATTTGTTTAAATTAGATACGCTATGCTGTGGCAATAATCGCAAGTTCTCATAAATAAATGTGATTTTTGCATTCATTCACAGAATACATCCAGCATCGGATGGTGAGGTTTAGCGGGTAAGGGTTCTAGCCACATCAATTCCAATATGGAAGGTTTTCCTATACCCCCAAGCAATTCTTGGATGCTAGTTGAGTGTCTTACAATCCAACTCAATTCTGTCACTACCCGGAGACAGCATCAGATTCCACAGGTTAGGGGCTCAGTCCTACAAGAATGTCCTGCCCCCCGCCTCCACCTCCCCCATACACACTTCAGACGCCAATCATGCTTCTGACAAACCAGCTATAGATCAGAGGTTCCCAGGACCTCCTCCGTGGGTTCAATTAATCTGCCAGAGCAGCTCACAGAACTCAGGAAACCAGTTTACTACTAGATTAGTTACTCATTACAAAGGATATTAAAGGATACAAATCAACAGCCAGATGAAGAGATACATAGGGCAAGGTATGTGGGAAGAAGCACAGAGCATGTCACTCTCCTCCAATCCCCACATGTTCATCAACCTAGAAAGCTCTCCAAACCCCAACCTTTTGAGTTTCTATGGAGACTTCATTACATAGACATATTTATTAAATCACTGGCCACTGGCAATTAATTCGACCTTCAGCCACTCTCCCTCCCCAGAAGTTAGGGAGTGGGACTAAAAGTTCCAAACTTCTAATCACTTGATTGGTTCTCACAGCAACCAGCCCTCATCCTTAGGTCCAAAAAATCATCTCATTAATGTAACAAAAGACAGCTTTGTTGCTCTTATTACAGGAAATTCCATGGATTTTAGCATCTCTGTGCCAGAAACATGGACAAAAACCAAATATATATTTCTTATACATCACAATATAACAGGGGAAACAGAGCTTCTCTGTTAAAAGCAGGCACTCAAGGACCAGGATGACAGAGACAAAGTAGGTACCACCACCTTGTAGTTGTATCATGTGGAGATCTGACCTTGTTGGTCACCATGCAAGGGAAGAGAAAAAAACTAGAGAATCACACAAGTGTCTTTCACAGCCTTGGCCCAGAATAACATGTACCATTTTCTCCTCACAAAATGCTCATTGGCAAAAAGTAGTCATATGCCTTGCCTACCTGCAAGGAGGCTAAGAAATGGAAGGGAGTCAGTGGAAAACTGTGGACATCACTGTCTCTGCCACAGAGCCTGGGTAATGACCCTGCAAATTCACTTCAAGATGATCTTCACTAGTTCCCTATGATCAACAATTTTATATTGTACATCAAGATGCCTCTTTCATGTTATAACACAAATCTGTTTAAAAAAATTGTGACAATTATTTCCAATTTGGCTTCTCACTTCTGAGAAATAAAGCACACCCATATCAGTAATGTCATATTTATGGAGAAAAGCTTTCAAATGGAATTACAGCCTAAAATGTTTTATCTCCTCAATTAGGAAAAAAAAAATAAAGATTATGTAAATGACTTAATTTTGTTAAAGAAAAAACTAATTTTTATGTAAGCATTTTTTTCTATTTTGATTCTGTAAACTGTACTTGAATTTTATTTTAAATGTTCCCAAACCAAATGTGAAATATTAGGTTATTTTCAAATTGATTGGTAAGCAAACTTATTTTTCTTACATAATTTATTTAAAGTAAGTCTAACTGATTTTATTTGTTAAATGAAAACATGTTTTATATTATAAATATTATTAAGGATTGAATAAAAATACTCTAGAGTAAAATCTTTAACAATACACTGATAAAAGATTTTATTTATTTAAAACCATTCCTTATTTACCATGAAAAGAGGTTTTTCAAAATTCCTACTGATTTTTAAAGATTATAGTGATAGAAATGGGTTGCTAAGAGAAAAAAATATATATATATATTTAGAAATTGCTAGTATAGAAAATATATTATTTTCTGAGCTGATATTAAGAAATCTGTGTTCTCAAACAGGTTCTGTCCCCCTTTCTCTTGTCAGTAAATCAAGGGTTTGCTGGAAGATTATTGGGGCACAAACAGAGGACCATCACAGGAGCCTCTCATCAGACCATGTACTAGCAGTGTGAGGGCACTGAGAGCACTTCTTCAGGCCAAATCACACTACAACAGACTCAGAGAACAAGTTCTCTTCATTTTGCATCTTTCCCTCTTCCATATGCTTTTGAATGATTTTTTAAGATTACATCATTAATTAGGATAAAAAGGTGAAATAAAACCTACAAGAAGAGATAGTATAGGTGAGTAAATTTCAAAAGGAAAAAAATACATAAGAAAACAAAATACAATGAAATATGGAAAAAGGGACTTCACCACAAAAGACTGGTTACCCAAGATATGATTATTTGACATGGTATGAAGAACATCATTAGAAATGCATTTGCTAGGCCCTAAAATGCTTAATAGTGGCTTAGCTAATTAATCAACGTGGAAAATTTGTAAAAACAAAAATCCAATGCCAACAGTGGATATTTATTCCATCACAGTGTCAAAGTATTAACAGAAAACATTTACCTTAGTTCATAGATATTTTACGGGCAATTGTTAGGAATTATGGTTCTCACAAGAAACTCATCAGAATAATTCAAAATAAATTTCTCTGAAACCAAGCATATTTTTATATAGTATTTGTTAGCTATCTACTTATAACTCAATTCCATATTTTTTTTTGCCCATTTTAATATAGGGTTATGAGTCTGTTTATTTTCAAGTTGTAGAAGCTTTTGCAAATCTAGGTATTAAGATTTTATCCATCAGATGCTTTGAAAGAGTTTTCTTTTAATTTATAAAATATGTTTTGAGATTATATTTCTTCTGCAAATTTAAAGGATAAATGAAAAATTTTTCTTCATAGATTACCTTAAAAAAGTCTTTTGAACCACTAGATAAAAAAAAGATTGTCTTATATCTCATTTATTTTTATATAAATATTTTATTCTATTAAGAATTTATTTTTGTGCATGTTATGAGGACGATTCTCTATTTTATTTTCTTCCAAATAGAGAACCAGTTGTATTGACACTGTTAATTATACAAACCATATATTTCCCACTGAATTGAAAAAGTGCATTTATCGTAATTTAAGTTTCTCTATATAATAACATCTACACCGGCACTCTTTGTTCCACTGATCTATATGTTTCTTTATTTTATGCCAATACCATACTGGTATGATCTGAGTAGCTCCATGTTATATTTTAATATCTTTAAAATAAGTTCTCAATCAGTTTTTAAGTAACTTTCAGCTTATCTCATATATCTAATCTTCTCTAAAATCTTATTAGTTTAGCCAATTCTGAACAAAATAGCCATTGGGATTCTAATTCAATTGCATTTAATGTATATGTTAATTATGGAAGTAATGATTGTTTATGATATTGCCTTCCATCTAATAGCATAGCCTGTTCTTTCACTTGTTCAGTTATAATGTTATTACTTTAAAATATTTTGCACCTTTATTAATAGCTTTCTGGTTAATTTCAAAAGACTTTTAAAGATTTTATCAATAATATGCATGGTATTTTTATAATTTCATTTTAGTTAATTGTTGATAGTATAGATGAAACCTATTGCACTGTATGTGTTTATTTTTATTTACCAAAGCCATTTAATAATTCTAGTATTTTTTGCAAGATGCTATTAGAATTTTTCTAAATATTCAGTAATCAAGTTATATGTGCATATATACAAATGCATAAATTAATCTCTTTATAGATGTTAATTATTTTTTTCTCTTAGCTGATTCACATTACAATGAAGAATTTCACTCCTCAAATATTTAAGTGGTTTGCAAAAATACAAAATAATAAAATAGGGTAAAAAAATTCCAGATGCAATAAATCAAAGAAAATGGAATAAATAATAAGTTTAATCACATAAGGAAACAGAAGATTCTAGAATACAGGAGAGATATGAAACACACATCAAACTCTAGTCCTCAAGACCTTTGTTGATGAGTCAACAAATTCTGAGATTCTTTATTAATACTCCTAAATATGGACTTTAAAAAACCAAGTGAGGGGCTTGTCTGGTGGCGCAGTGGTTGAGAATCCACCTGTGAATGCAGGGGACATGGGTTCGAGCCCTGGTCCAGGAAGATCCCACACACCGCGGAGCAACTAAGTCCATGCACCACAACTACTGAGCTTGCGCTCTAGAGCCCGCGAGCCACAACTGCTGAAGCCTGCACGCCTAGAGCCTGTGCTCTGCAACAGAAGCAGCCACGGCAATAAGAAGCCTGCGCACCGCAATGAAAAGCCTGTGCTCTGCAACTAGAGAAAAGCCCACGCATAGCAGTGAAGACCCAACGCAGCCAAAAATAAATAAATAAATTTATTTTTAAAAAAAAAGTGAGTTTCCTTATTTTTTTCTTCCTTTTACTGATGAGAAGTGGAAAAGGTTGTTGGAAAATAAGCAATGTCACTGACTCTTCTTCCAATCGATGTTTTTTATTCCCATGGGGGATAGCCTTGGATATCACACCATTTTTTAAATTAAGTATATTCCAATCAGAGAAAATCAGCCCTTTTGTTTATTCTTCAATTTCCCTCCAGCAACCTTTTCTACTTCTCCTCAGTACAAAGAAAACATGAAACTATTCAAAGGTAAAGAAAGATAAATCTGGAGGAAAATATAAATCAGTGAACACAAGCTTATTCTTCACTTCTTTATTGCTATACACTGAATGTTTGTGTCCTCCCAAAACTGTATGTTGAAACCCAATCCCCAACATGATGGTATTTGGAGGCAGGATCTTCAGGAAGTGATTAGGTCATGAGGGCAGAGGCCTCATGAATTAGTGTCCTTATAAAAGAGGCCTCTAAAATCTTTCTTGTTCCCTTCTACTACGTGAGGACATAGCAAGAAGATGACCATCTATGAACCAGGAAGCAGGCTCTCACCAGATACCAGATCTGCAGGGGCCTTGATTTTAGTCTCCAAGAACTGTGAAAAACAAAGTTTTTATTATTTATAAGCCACCCAGATGATGGTATTTTTGTTATGGTAGTCCAAATTGACTAAGATATTCATACTTTAAAATATACAGTAAGAACATGAATTAAATTTAATAAGATATCAAAACTGAGATATTAATACCCAGAATAGGCTAGAAAGGGGTATTTAAAATTGAAAAAACAAAGTGAGAACAAAACAACTTTATTGCAGAATTAATAATAAATTAGAAGCAGAATGATAAAAATATATGTGATTCAAAAGTTAACTGGCATAAATAAAAGTCTTGAGATAACATAAATGCAGGATGGGCAAGACCAAGGTCATAAGGAAACTAAAGAGAAGATAATATACATGAAAGATAGATCAAGATGAACAAGATGAAGTAGAAAACCCAGCAAATGAACCAGAAGATATGTTTGATGTTATTACATGAACCTGAAATTAAAAAAAAGGGAATCTGCACCTTGAGGACCACATAGAAAAGTTTGAGACAGACTGCTCAGTCCTAGTTTAGCCATAGAATGTCAAGGATTAAGAAAGAATGATTCAAGCATTCAGATAGAGAAAGAAATTAACCTACATGGATGGAAAAATCAAGCAGGCCTCAGATTTCTCCATAGAAATACGCAGTGCCAGAAAACAGTTGCACAATGTGGACAAGTATGATGCAAGAACACAATACCCAGCCAAGCAGTTATTCAAGTAAAAAGGCAGACAGATATTTTTAAACATGAAAAAAATCAGGATAAAAGAAAAGAAGCTTCAATGGCAAAACTCAATATTTAAGAGATAAAGTTAAAAGCAATCATCCCTGAATTTATCTATTGACATTCAGAATTTAAAAACAAATTGCTAATTTTAATTCCAGGTCTTTTTAATGCTGCATTTGAATCTCATCAGATTCCCTTATTTTTCTATTGTTCCTATTAAAATTGCCATCTATGTCTACCCGTTTTCTGACACTGAATGTTACTGTGGAAAAATCAAAGGCCTTCCTGGTTTTCTTCCAGAGGTTCTGCTTATTCTTTCTCTCTCCCCTAAGTGTTCTTCTAGGTAAACTGCTTTTTCTGTCTGGAAACTTGCTGCAGAGTTAAAATGGCTGCACAGTGTGGTTAGCCAGAGAGCAGGCCCGAGTCACGTTTCAAGTTGCTTTGGCTTTCATATTGCAGGAAGGGATTCAGAAGTTTCTATATGTCCCTTGCTGCAGGACCACTCTATATGGCCTTCTCTAAGAGCTGTCTGTACCAGGGAAGCTAAGAGTAAGCTGTCACAGAATTCTGAGACACAGCAAACCCACTGCTGATTGGAAGTGCTGCTCTCTCTACTCCGTCAGTCAGCAGCCGGGTGATGTGCTTGCCTTCAGTTCTATCCTAAAACACCAACAGGGAGCCTCTCTTCTCCATGGGGCTCTAATTAGTGCTCCCCTGGTTTCTTGGGTAGGAAAAATCTAAGCCAATTAGTGCACTATTCCCTGCTCTTCTTTTGTAGGCAGTGGGGTCCCACAGGTCCTACTAGTGCAGGAACCATCCTTCCACTTATCTCATGGGCCATGTTCTGTTTAAAGATATCAGGATTCAGATCTTTTCTCCACCTTTTCTGCCACCTCAAGTCACTAAAATTTGGTGCAGCTTAGAGGGAAGCAAAGCCCTGTGCACACCCTCACCTCTCAGATTCCAGCATCAAACAGAGTTTTATGCTCATTCTCAAGCCCTATCTACCTTCTGCCCTACTCAGGAGACGTAGTTAGATTGTAGTGATGAGAGGAAAGAGTCAGAATGTGTATTCAGCCTGTGTGGCAGTCTTTGAAGATATGTACCATTCAGATGCATATCTCCTGCTGTGTAGACAGCCTCTGCTGCTGGATCTGCATCCAGATCCACCACCATGTTTGCACGGAGGCCACACTTCCCACAGGCTCCTCCTAGCCAATGACCAAGGATGGTGGGGCAACCAAAGCAGGCCTGTGAAATTCAGGACACTTCTGAAGAGTATCTTCAGCTCAAGGACTCCTGATTGCCCTGGCCAGTTCAAGACCCTTCTACCCAAACATCCTCCCTTCCCTCTCTCCCATCTCAGGTATCAGACCTGCATCTCCCCCTTAGAGGAGCAGTGGGAAGGATGAGGGTGAAACCCTGAAAACTGGTTACCTATCAAAATAAGAACAACAGCAATAACAAAGCTTACCTATTTTTATACTGAAAGAGTCTTAAAAGTGAAAGATAGCATACCTGGCAAGGTTAATATTCCCCCTACCATCCCATTCTGTAAGTTTGGATATTTTATAACAGTATAGGCAAAATGCATGAACTTTTGCTTGTGGCTAAGTGTGAAATAGGAATGGATAATTTTAAATAAAATAAGGTATAATTTTAAGCACTTTATACATATTAACTTATTTAAACTTCATAAAATTTTGAGATATTAAAATTATTTTCCCCATTTTATAGATGAAGAAAATGAGGCACAGAAAATGAGGTGAAGTAACTTTTTCAAGGCCACACATCCATGACGGAGCAGAGCTGGGATTGAAACCCAGGCACTCTGGCTCCTCAGATGGCAAGATTTGTCATTATGACCTACTGTCTCTTCACATGTTTCATGAACTGAAGAGAACTGCAATCTCCCTATTGATGTACAAATTAAGTACAAGCTATGTTCCCTTGCATTTAAGACTCAGTAAGCTGTCCCGGACTCACTATTTCTGCTCCAGTTCTTCTTGCTCCTCTTCATGAACTTTAATTGTAGTCAAGGGACATTGGATTTTTCTGTTTCTCACACCTAAGTCTCTCTTTTCATATATTCATGATATAATCTGTATTCTGGCTTTCCCCAGCAAGTACCATGGCCCCCAACACATGTATATGTATTTTTCACTCAATAATTATTTATTGATCACTTATCATATGCCCAGCACTTGGAAGACACTAAGCATACAATGGTAAAAATGACAGGCAAGTTCTTCATCCTCAAAGAACCTTATATTCTAGTGTCAGAGACTAGATGAATTAGATAAGTACACATTTCAGACAATGTTATCAATAGAAACATAGGAGGGTGAGAGAGAGAGTAACTGGGGAAATAGCTTCTCTGATCAGATGACATCTTAGCTGAAATGGGAAGGATGGGAAGAGACTATCTGTGCAAACAGCCCAGGCGAGGGTTTTCTAAGAGGAAAGGAAAGCCATTAAAGGATCTTAAGCAGGATGATTGTTTGAGCTCTGGAAAAGAGAAGATGTTGGTATGGATGGGTGGTAGCAGTGATGACAAGAACTGTAGAGACTTAGTCAGGAACCAGATGGGTGATGCTAGTGGAGGCAAAGGAAGAATAAAAAGGATACCTCCTTAAGTTTGGGACTTGAGCAACTCAGAAGATGTTGGTGTGAGAAGCTGAATATATGGGAGAAAACTCCAAGACTGACATAAATTAGAAATTCTTAATCAACATCCAGTCAAAGATAACAAGTTGGTAAGGTATAGAGGTCTGGAGCTCAGAGTCTGGCCCAAGAAGTGGTTCTGAGTCTTTCTACCATCAAGATGTGATCACTGGATTCTCTGAGCTCTCATAAACTTTGTGCCTTTCTTTTGCCGTTTATCACATGACAGCTTTTGAAAAACATTCTGGCACGCATGGAAATTTCTATTTGAGTCATGTTAAAATACACAGACAAATAAAAGATACGAAAGCTTTTCCTACCTAATCTTACAAATTACTCTTCATCCATAAGCACCCAGGAGGTAAGTGTTGTCCTTAGCCAGTTCTTTAACTGTTATATCTATCTACTAGATAAAGCTCAGTGTTGTCCATATTTATATTTCTCGTAGCTCCTAAGACAATGATTCATTCAGAAATTTTATTTAATAATGCTATTATCGACACAAATGAATATCTGACCCCCAAGTTTTTTTGTGAAATAGTTTTACTTATTTTTCTTATGGGGTACTTATCTTTAGATAAACATCAGCTATTAATGTTACTCAAGAGAAAGAAATGACTAACAAGTACTAAAGATATCACACTGTACTTTGGGCAAAAGAAGTAAATCCCATCCCTGCTAAAAAACTAACAGAGCCAAAACCCCTTCCTGAAGTTATCTGATAACTGAAGAGCATCTGTAAAGGATATCAAAAGCAAGAAGCAAATGTTTATAGCAAATTTTGCAAATTCATAAATAGGATTAAATTATTGAATGACAAAATTCACTTAACATATTTAAAACATATTGTTATTTTTACAGACATACCTTAGGAAAATTTCCATATATTAAATCCATATACTTCACGTTAGCTGAATAGTAACATGCATTGAAATATTTTATCATCCTATATATAATTATGTAAATAAATAAAACCATTATTTTCCTTTCTCTGTTATTGTTTTTCATTTCTTTTCATGGTTATTTTTCTCTTTCTTTTCTTGTTTTTTTTTTTTTTTTGAAATGAAGGATATCTCAAAGTCATTCAAAAGGTTGTAGTGCTTTTAGGATTAATTGTATAATACAGTGCTGAAATTACAAATTGATTTTAAAGACTCTGCTAAAGTGTCTCTCTGTATTTTAAATTATCACTCAAGCTCTAGGAGGAGAGATTGAAAAGGCGATAAAAACAATCTACTTACCCAATAGTTTATTACCTTTAAAAAAATTGCTAGTGTTTGATTTCAGCTGATGTTACATAATATGACTCCCATGAAGATTTATAGTCTTGACATACGAAAGAGGGCTGCTTAAGCTCAATGCAGTACTGAGGTTTTATATCAGTAACTGCTAAACGTATTTATCATCAATACCTATGGTGTGCCAAACAGCTGTACTTGGCCTCCTTGAAATATTTTGAACAGTTTTTATGGACCTATTAGCACTAATAATAATTTTCAACATGAATTGATAAAATAGAAACAGATTTCTGGCCATCATGACCTCTCCAGCAGGAATTGCTCTTCTTATCTGAATGCACCCCCCTTTCCAATTTAATCCCTTAAAACAAAAGTCTAAATGTCAGCATCTATCAGTACTGTTTCTCCACCAGCTGCTAATACTAATATATGTGAGGTGCTCCTTTGAATATAAAAATTTTATCTCCCCACACTGTGTTCTCAGCTCCTGTTACAGAGGGTCCGGCTGGATATTTGCTCACACAGTTACTTATATTCACTCTTTTTGAGACAGGAGAGAGTAGCCAGCATTGAGTTATTACCTAGTTACTGACAATAATGATGATGCCTTAAAACTATTAGTATATAAAAATCACAAAATTACATATATATGATAACATACATGTATAATCTCATTCTCTCAACCATCCTGTGAATGAGACACCATCATGTCTATTTTTGAAGAGAGAAAACTGTTCAGTGGGCCAAAGTTACCTCCCTCAAGTCAAACAATTGAAAAGTAGGAAAGCCGACTCCCACCCTGGCCTTTTGATTGCACATATTTTCACTACATAACACCCAATGTTCAGCCCAAGCTAGATTTATAACATTGACCAAGAGACTCAGAAGGCACATATGAAAAATTTGCAATAGACATTTGAGGGATTCATGTAATTAATAACATTTCAATTGCCTCAATAGGAGTACTAAAATTTCTCGGCAAGTTTGCAAAAGGATGGATTGGAATGGAATTTAGGAGAACTAGAAGGTTTATAAAGGAGTCACAAAAGTGTCATGAAATGATATTTCTAGTGTTTTAAACTCAAAACATTTCTCCCCCACTGGACCCAAAAGCTAAAAGAAAGTATATTGAGAATTTGCACTTTGAAGTACACATACACTTACAGATACCTTCATGTCATACAAATATAGCACAGATCCTTTGATGTAAATTAATCTCATGGGCTAGATCTGTGGCTTCCAGAGGTGATAAGAAAGTTTTAATTTATGTAGGAGAACTGATTTTCTCCCCAAACATATCACACCACTTCCCCAATACAAAGAGTGCCCAAGTTATGTTGTACTCACTCTTACTTACTTTTAATTACATCCCTTGAAAAGTCCCAGGAGTATGTAAGGAGCAAATATCTTATTTAGAAAAAACATACCATAAGCAGAAGTAGTTACTGTCTTTTAGTAAATGTGGAGGGTTTTCTCACTTTTTCACGTTCTTCACTTTACACATTTTGCATTAATTTTTATTGTATCTCAGAGAGGAAAGAGCATTATGATGTTAAAAGAGCAAAAGCCACATAAAGTATTGCAAACTTAAAGATACATAATATTAAAAATAAGGGAAAGTTAATTCACAAAAATGCCTTTTCATTTCTTTTAGTACTTTCCACTAAAAGTAGAAAGATCAGTGAACAGATCTGCAAGTAATACCGGAAAATAGAAGAATGTGTGGCTGGATCTGCTTCAGTAAAATCTTTGATGATAACTAAACATCAATCCATGTAACTAAGCAGACTGACAGTCTGGAGTTTTAAAATAGAAGATAAAACTCAAAAACATGTCTCTGAGTTGGAATCTTATTCAGGAAGAATCAGTGCAGCATAAAGATTTAAAAGATTAGATGTAAGAACAATCTCTTTTTCTTATAAGAGATGAATCCAGCAATTTCAAGAATGTGCTGGACTTAAAAAGTATTAATGTGCTGAAGTTACCAGAGCTGAGGCTTGGTCAGACAGATATAAAAGTTTGTTATAAAAGTTTGGCTTTTTCTGGTGAAGGAAGCATATTTGCATATATATGTATATGTAAATATAAACATGTGATATATATATATATACATATGTATATATTGTATATGAATATTAAGAGATAACAGCACTTGCTTCAAATTAAAGAACGAGCATTGGCTGCATATTTCATATAAAATTATTTTAGAGTAATGTATGCTATTCTGATATTTATATATGTATACACATTTATACATGTGTTCTGATATATATATATATATATATACACACACATATACATATATATATACGTATATATGGAGAGAGAGAGAGAGAACGATGTATTTACCATAATCTCTTATGTAAACTTGGGTGCTTTTGTATATGACATCTCTTTGTGACACCTACATTTTATCACTCAGCATTCTCAGAAAAAAATGAATGTCATTTGGAGGTTCTTTCTTAACTCTCCTTTTTCCTATGCTGAAATGGTTTATCATATCGCTTTGAATTCGGTTTTTCGCCTCCATCTTAGTTATATAACCTATCTCTCTAGGAAAAATATTTTTCACAACGGTGGCTAACCTATTAAAATTGTGAGAATGAATATATTTTAAGAATATTCACCATACAATGACTAAATGTGGGGGAAGGGGGGAAAATTTGGCTAACAGAGTTAAGATGCCTATTGAGCTATCTCTTCTGAATTTTCTTGTGTCTTAAACCCTTTTGGTTTTACATGGGCATCAGATTAGCCACTGTAAAGTGTGATTTCATTTACAGTCATATCACAGAATAAGATTACTTTCATTGACTATGAGATTAGAGCCTTCCCCATAAATGTGTATTTTATAGCTACTGTTAGGTGTAAGCAATCATAGCTTAAAACTGGAAGCAAACACATAAAAATCATACAGTTGATTCAGGCTAGAGGCTCTTAGGTAAGTCACTCTTCATTTGCCCGAGTCACGATAAGTAGTGTTAACACTCTTGTTATTCATCAATAAAACAAGAAGGATGAAAGGAATGGGAGGGCACTGAGTGTGATAAATGCTAAATAAAATGTTTGGAAAAAGTGAATGTAGCAGTCAGGTAGAGATTAAAATACAACATATCCTTGGGTCACTCAGTTAAAAGGCTGAGTACATTCATCAGGGAATTCTATGATGTTTGGCAAACATGTTAATTATAGACATAAGGGAATCCTGACACAGGTAATATAAACACCCAGCCTTTATCATATATCATCACCAAGTATTATAAACTATGCCAAGGAAAACCATGTTTCTTTTTCAGCAAAAAAAATGTGTGAAATTTGGGGTCATGGTACCAGCCCGAAGTGAAGAATTTTTAACCCCGTTGTACTCTTGTCAAGCACAGCTTGCAATAAATATTGAGATGAAAAGTTCAATCAAGAAAATATATTTTTATTCATATGCTGAACTATCTAAGAAAAGTAATACAGCTGGTATCTCCAATAAACAAAGAAGCAGGACACTGTCAAAAATGCAATATTATTTCTTTTAGAATTTAGTTAACAAAATATGCAACACTGTTTTAGACAAAGGAAAATATGAATATAGTGGGTGCATATATGGACTTGCAACATATAACACATTCTACTTAGTGAACACTAATATAATATGATGGTTTCAATACTATATACTCACCAACAGAAATCTATACTACATGCAGGCCACCCACCAACATTTTTGCCTGCCCGTTTCAAAATAATCCAACCTCAGTAGAAGTGAAAAGAGAATAGAAAAAAAAAAAAAGTAACCACAGGGTTCCTTTTTGGTACACTTTATAAGGTGAGCAGGAGGACGCTACTAAAACTTTAAGTAAGTTAAAGCCACATAGCATGACCATTAACTATTAGAAACTATTAACAAGCAACAAATCATCCCAATACATTCCAAAGTGTGGGTGTCATGTAGACCATGATAAAACAAACAAGAACTCACACATAAATAAGACCCATAAAGAATGGCCAAGAAGCTGACAAATTACATATGAAATTTGGATTTAAATATAACTTCAGCCATAAGTCTGATTTTACACTTCTATCCAACAATGGAGAGTTGAGCATTTCAACTTTAGATACAAAAGCTACATCTTTAAAATGGTAGCACTGCATAGAGGCAGGTTTGCTGGAAAGCTATTAAAACTTGAGTGTCCTTCACTTTACCAGCCCCTTCCAGGATGCTGAAGGTTATGTGGTTTTGCAAAATATTCTAAAGTTAAACATTTTGGCTGAATTTTGTTAAGAAATATGTTTTCTTCTACTCCAACTTTCCATTTCCATCCCCTCGTTTTGGGTGACAATAGAATAGCCAAGGGCATTTTTGAAATTCAGCTAAAGGAAAATTATTTGGAGAAACATTAGTTTAGACTTACTGGAGTGTAGTTTAGGGATTTGCAGCAATTTCTGTGTAGAGTTAAGTTGCTGCTGCCACAGAATGGCTCCCACAGTCCTACCAAACACTGACAGAGCCAAAGGCAATACCATGATATGAACACCTCCTTGAAGGCTTAGGACTGGAAGTATATGGATAGCAGAAGAGGAAAAAAAGAAAGAGAGAGAGAGGAAGGGAGGAAAGGAGGGAGGGAGGGAGGAAGGAAGGGAGGAATAGAGCCAGAAACTAACCTTTGGATAGTTTTCCAATCACCAAACATGCAAAGTTATAAGTGAAGGATTTACTTCTCATCAATGCCTAGACAAAATATAAGTTCTCTCCTATCAGGAAAGAAATACACTCCATAATGCAGCATATAAACCGTAAGTGCACCAAACACTTTATTTCTTTAAGGAAATTATAATACATTAGAATTTTATCAGAAATTCTGTTTGTAGAACATAAGCCCGGCAGTAATCCTTCAGCTTATATGTTTGTGAGTCAAATCACCTGCTTTCTGCATGCCAACATACTGGATCATGTTTAAGTACGTCTGACTCATGGTGGCCCGATGAAGTCCGAAGGTTCCAGATGAAAAGCTATACAAAATTGCTACAGATGCATCTTGAACACTTGTATACAAAATTGCTGCATCTGTATACAAGCGTTCAGTGACAAAATTCCTTACATGTTCATTGATCTAGCAATGTATATAGTATCAGAGTTTTGAGCTATGGTATTACATAGCTCAAGATTCCTGATTTGGACACAAATGAAGGTAACTCTTAATCATCCTTAAATTTATTTACGAAAACAACTAAGAAAATTCTGATTAAAACTTCATAGAATATGAAGCAAAATGATAAAATGAGCAAGAAAAGCAACAGAATTTATTCTGAAACCTTATAGCCCATGCATGAAATTTGACAGTTTATTTGAGAATAAACCTAAAATTTTACTTGACATCACTTTACTTGTGAGGCTGAAACTTTTCAGATCCATCAATTAAAAAAAAAACAACCCAGTAATTTCCATCAACTATTTTAGAAGACAGACTGAATTATTGCTCTACATAAAGAAATTACAAAATCACTGTCATATGAAGAGGCTATTAAAAGATTATGCGGGGGCTTCCCTGGTGGCGCAGTGGTTGCGAGTCCGCCTGCTGATGCGGGGGACACGGGTTCGTGCTCCGGTCTGGGAGGATCCCACATGCCGCGGAGCGGCTGGGCCCGTGAGCCATGGCCGCTGGACCTGCGCGTCTGGAGCCTGTGCTCCGCAACGGGAGAGGCTGCGGCAGTGAGAGGCCCGCGTACGGAAAAAAAAAAAAAAAAAATTATGCAGGGTATTCCCTACAAAAAAAATTTCAGGATAAAAAGTATTATAGACATTGGTCAGGCAGTTAATTAATAAAAACACTACATTTTTATATGGATTTTGAAGTGTTACATTTGTTAGCTTTTAAAAAATTTTTACTTCTTGTTATATCTAACCTTATTCTAAATAGTTACTTCTGAATCTAATTTTGGTTTTAATGCTGTGTTATTTTTCATAAGGAAGGCTCCTAAAATTTTATAATTTAGGTTTCACGTGTCATAAAAATTAGATTCACACCCACAGGCCCCTGGCTTTGACAGTATAAGAGCTGGGTTCAATTTTCAATTCAGCAATTTCCAGGAGAGGTGATATTAAGCTATTACTTAGGATAATAAGAATACCTCTGTCACAGATTGTTATAAAAATTAAGTGAAATACACATATTGTAGTGTAATGTAATGTGTCAAACTCTATAATGGAAAGATGTTACTTTTACTATCATGCAGTTGAATTCTCTTTTAAAATGATGATTGTTTCTGTTTTCATGGGACATGAAATGGCATCTATAGTAAGGGACAATCAAGAAAAATTGACCTAAACCACATGATTTAACTTAAGTATATGGAAGACTTTCCCAACAGTGGAAAATTTTAAATGTAGCCATGAATTACTATGGGAAATGATCAGGCTATCATATAATCCCTTGAAATTAAATCTTTCTGAAGGGTCAATGTAAATGGTTCAAATTCTTCATGAAATAGTCTGAAATTTCACTGAAAAAGGGTAGTGACTTATTTTAAGGACATTCATGTATTTTTTCTTACTAAAAAAGTAATACAAGGCCTTTTTGGGAAATTATAAAATAATAAAAGACAAGATCACGATCATCTACAAGCTGGTGACTTTAACTTCTCTAATGAGAAAACATATATACATTAATAACTCTTGAAATGTAAGTTAAAAATCAACTCTCGGGGCTTCCCTGGTGGCTCAGTGGTTAAGAATCCGCCTGCCAATGCAGGGGACACGGGTTCAAGCCCTGATCTGGGAAGATCCCACATGCCGCAGAGCAACTAAGCCCACGTTCTGCAACTACTGAATCCCGCACCCCTAGAGCCCACGTACCACAAACTACTGAAGTTTACGTGCCTAGAGCCCATGCTCCGCAACAAGCCAAGCCACTGAAATGAGAAGCCTGTGCACCACAACAAAGAGTAGCCCCTGCTCGCAGCAACTAGAGAAAGCCTGTGCGCAGCAACGAAGACCCAACGCAGCCAAAAATTAATTAATTAATTAAAAAAATCAACTCATGATCTCACCAACAAAATACCAGTCGTACATACTTCCTCATTATAGTCAGTACCCCCTCTGGTATCTGTATCTCAATTCCTCATGTGTCATCTACCTCATGTCTCATTATTGCCCAATTCTATTCCTTCATTCTATTCTCTTCATCTGCTTTCCATCACCAACATATTTTAATTTTTGCTTTTAGGTCATTTGTTTTGAAACTCTCACCTTGTGTGTGTTTCCTAAATGTGGAAGATCTAATAAATGAAAAAACAATTTTATATTTATATCTGTTGTCACATAACTTGGTCATTGTTTTATACCATCTTATGTATGATATTCATTTTCCAACTAGCCTGTAACATTATTTCAGATAGTGTATAAAACAGTATTAGATTTAACTACAACTAACACTGAAATCGAAATTCACAATGGCCCTAACAAGAAGCTTGTTTTGCACACATATGAATTCTGGGGGGTGAGGGGACTGCAATAATGACTCTACTCCCACAAAGTCCTCAGGGACCCAGCTCCTAAAGCTGCTACATTACCCAGCGCCAGGGGCACTATGCATAAAGGCTACATGGTGAATTGTTGCCCAATGGAGTTGTGCTACAATGCAACTCTTTGGGGTTTCTCCAGCCACTGCTCTAACATTCTTAGGGGTGGCCTCATGCTTCTGGTCCAAGATGGCCTATACCCATGCTTCTGGCAGCAAAATGAGAGAAAAGAAAAGGAGGACAAAGACAATATTCATCTCTTAAAAAATTTTCCCCAGAAGCTGCCACAGAACTTGTCTTTCAGCCCAATGGCTAGAGTATATGACTTCCACATGCCCACAGCCATCTGGAAGGGGAGCTGGGAATTGCATTCTGTGTGTGGCAAGCTCTGGGTAACTATAGGGGGAGAGAAATGGGAGCAAATAAGAAAATGAAAATGAAATGAAGTTGCCATTATGAGGATGAAAACAAAGGAAAAGAGATTTCAGAACTGGGAGTGTTTTGCCCTATTTTTCTTAGACTATACATGAATATATAGGCTTATTGGAAATTTAAACTTTTGTGTGAAATACACAAGTGCACAATAAACAGAAAACATAAATTTGTTTTCTTCTGAAGCAATACAGAAATATAAGACATTCCTAATTTTTCAGTAATATAAAGGTGCTTTTACAAAGTAGAAGATATAATACTGAGGGAGAATGCACATTTTTTTTTTTTTTTTTTAGTTTCCAATACGTCAATTATATTGTATTATGGCCTAAGTGCTTAACACATACCAGGTACTACCTGCAAATCAAGGACTTCTAAATGTATTGTGATTAAAAATGTGTATTTCTTCAGTGTATCAACTATGCAAACTTTTCTTGGAAGGTGGCAGTGGGAAGAGAAAAAAGGGCAGTAAAGGGTGAAAGGATGAGACCTCATGAATAGTTTTCATTGAAAGAGAGGCTTCTGAAAAGTGCTGGAGTGTCACAGACTTTACATCTTACAGCTGGTGTGCAAAACACTCTTCATTTTCTTCACTAGAACTGGCATAAACACTACTGTACTGAAATGACATACCCAAGAGGACACTAAACAAGATGTGTCCAGAGATGTTCTGAAGCTAACCTTCAAAACTAGAGTATAAAATGGTGTATGCAAGTTTAAATATTTCAAGGGAAAAAGGAAGGAAAGAATATGAATATAATTTTCTTTGACTTTGAGGAATAAAGCATTCTTTTCTTTCCACTCTGCTTCTCTCTTTGATTCTCTGAGAAAGGGGTTAAATCTAAAACTAGAGTTGGAAAGGAATCTCAGCGACGTTTTACCAGCAAGTGGCCCCACGTGCACCTGTGAGACACCTTTCCTGGGGCTGCAGACGCAAGAGGGATGTGTTCATTGCAGCTTAGAACAGATGGAACCAGTACAAGCAAAAAGTAATTTCTTATATAAAGTCAATGAATCTAAACCTGTCTGATGTTGCCCAAGGATAATTTGAAATAGACTCAGATAGTTCCAAACCACAATATTTGGGCTTTAGCATGATCTTGTCTGGTAACGATTTAAATTTGATAACAGGCCAGATTTCCAATTTTTTTATCCCCTCTTTCCCCAAATTGATGTAGAGAGCTATGAATTTATCATGCACCAAAATCATTTAATATTTGTGTCCTACCATTTTACAGATAGATCATATTTTCAAGAAAAAGAAAAACTAATTTCATGTTCATATTTTCCATTTGTTGAACCCATAACAAATATTTAACTTTCTGATGGTTAACTTTCTACAAGCTTGTTTCAGTTAGCAGAAAGAAATGTGACTCTATCCGTGGCTCACAAAAGCCCCATGTGTGGTACAACACAATTTTGAGAAGAGACAGATGGAAAGAGTTTATTCTCAGTGTGAAAAGCTATAATTTATTCCTTGGTAAATAAATAAATTAAAGACCATTCACATTTGAATTTGCCCAGAAACAAATGTGAAGGGCCTTCTCTGGTATACGATGGCAGTTTGAGCATTCTTTTATATAAACAAGGTTTGAGCCACCATTGGCATTGGAATTTGGTGAATAATAAACAGTGGAGGGGCCTGATTCCTACTACTAGCCATTGGGAGCCTGCAACAAACTAGTAAATGTGTTCTAGAGCCATGTGCCTGGCTCTGGTAAAATAGTTAATATGACATTCACATTGACAGAAATAGAGGATGACAGGCATTTTACTCTCAATGTCATTATGCTATGTGAAAAGAGATCATGGGATTGGTGAATACAAGACTTCCCAACTTTATTATGACGAATTTTATTTCTCCAATATTTTAATCAAATTTTCGCATGACATGGTTTCAAATCTCCCCAACGTCCTAGTCATTTCTGAATAAATGACGGTCTATATCTCCCTCAAAGTATAATACCCCAATTGAGCATCATGAGTTGAGCATGATCTGACCACTGCAGAATAGTGGGTCTAATACCAGACTTGATCTATATTTTATTTTTTTATCAACACAGATATCATGGTAACTATTTGTAGAAAACTAAAGCAATAATAACAACAACAATAAAAAGTGAAAGGGAGAAACACACACAACCACTTGAACTCACCAGACCACAAGCCCCACCTGAGATAGGAATGATGTCTGGTGTTCTACTACTTCCCCAACACCTATATTCTGACTATGAGATAGTGCTCAATAAGTGTTTGCTGATTGAATTATACTGTAGGATAATGGATTTGGACCAAACTCATTACCAGAACTATCCAGATAAAATCGTAATAAAATCAGAATTAGTGGTGATCTGTGGAGAAACAGGCTTTCCAAGACAGTGGAAAGGTGAAGGCTGAGAAATTATTCAAAACACCAGATTTGTACACCTTCTCAAGTAAGCATATGGTTGTGCTAACACTGAGGGTGGTGGAAGAGCCAGGAAAAGCCAGTGATTGTAAACATTCCCTGAAATAGACACACCTGGTTTTCTAATGTAGGCTCTCCAAATGGTCAGTATAAAGGGATGAAAAGTGAGCGCTTCAGATCTGGCAGTTGTAACTCATGGTCATTACTTCTGTGAATCAAGAGAAGCTCAGGTGAGCTTTGTCCTATGAATTCCTGCTCTGTGTGAACTTATTACTTCCAATAAGAATTTACATCTTATCTAATTGTTTGGAACTTCATTTACCTTTATACTTTGTGTGTGTGTGTTAGGGAGGGTTTCTTCCTAATCACCTAGAACTCACCAGAATTCAAGCAGCTATAAATTTAAAAACCAACCATATTAATAGGCATCAACATTCCCTATGAATAAGTATATAATATTTTGCCTCCAAAAACATTAAATGAGATGGAAAAAAAAGCTTAAATGTAAGTAATGAAAAATAAAATGTAATTATATGAGGCAAGAATAAGGAAATCAGGATTTGTAGTTGTGCTGACAGAATGCCATACGAGACCAAAAGGTCTTTTGGTATATATATATATGGACAAAATTCTAACAATTATCAATACCTACAGGTAACTGATAGATGATAGCTAGCTAGCTAGGTAGACAGATATACAGGCAGACACACATGCATTCCAAACTACGAAAGGTTAAGTACACAGGATTTCAATATCACATATACAAGTAGATGCTGGGGTTTTCATGAACAAGTAAGGATGAGAGCCAACACTACAGATCTTGTACAAGGTAAGAAGCAGGAACAAAGAAACCCACGTTTATCCACAAATCCAGGAACCAGAAAGGAGTTGTCTCTTCCATGAAAAGATAACCAGAGTTAGTGAACTAGAAAAAAAATTTTGCACCTTGGCCTGGAAATACAACACAGATATAGGCCACATACTCTGGGCCATGAGTTGATAAAGAATACCTACCTTGTACAAAAAGTGTGAAACATGAATTCGCACTTACTCATAAGGCAGAGAAACCTGTGTCAAGAAACAAACAAAAGAATTGGTCAATTAAACCTGTAGGGATATGACAGAAATAAACAATATATAGACATAGGCTGTTTAAATTTCAAAATCATATGTATGGAGTGGAGGGAACCAATTCACAAAAAGAAATGCAAACAATGATCAATAAAAATCCAGGAAAAATATAGTGTAAGATGATAGGATTATAATCAAATATATTAGCAATTATAATCAATAAAAATCAATTAAACACATTCATTGAAGTAGAGATTCTGAGATTTGATTATCTGCAATATCACTATATTTACTAAAGACAAGTTTAAAACATAATGACAAAGAAATCTTCACTTAAATAATGAGGGGAAAAAACAGGCGAATATTTATCAAAATAATGCTTGATAAAGCTATTAATAAAACACAAAAATGATTAATAGGGAGAAAAGGTGACATTATTCACTGATAAAAGAAACAATGGCCTATGATGATATAACAATCGTAAGTATGAATGTTTCTAAAAATATAACCTCATACTCTTCAAGGCAAAAATAAAAGAGAGAAATTGAAAAATCCATAATACCTTAGGAGATTTCAGCTCAGAAACTGATAGATCAAACACCTAGAATATTAGCAAGAATGTAGATTTAAACAGCACAATCAACAACCTTGATCTAATATAGAAATATGCACGCAACAGATACAGAATATGTTACTTTTTATTGATGTATAGTTAATTTACAATATTATATAGTTTCAGGCATACAACATAGTGATTCAATATTTTTACAGATTACCATATGAAGTTATTATGTGAAGTTATTATAATATTACTGACTATATTCCATGTACTGTGCATTACCTCCCTGTGACTTATTTATTTTATAACTGGTATTTTGTACCTCTTAATCCTATTCAACATTTTGACCATCCTCCTAACTTCTACTCCTGGCAACCACTAGTTTTTCCTCTGTACCTGTGAGTCTGTTTCTGTTTTATTTCTTCATTTGTTTTATTTTTTAGATTCCAGATATAAGTGAAAACATACACTATTTGTCTTTCTCTGTCTGACTTATTTCACTCAGCATAATACCCTCCAGACTAGCAAGACTTCATTCTTTCTTATGATTGAGTAATATTCCATTGGATACATACATCACATCTTCTTTATCTATTCATCTGTCCATGGACACTTAGATTACTTCCATATCTTGGCTATTGTAAATGACAGTGCAATGAACGTAGGAATGCATATATATTTTCAAATTAAGTGTTGTTTTTTTCTTTTTTGGATAAATACCCAATAGGGGAATTTCTGGATCATATGATAGTCCACTTTTATTATTTGAGGAACCTCCATACTGTTTTGTACAGTGGCTGCACCAACAGTGCACAAGGGTTGCCTTTTCTCCATATCCTCACCAACACTTGTTATTTCTTGTCTTTTTGATAATAGCCATTCTGACAGGTGTGAAGTGATATCTCACTGTGGTTTTGATTTTCATTTTCCTGATACAGGTTGAAAATCTTTTCGTGTATCTGTTGGCCATCTGTGTATCTTCTTTGGAAAAATGTTTATTCAGGTCCTCTGCCCATTTTTTCATCAGATTGTTTGCTTTTTTGATACTGAGTTGTATGAGTTCTTTATATATTTTGGGTATTAACCCCTTATCAGACATATCATCTGCAAATATCTTTTCCCATTCAATAGGTTTCTTTCTTATTTTGTCAATGATTTCCTCTCCGTATAAAAGCTTCTTAGTTTGATGTGATCATGCTGGTTTATTTTTGAGTTTATTTTTTTTTACATAGTGTGAAAATTAGTCTAGTTTCATTCTTTTGCAAGTAGCTGTCCAATTTTCCCAACACTACTTACTGAAGAAACTCTTTTCCCCATTGTATATTCTTGCTTCCTTTGTTGTAGATTAACTGACCATATAAGTGTGGGTTTACTTCTGGGCTCTCTATTCTGTTCCACTGATCTATATATCTGTGTTTGTACCAGTACCACACAGTTTTGATTACTATACCTTTATAGTATAGTTTGAAATCAGGGAGCATAATGCCTCCAGCTTTGTTTTTCTTTCTTAAGATTGCTTTGTCTATATTTGGGGCCTTTTGTGGTTCCATACAAATTTTAGGATTATTTTTTCTAGTTGTGTGAAAAATGCCTTTGGTGTTTTGATCTGGATTGCATTGAATCTGTAGATTGCTTTGGGTAGTATGAATATCTTTACAATATTAATTCTTCCAATCCATGAACATGGAATATCTTTCCATTTATTTGTGTCATCTTCAATTTCTACAATCAATGTCTTATAGTTTTCATAGTACAAGTCTTTCACTTCCTTGGTTAAATTTATTTCTATATATTTTATTTTTTGATACAACTGTAAATGAGATTTTCTCTTTGATTTCTCTTTCTATAAACATTATTAGTGTGTAGAAATGCAGCAGATTTCTCATTTGTATCCAGCAAATTTACTGAATTTATTGTTTCTAATTTTTATTTTCGTGGAGTCTTTAGCATTTTCTATATATAGTACCATGTCATCTGCAAATAGTGACAGTTTTACTACTTCCCTTCCAATTTGGATGCCTTATATTTCTTTTTCTTATCTTATTCCTGTGGCTAGGACTTCCAATATTATGTTGAATGAAAAGTAGCAAGAGTGGGCATTCTTGCCTTGTTCCTGATTTTAGAAGAAAAGGTTTTAGCTTTTTACCTTTCAGTATGATGTTAGTTGAAGGGCTGTCATAAATGGCCTTTATAATGTTGATATATGTTCCCTCTATACCAACTTTGTTGAGAGTTTTTATCATGAATGAATGTTGAATGTTGCCAAATGCTTTTTCTGCATCTATTGAGATAATCATGTGATTTTTTTTTAATTAATTAATTTATTTTTTTGCGGTATGCAGGCCTCTCACTGTTGTGGCCTCTCCCATTGCAGAGCACAGGCTCTGGACACGCAGGCTCAGCAGACGTGGCTCATGGGCCCACCCACTCCGCGGCATGTGGGATCTTCCCGGACCGGCACACGAACCCACGTCCCCTGCATTGGCAGGCTGACTCAACCACTGCACCACCAGGGAAGCCCTAATCATGTGATTTTTATCCTTTGTTTTGTTAATGTGATGTATCACATTTATTTATTTGCAAATATTGAACCATCCTTGAATCTCTGGAATAAATACCACTTAATCATGATTTATGATCCTTTAAGTGTATCTTGGATTTGATTTGCTAATGCTTTGTTGAAGATTTTTGCATTTATGCTCATCAGAAATACTGCCCTATAATTTTCCTTTTTATTGTGTCTTTGATTTTGGTATCAGAGTAATTCTGGCCTCATAGAATGAGTCTGAAATGTTCCCTACTCTTCAATTTTTTGGAACAGTTTGTAAAGGATACATATTAACCCTTTAATATTTGGTAGAATTCCCCTGTGAAGCTGTCTGATCCTGGACTTTTGTTTGTTGGGAGTTTTTGATTATTGATTTAATTACATTACTTGTAATCAGTATGTTCAGATTTCCTGTTCTTTCCTGTTTCAGTCTTGGAATATTGTATGTTTCTAGGAATTTAGTCATTTCTTCTAGGTTGTCCACTTTGTTGACATACAATTGTTTGTAAAATTCTCTTATGATTGTCTGTATTTTATGATATTGGTTATAAATACTCTTTCATTTCTAATTTTATTAATTTGGGCCCTGTTTTTTTTTTTTTTTCCTTGATGAGTCTGACTAAAGGATTATCAATTTTGTTTGTCTTTTAAAAAAACAGCTCTTAGTTTCATTGATCTTTTCAATTTGGGGGAGGGTGTCTCTATTTCATTTATTTCCACTCTGATCTTTATTATTTCCTTCCTTCTTCCAACTTTGGGCCTTGTTCATTCTTCTTTTTCTAATTCCTTTATGTGTAAAGTTAGGTTATTTGAAACTTTTTTTTATTTCTAAGGTAGGCCTGTATCACTATATACATTCTTCTTAGGACTGCTCTTGTTGCTTCCCATAGATTTTGGAAAATTCTGTTTCTAATTTCATTCATCTCAATTTTTAAATTTCCTCTTTAATTTCTTCATTGACCCATTGGTTTTTTAGCAGCATGTGTTCGGTCTCCACATGCCTTGTGTTTTTGCCAGTTTTCTTCCTGTAATTGATTTCTAGTTTCATACTGTTGTTGTTGGTACAGATGCCTGATATGATTTCAATCTTCTTAAATTTATTGAGACTTGTTCTGTGACCTAGCATGTGATATATCTTGGAGAAGGTTCCACATGCACTTGAAAAGAATGTGTATTCTACTGTTTTTGGTTGGTATATTCTATAGCTGACTATTAAGTCCATCTGATCTAATGTGTTACGACTAATGTTTCCTTACTGATTTTATGTCTGGAGATCTATTCATTGACACAAGTAAAAGTCCCCTACTATTAATTTATCACTGTCAATTTCTCCCTTTATGTCTGATAATATTTGCTTTACATATTTAGGTGCTCCTATGCTAGATGCATGTACGTTTACAAATGTTATATCCTCTTCTTCGATTGATCCCTTTATTATTATGGAATTCCCTTCTTTGTCTTTTGTTATAGTCTTTGTTCCAAAGTCTATTTTTTCTGATATGTGTAATTTCCCCAGCTTTCTTTTTGTTTCCATTTGCATGGAATATCCTTTTCCATTCCTTCATTTTCAGTCTGTGTATGTCTTTAGCTCTGAAGTGAGTCTCTTATAGGTAGCATATAGATGGGTCTTTTTAAAAAAAAAATCCATTCAGCCACCCTCTGTCCTTTGGTTGGGGCTTTTAGTCCGTTTACATTTAAAGTGATTATTGAAAGGTATATACTTATTGCCATTTTATTATTTTTGCACATGTATGCAAACTGCATGTGCCTGCCTTGGGTGGAAGGGTGGAAGCTGAAGCAAGCATGGGCTAGGGCTTTTTTCAGGGTGTGCCAGGGCCAGCACCTTGGCAAGGTGGGCTGAATACAGAGCCCGGCACATACCAGAGCACGGCTGCCACTTTGGTGGGGGTTGGGCAGGGCTGGAACCTGGGTGGGTCAGGACCTCTCCAGGGGCATGCTAGAAGCTGCCACTTTGGCAGGGAGGTGGGGGGGAGTGACTGGAGCCAGAACCCTTCCCAGGCCAGGGCTTCTCCTGGGGCATACCAGGGGCCACCACTTTGGAGGCGTGGTTGCAGCCACAGCCGAGTGTGGGATGGGGGAGGAGTACTGATGTGCCTTAGCAGGACATCTGGCGCTCCAGGCACTTTTTGACCTGCTGCCTCTGTGCTAGGACCTGGAATGAGCAAATTTAGGTGCATGAGATTTTAAAACCAGAAATCTGGCTTTTAATTTCCTTTCTTAATTTCCTACAGCCCTCTGACTCTCCAAGTCATAATAAGCCCTGCTATATTTGAAAACCAATTAAGGGGGCTCCTCTTCCCAGTTCTGGTTCTGAGGGTTGGGGTGTCTAATGTGGGATTCAAATCCCTCACTCCTTAGGGAGGACCTCTGAGTTTGTGATATCCCCTTCCTCTTTTGGGCCCACCTGGGGTGTGGGTCCTGACTAGATCACTTGTCTTCCCCTCCCATGCATCTCAGTGCTTTTTTTTTTTTTACTCCATTATATCCTTAATAGTAGAAAAGCTGTTCTGCTAGTCCTTAGGTCATTCTCAGAGAAAGTTGTTCTATATGAGGTTGTAGTTCTGGTGCATTCATGGGAGGAGGTGAGCTTAGGATCTCCCTACTCGGCCATGTTGATCCCACCTCTCCCAGAATACACATTCTTTGAAGTACATATGAGTTATTTCAGAAACTGATCATGTAGCAGCAAAACAAGGAAGCCTCAATTAACTCTAAATATCAATACGAAAATCATATTGATAATAATAGGGCCTTGCAGATTCTTTTAAGGGAAGCCATTGAGGTTTTTTTTAGCAGAGGAGCGACATGATCTTTCTTAAGTTTTAAGGGTCATTGTGCTGCTGTATTGAAAAGAAATTGTAAGATTGAAGAAGAGTCACAGATGAAAGCAAAAAAGCCAGATTTCTTGATGTATAGATGATTAAAGAATCCAGAAACAAAATCAGTGCAACAAAACAGTGGAAAAACTATTCATGAAAGAAATATTCACTTCATAGGAATTAGGTTGAAATATCCATTACATAGAAATACAAGTTCTATGTAGAAGAAAATTATAGTCCTGCTCTAGAGTTAATGCATAACAGAAATGTAATATATGCAGGTTTTCTGAACTATTTTCTAGTTTTAAGAAAAACAAATTTAAGAGAGTTGGAAAAAAGCCAAGAAACCCCACCATTGTGTTAAGCCCTGATGAATCAAATTGGCTGGTAGCTTCTGTCACCACTCTCTCACAATCTTTGAAATTGATTGCTATATGAAATTAGGCTCCTTGGGGTCTTGGATCTCACAATGGCTTCAGAAAAAAAAATGACTCACTGTTTACTTACCAACATGAGTTAATTTATCAAAAAGAAGGTCACTTAACAAGGTGATTTATCATCTTCTACCATGTACAGTGCTCATATTCCAAGTTCTCCAAAGAAAACACTAAAGTCTACCATCTTCTAGATAAAAAATTAAATGAATGAGGAAGTGGCCAAAGGAGGGTCAGTAAGAGAGAGACTACCCTTTGTTTAAATACTGAGCTTTATATGAAAGACTGGAACAGGATTTTCTAAAGGACTTGAACTTATTTAACCATATCTTCTAATTTTGAAACCTCTCATTCTACTTCTTTCCTTTCCTTGAAAGTAGCTGAGTGTTGGCTAAACTTAAAATCACTTAGATTAGATTTACAACACAGTTCTTTAAAATTGTAAAGCAATTAAGAAAATTTCTTAACCACCTTTTAGATTTGCTTCTTCTCTGGCATATACACACAGATTTACACTATAGATTTTTAAATTTTCTGATCCTAAAACTACTTTTTTTTTTTCTCCACCAGTTACATAAAGTTTCCCTGCTAATCATTACAGCTATATTCCTTACTGTCTTGATATTTCACAATTTCCTTTTGGAGACCTTAAGAAGGAAAACGTAACTTCTTCCACTATGTAGTCATTTAGTATAATTTGGGATTGTTGATCTTTCCCTCATCTATCCTATGCCATAGCATCATGATGGTAAAACACTACCATAAAACTAAGAATTATATGTGCTCCTTAAACTATCGTATATTACCAACTGGAAAATATACCATAAGAAAAGGTGACCATTACACTGTTAGTTGAATAACATGCCTATAAAAAGAAAACAATTTAGATTTAAGCGGATCGTTATACAGAGTAAAAGAAATATTTGGGTGTTCTTTGAGATTATTCATTTCAACAAAGTCTGTCATGCTCAATAAGTTCCAAATGACAGTGTGGGAACATGTGAAATTGAAATTAGACTGCTGGAGAAATCTGAGAGGAGGTATAGAAAATCAGAACATGCTATGCACAATCCCCAGCTCAGTCTTAGAGTACCATTTTCATTATCAGTCACCTGATACCTTCTTCTCAGAATTTCCACTCCTAAATTGTGTTTGTTCTTAGAAATTGATAAACTATATAATAAACTTAATAAATGATTTTAAGCCCAGACATTTGGAACTGAAATATTTATATAAAACATTAAATTTATAAAAAATGATACCTAAAGTTTCAAAATACCTTATATAATAATACAAGTCATTTTCAGTTGAATTTTGCTTAGAGAAAAAGTCTTTTAAAAAGGAATAATGATTAAATGTATTTAACTAACATTTCATCTCTCTTTTATATGTTTGTATACCAACTGAAATGTCCAAATTGTATTGAAACAAATGTACTTATATCCATGTATTTAACAACCATTTTATTAGATTTTCCCAAGTACAGAGCTCTATGCTAAGGATTGTATGACAATATAAGGATAAATGAATTAATATCTCTTTACTCAAAAACTTTTCAACAAACAGAAGAGCTGTAAACACAAGTAAATATTTTAACATGGAGGCTGATAATCCTGCCATAGGTGAGATCGATATTGTATGATAGTTCATTTTTCATTCAGTCATTCAACAAGTAATAACGGAATTCCTCCTAAAAAACCTGACACTTTTCTAGGTATGATGGATAGAGAGAACAAGACCAACAATGAGAAAATTAATTACTTCACATGATTATTTTAAATAATGTGTAATCATTCATTTAAAACAGGGCTCCAGTAAAGAGGACTAAAGTTAGTTTACTTTCTTACTATGGAGATCTATAGCACTGGTTAGGATCCACTTCCTTCTTTGTAAAGAGAAATTGTTTTGGTTTACATTTTGTAGGGATCAGCCACTTAAAGCCTTATTCCTTCTATGAAATCACATTTATGGCATTGTTACCATATAGATTATAATGCTTCTCTTAACATATATCATGCAATTATTTTATACCAAAGAATACAGCTATAGCGATATATGATCATTTCTAATTTCATCTTTTTCTGATACCTTATAAAATGTTATTGTTCAAATATGTTCCCCAAACATCTAGATTCCACAATTTGTGACTCTGGGAAAAAGTCCATTTGTCTCCGACCCAGTGCATGTGCATATGCCATGTTCACATTTAATTCATTTAAAATAAATGACATTTTAAAATGTGGAGTATTGTGTAGCTTGAGAATTCCCAGTAGATGGCTAAATACTAGCTTCTGTCCTCAGGTAGACCTATCTATGAGCTTCTCACAAAGGTTCTTGACTCCTAGGACTCATAAAAAGGCAATAAAAAACATGGCTATAATTTCTGCACAAATAACTCACAATAAAGAAAATTGCCAGGGCAGCTTCTTATTACTAGAAGAAATTCCACATTTCAGAAAAGCTGCATTTACTACAATTTTAACTCTCTCAGTGCAATATATGTCCTGTTATTGCAAATCCAGACACAACTGCTTATATCTACAGTCATCCTTCAGTATCCTCTTGGGTTTGGTTCCAGGACCTCACCCAAAGATACCAAAATCTGCAGATGCTCAAGTCTCATAAAATGATGTAGTATTTGCGTATAACCTAAGCACATCCTCCTGTATACTTTAAATCATCTCTAGATTACTTATAATACAAATTACAATATAAATAGTTGTAAATACAATGTAAATGCTATGTAAATAGTTGCTGGAACAAGGCAAGTTCACTTTTTCTTTTTGGAACTTACTGGAATTTTTTTTTTTCCAAATATTTTCAATCCGAGGTTGGTTGATTCCACAGATGCAAAATCCAGGGATACATAAGGCCAACTGTATATGGCATTTTGGGTTTTACTCAAATATTCTTCCTAACTAGTTAATAAAATAAATAAAACAGTAATTATTATCCCTATTTTCTCCAGAAGAGTAAACCAAACCTCAGGCAGGATAACAGAAATAATTGTAGATTAAGAACTCTAAACTAGGTTTTTAAGAACTCTAAACTAGGTTTTGAATGTTCCTTCCACAATCATAAAGCCTTTGCAATGATAAACTTGGTATACTGGAAGAGTAGTTCCTTTCACTTGAATGTAAACTGCACATGTGCAGAAAAACTAGGGAATTTTTCCATCTAGAATAAAATGGTAAAATGTAAGGCACAAAGATTTTTTAACAATGACATTAACGCTAAAATCCTTGAATTCATACTGATAAACACTCTGTGTTTATTTTTCACATAAAAGGAAAGTCACAATAACATTCAGAACTATTTCCTTCCCTGATAAAACTTCACAAACCAAATTCTCCATTTTCTAAGATTTTATAACCTTGCTTAATAGTCTGAAATTAAAACCTCTTTTTGTGTAGTACATAGTGTTTGTATTTTTTTTTACATAATATCTCATTTGATCTATACAAAAACTCCATGAATTAGGAAAATATTATCTCTTATGTGTGAGTAACTCGACATAGAAGGATGAAGTGATGGGCCTCTAGGCCAGAATTATTTTCACATTTTCCACAGAATGACATTTTTTGCTGGTGTTGAGACCAGTACTTCATCACATTTAATGCAGACAATCTGATCGACTCCGAAAAAGAGTAAAGTCAAAGAGTAGCCATTAAAGGGAAGCGATACCAGGAAACTCCAAAAGTAAAATAAACTCTCCTAATTTTTGAGCCTCCATGATTGAGTTATGCCCCCATAACAAATACTTTGATAATATCTAATATCCATCTCTATCTCTGGAAGTTACTGGAAGGGGCTACTTCTTAATCATCTATGTATCCCTAGGACCATCTTAAAGTCTGGCAATTATAGGTACTCAGTGAACTCTTGGTGGATGAATAAATAAGTCAACTCTACAATTTTTATTTAAACGTTTTTTAACTAATGAAAAATATTCAGTTAGAGACATTAATCAACCTGACTAAATAATCAAGAGATGTAATTTACCTGCCTCAGGTAGACATACTATGTCTTACCATTCTTAACCTTCATATTTTCAAAATAATGTAAAGATTTTTTTACAAAGTTTTCATAATGATTTTTAAATATATTTTTTATTTTAAGACTTTTGGTCATTAAAATATCCCCAAATTCCTATACTCCATTGAGACCATATTGATTCCTTAGAGAACAGAAGTTAGGATTTCTGTGATTGTATATAAGAAAAAGAAATGAAAGATGACTGATTTTCAATTGGGGTGGAAGAAGAAAGAGCATATGACCATAGCTTTTATAAATTACTCTTTCATTGCAGTTGCATAAGCTGTCAGACCTGCTTTCATTCATAATCGCTGAGTGACTTTTCAACTTCAAACACCATTAAGATGGTCAGTGAGAAGATCAAGACCTAATCATCTTCCGTCTAAGGATATCTTTGTAGGATGATGTGAAAGGGGAAGAAATGTGATCTGCAATTTGATTCCACTGGATTTAAATTAAGATAGACTATATATTAAAAGTCACTTTTAAAGCTAAAAGAACAAATGAACTTGTGGTTTGCTTTCCAGAGCTTTCTTCCTAATCTACCACTAACAACGTAAGAACAGTGTGACAGTGACAATTGCCAATGACTGAGCTAGGTTTGGAACAATTGCTGAAAGTCTGGGCCAGGATTTTCTCCAAAGTAATAGTCACACTGAAATATCTGCAGCAATATTCCACCCCCCCAACTCCTTCAGTTACTGAGAGAAGATAGGTACAGTTCTTTGAAGGATCTAGAAAGAGATGCCCATGAACAATGGATGATCTAGTGAGGGAGTGAGTAGGGAACAAGGACATTTTAGCATGCTAGCAGAACTTGGTGCACATCTGTCAACACATCTGAGTGGGGTTGGCAAGGACAGCACTGTCCTACTTGGGCAGCTGCTCAGGATTATGGAATCCGTATGGTGAGACCTGCAGTCTTTAAAGAGAATTACACATGTGATTTTGCTGAAAGCCAGGATAATGTTAGTCAAAAAGCCCCCTTACTGGTTTTTTTAAAGAATCCAAAGACTTAAAGAAAGGATCTGAAGAATAACGGTTCTACTGCTGACATGTGGTTATTGAATGTTTTATGTACTGTTTCTAACGATAATAATTGAATGTGAAATGCATTTTTATGTTTTTCATAGAATAATATCTTCCAAGTTAAAGGTTGAAAGAAAAAGATGTAAAACTCTGTGAGAGGTATTAACTCCACAGATAATTGGGTGAAGAAAGAAGGCAGATCAGAGCAAATGTTCTAAATGATTTAATATATCAAAGCAAATACTAATGTAAATTACCTAATTCTGGAACCATTTCCTTCAGTATATGTGAGAATGCTAATCAAGAAGATTATAAAAATGATTTAGGAAAAACAATAGCTTTCAAAATGTTTAGACAATCCTAATTATGTCAGTTATCTTGAGGTGATGACAGGCAAATTTATAGATGATTTAATAGAACACATACACATCATAAATGAGATTTTCTTAAGGTAGCTATTGTGATTTATACCTTTTTAGGAGTTGAACATTTCAATGAAACCATGGCAAAAAAATAAAGACACTGGGAAATAGTTAGGCACCCACTAAAATAAAAAAAGAATAGAGTACCACAGCCAACAGAGAATCAACCAGCCATCCATCACTCTGTGTTTGACTATCTGCCTGCTCTCTTCAAATACTTATCTACTTCAGAACTACCCTTTTCCTTGGATGTTGGAAAGTCAGTTAATGTGTAGCTTTAATTTAACATTTCCACATGTTCCTAAGGTTTTGTGTTTCCTCTTTTGAATGGAAACATAGAGTGGCAGGCACACCCTTTTCACGGTATTGGAAAGAAATTTAGAATAGTGGTTACCAAAAGAAAGTCTAAGTTTTCTTCAGATTTTGGTGAAATGAGAAAAAAGGAAATAAAGGACAACACAGTGAATTAAAATAAAATTATTCCTTTTTTGTAATTTTTCCTTTCGCATTGTTAAAATGCCCTTTAAATAATCAAAATATATTAATAAATTATAGTAGTTGTTTAACTTTGTTCTTTATCTTGATAAAATAAAAATGTCAAAACTATGCTGCCTGACCCCCCACCCCAGCTTTATTTTATTTTTACTAGTCTCTAAAAACCAAATGTCTTGAAACAACTGGTTTAGAGTTTCACACGAAAATAAATGGGTTGCCTTTGAAAAATATATTTAATTCATATTATTCTTTTAGTAAAGACAGCTTTTTTTCTGTCCATAATCTATATATCCTTCAAGCAAGTAAAAGCCCTAAACTGTGCTTTTGTGAGATGGTTTCTGACTCATACCAATGTGTCTTTTTGTGCGTCTCTTTCTATTTCCCCTCTTAGTCCCCATGACTCCTCAAGCATCTGCCCATGTTTTCAGACTATCATTAAAACAACTTTGTCCAAACTTCTGAATCTGGAATTTTCTTGCTTAGCACAGCTAAATGAACCAGTGACAAAAGAAGGTAAGCATAGTTTAAATCAAATGCACTCTAAATCAAGTTCTTGGTCACTTACTAGTAATTACTGCTGGAGACCGAGTTTGAACTGGGACAACTGCATGCAGCAAAAGCGAAAGTGAGTTATGGCCACCGTAAAGCAGAGCTCCCACGGATTTGGGACCACCCTTCATAGTAAGAAATTTGTTTCTCATTAGTCCCCAGAAAGCACATTCACAGAGACACAACCAAACATCCACAGCTGAAATTTAATGTCTCACAAAACAATACTTATCCTTATTCAGTGCAATGCACTCTCACATTTTTTATGCTATCGTTTTTAAGCTGACCACATTTGCTGTATTGATTTTGTGAACCACTAAAGCATCGCAGCTCAGTTTCAAAATTGTTCCATATAGCACGACTTATAATGTTGCTATTGAATTTCATAGCAATATAAAGTTCAAAACAGTTGATTTCCCTTAAATCAATATAAAATTAGAAACTTAGCCTTATCAAATAATTTCTTAGTGTGTTGCCATTGAATTCTTGGAGGAAAGAAACAAATATTTTTATCTCACTTTTCTCAGTTTCCCTTTTATCTGATCTGATTGGCTCTATCTCAAGACTCCTAGGTTTTTCTCCAAATAAATTCCTTCTGAACTGGAAGAAGTACTGGAGAGGAATGATAAATAAGTGTAGGGTTTTTTTTTAAGTAAACTTTGAGGATCCTAGTTTTAGCATTGATAATGACTCAAATATTGACTAAAAATTCTGAATTATATGTATGAAATCCTGAGATGTTCTTAAAAATCACTAAAGAAATGCAGTTATCTTAAATTGCCTATTTCAAGTTTATATAATAATTCTCTGCAATGTTTTCTGATTTCTTTTCAAATAAATAAAAGGTAGGTAAAATTTTAAATTGATAAATACATTGGTTATACATACATGGATGTGTGTGTCTGTGTGTACACGGACACACTTACACTTACTATGGTAAGGAGACCAGACTTAGGAATTCAAACAGAAGTAGTTCAAGTCCTGGTTCCAATGTCTTTTAGAAATTTTAAGAATTTCTTCTAAAATTTCCTCCTCTGCAAAGTGGAATAATAATCATACCTGCCTCACAGGGACAGGGACAAACTAGATAGAGAAAGCAAAAATCAAAGTGCTATTAAACTGTTCGTTATTGCTATAGATTTCAGGGAATGAACTGTTTAAGTTTACTTCATGCCTGGGGAAAAAAAATAAAATTATCCTCGCTGACCATTTTAATTGATTTCCATGCATGACTCTAATCTTATAATTCAGTTAATGCATGTAAGTAGAGAAAAAGAGCCCCTTTAAGGCAAGAAAATTATAGAGAAAAGATTAATAATACAGTTGAAGTTAGAAGAATATCAAATTCTGTACTTCCTAAAATCTTTAGACATTTGAACTTGACCATCAAGTGATTGCTACTGAGAGAAGCTCCCATACTTTGAAGGATTAAAATTACAGCTCCACTTGACTCCCTTAAATTAATAACCATGTAGAAAATCCAGTCTGTAGCCTGTGTTCCATAGACTACACCAGGACCACAGGTTAAATGCAGCGACTGCCTATTTATCTACGGCCTGTGAGCTAAAAATGGTTTTTACATTTCTAAATGGTTGGAGAAAAAATTAAAAGAAGAAAAACATTTTGTGACAGTGAAAATTATATGAAATTCAAATTTCAGTGTCCATAAAGTTTAATTTGAGCACAGTGTAGGTCATTCATTAATGTATTGTCTATGGCTGCTTTCATGCTACAACAGCAGGGTTTAGTAGTTGCAGTAGAGACCACATGGCTTCTAAAGCCAAAAATTAAATATTTATTATTTGGTTCTTTACAGTTTTCCAAGCCTGGACTATACAGCAAAAAGAAGCTCAGGGACAAAACGTAAATGATGCTTATTAGCTCCATAATTACTCCAATATAATTATTTTTAAATATAGCAAGGATGATTCTTAACCATAATAAGTATATTTTACATTTGATATAAAGAGTATGCATCTTTCAACATGAACTACATAACCTGTTTCTGAACAGCGACATGGTGTGTGCTTCAAAACCAAGTAAAGAAAAACAAATGTTTTTTATTTACCTAATAGTTTATAGCACACACCCAGGCAATGAGATTAAATATTATTACTATAATGGAACAGAAGCCAGCTTAAGATAAAACCCCAAACACCATCTTCCACAGGCCTTCCATCTATCTTCATAAATGAAAATTCAGTATTCCCCCAAATCAAACTTTAATTCTGATCAAGTAACTTTTTATTAAACTTCTAGGACTATTAAAACAACTGATTTCAGCAGAAGGTAAGCACTAGCATTTGAAGGGGTGAGAGGATTCTATTTATATATTCAACAGTGCCAATTACATACAGACTAACAGATAATGGCTTCTTATTTATCATCTGCCAGCAAGGACTTGAGCAAAACAGTTAAAACACCAACCAGACCAAGGAATTTCAGTGGGCTTATGGGTCAAAGAGAATGTTGAACAAGGACATTCAGAATTTGCTTCTTTTAAATCTCGAGCACTTTACAATGTTATTATTTGTTTACTAATGAATCATCACTAAATATTGACTTAATTTTCAAAACTGACAAGAGAAAATTATCTACCAGTCAGGTAAAAGAATAAAGTATTACGTTAACTATAATATGTAATGTTTGACCTTCCTAGTCTAGATCAGTGTTCTCTAGACTGGAGGATACCCCGCACCTGTTTCCTGTTCCTGTTTTTGGCTGTTTATGATGTACATTAATAAAATAATACTTGCGTTAGTTCATAAAAGAATAAATGTACCTATAATAAGAGTGTATCATGAGAATATTTTACCTACCAGTACACACAACCAAAAATAATTGAAAACTATTAATCTAAATTACTCTAGTTTGGTACTGAACTATAATTAATTACAATAATTTAAAGATTTTTAAAATATAAGTTACGCTAATAGATTTTACAGAAGGTGTTTGCTTTCTCTAACACTTGATTGCTGTCTCTAAAAACGGTTGCCCACTAGAAAGAAAGCAGGGGTCCTTGAAGAAATGGCTGACTCCTGGAGTGGGAAATGTATAGGGTGAGCCTAGCACAAGAGTAAGAAAGCTATTGAAAACTATTGAGGGCATGTCTGAAAGACTCAGGAGACAAGAGAGGCTTTCATTGACCCAAAATGGGACAATATAAGCAACCAAAAGTATAATAACTGCAGCATATTGCCTGTTTAAATTCATATGCATTTTCAGGAGACTAGAGAACTAACTCATTGTGAAAACTGCTAAAATAAAAATAAAATAATGAAGCATTTACTCCATCTTTTCTAAAAATAACAATAGTAAATACTCAAGGCAGATGGGAAAATAAAGGGTAGGTGACAATGTGCACTTAAAGTAAAAAATGGCACTTTTCTTCCTACCTGATGGCATAACTTCTATGCTTGTTCTCAGTATAGAAATACTCAACCAAAAGATATAGCATTATTTTTTACAAGGAGTTTAGAGTTTGGTACCCTGAATGGTTGATTTTGAAAAGACAAATGATTCTGCTACTTAATTTAAAACCTTTTGGAATCTATAGTTCAGATCAATCTTTTATAGATGGTTAAAGTGAAGAAGTTTTAATAAAAGTGTCTTTCTTTTCGCTGGTTAATCCTTAAGACTTGAAAAAACCCTTCTGAGCTGATAATGTTTCTTTTTCTTTTTCTTGCCAGTAGAAATGAAGCCAAATAAAATCCTATTCCTCAGTTCCCTTCAAGGATATAAATGAGGCTGAAAGTGTCCTTGGCTTCACCTTCTAAGCTGGCTAAAATCCCTACAGCCATTTGCTTTTCTCAGGGGGACAGGATAGCTCCTTTAAATTATATTTTATGTGGTATGTCCCATGTTTTAAGAACTCTCTGGGCAACAGTAAAATGTCTCATTCCTTAAACTGGTACAATGAAGATGCCTGCTCATTCCCCCTCGTGTGCTTTCCTACACACTCAACTCGTGCATATTTCTCCCTGCCACTGTCCCTAAGCCCTTCAAGGTGAGAACCAGATGTTTTAGCCACAGGACACCAGAATCAAGGAAATGAGCTACAAAAGATGACACCATTTTAAAATTTAAAAAATCACTCTTCCTTCTCATTTCTCAAACTGATCACTCTGTACACCACTTGGGAAACAGTCTTAGCTACTTGGAATTAGATGACCTAATTTCATATCTCCAATTCTTCTATTTAGTAGTTGCAGATGACTTAAAATCTCTGAGGATCAATTTTATTTTCTGTGCACAGTAAACTATTATCTGTATTAAAAATAATTATTATTAATTCTATCAAACTGCAAGTTTGAAAGTAAGAAAATAAATATAAAATTGCTTGTACAATAAATGCATAGTATAATTATGTACACATAATTATCATAAAAATCTCATTTGGATAATAAAAAAGTACTAGCTTTTATATATTCCACAGTATCTATGTGCTATATTCTATGCTAAGCACCTTACATATGTTACCACACTGGATTTTCACCAAAACAATCAGGTATGTATTAGTATCCTCCACTTACTAATCAGGACACTGAGATTCAGAGATGGGTAAAAACTTATTGAAAGACACATATGGAATAAGTAGCCCAAGGTTAAATGTGAATATGTGAATCTAGATCTACCTGACGCCATAACCAGACTCTTGACTCTCACATTATTCTGCATTTCTACACAAGTGGAGGGGGAAAAAAAGGAGAGAGATTGATTTAAAATATAAAATGACATTAAAAAAAAATGTAAGCCACAGATATGCTGAGAAAAATGGCATCTATATCAAAAACTTGAAAGAAGTTTATGTAAATAAGGCTACCTTCAGGAAGCATTGCTTAATTTTGTTAAGCAAATAATTTTGGCATAAATGTAATAAGTTAAACTACATCTATTATATGTGATTCCTTAATAATCTCTTTTACTTGATTAAGATCTACAAAAGGTATTATTTTCTTGCCTGCTCTGCAGGGATTACTTCAAGTGCTTTAAAATCCTCATATCCCTAAAAGCCTTTTTGATACAGACATGTTAAATCCTCTTACAGTCAACCTAACCTGAATTTAGAAAAAAACAATTTTCAGAGTTTCTCCAAAAATGCCACAGGTGGTTTATAATCCTCCAACATCACCACCAAAGTGCAAAGCTGTTTGGCTGCAAGTGCACACAACTGAAAGGGCAGACTTTGCTCTTCCAGTTCTCTGCTTCCCTTTCTACTTTGATCTTCCACTGCCCTTTTCCCCTCTTTGTTTCATTTTGGATTCTGCATCCCCCCACCCCAACAAGACACTGAATTATTTGTGAAGCTCATTTCATATTCGGATTTTTAGCTCAACTCCTCTGCTTCCGCTCTTTAAGGAACAGTTTTTAACAAGGCAGAGTCATCTTAACATCCCTTCACTCTTAAACACATGATTCATTTCAAGTATATGGAGACAAAGCAGAGAACTAAGACACCATCCTGTGAGTTAATAAGCCTAAGGCTTGTTTGACATGCCTGAAATATAAGTTAAAGTTTCTCGCGTTAGTTCCTCTCTTTTTTCTCCAGTGCATCAAAGCACCGCCCTCTATGATGGGAGAAAAGGAAGACACTTGCTTTCTTTGGAGCAGAAATTTGATCCCAGGGACATACACTTAAAGTTCTTGATCCAAATCCCAAAGACAGGGTCTGGGGCCATGCAGTTTGTGCTTAATATTGTTAGGAAGCTCTCCTAGACTTCATTTCTCCCGGGTGAAAGCCTTATCCCCAGGTGACCGCTGCAGGGTGTTCAGCTGAAACTGCCTGAGCCTGCAGTGAAAATGGATTCACTTCATCTGAGGATTAGTAAAACAAGTCCATTTTTCCAGGTCCAGCTGAAATCCCATCTATGAAGCCTTCTTTAATGCCTCAAACCCACAGCAATCCCATGGCACTTATTGACTGTATAATTCATAGAGAACCCGGAAATGTTTTTAGAATTGCTATTTAACACTTTCTTGGTTAGAGAGAAATTTCCCTCTCTTTTTTGCATTTAGTGAAAAATTGAACCAAACAAAACACTTTAATATCTAATGGTATCATAAATCAATAATAATATCTATTAAAATGAACCAAGACAAGGTAGTCTTCAAAAAATACGGAAAAGAATGGGATGGATTTTAGAAATATTTCCATAGAAACAACTGAAATATTTAAAAACTGGGGTTCTTAGCAAATTATAGATAACTGACACTCCCTGATGATGACAAGGAAGCTGCTGCAAAAAATAACAGCAAAGAACATTTACCAGGTGTTTTCCCCTTACCAGGCACTGAGTGTAAAGCACTCAGCCTTCCCGACACACAATAAATGTGTTATTGTAACCTACATATTACGAATGAGAAAACGCAGGCACTTAAGTCAATTTCTAGAAATGTCAGCTAAGTGGGGGAGTCAGGATTTGGAACCCAAGCAGTTTGACTACAGAACCGATGATCTTGACTCTCTAACTAAAATTAATGACTTTGGCTTTGGAGTAATTATATTACGTATCCACTTCATTTGGACAACAGAACAATAGAATTATGTAAGAAATAACGCAGTCTGTCCTACTGACGGTTATTGTAATCTCAAAGAAAGCTTACCTTTAAAACATTGCTTTGAAAAGACATGTAAAGGTGAAATGTGTATTTGAGGGTTTTGGATTAGCAGTAACTGTGTTATTTTTCCTGAAGAATTGTAAATAATAGAGAAGTGTAAAGAGTTCCTAGTGAATTATATTATTATGCTTCAAAAATAATAAATGTGTTAGTGAAAATTAAGAAAACAAACCTAAACACCATTGATTACTTCCTCTGCAGCACAAGAACCCCAGAGGCCTGAAGCGGTGCATGGAAGGAGCAGTGATGGGAACCTAGAGGCAGAGTCCCCTGAAAAAGGCACAGAGCCAGCCCACAGTGACCCAGTGGGGAGGAAGAAAAGAGAACAAATAACCTGACTCACTCTCCTCTTCCCCCCTTGCTTATGATTGCATTGGTCTATTCCAACCAGAAGCCAGAGGTCAGAGAACCCATTATTGCAGTCCACTTCAGGCCAGAAGGAAGGTGGAGAGCAAGGGGGATGGCAAGAGTGGACCTCAGAAGCCACCAGAAGGAAGGTAGTTAGAAGTGTCATCTATGCACATCTTCCATTTTTCTAGTATCCTTCTTCTTAGAGTTAAAAATACATAGTTTCATTTGTACCATTCTGAAAAGTCCTCCTATGTATTAAAAATCTAAATCTAAAGCAAAATCACTAAAACATGTATAATAAAAACCTTCTGCCTTAAGAGACAATTTTATCTTTGCTTCTTTTATGCATTATTTCCTCATACTTTTATTAAGGAACTCCTATCTGCCAGGTATGGTGCTGGGTATGAGAGATGACACAACAAGTAATATGTGGTCTTTATTTTCAGAAACTCACATTCAATACAAGAAAATACAATAGCTAACTAGTTAAATTACCATGGTGACTTGATAAGTAGATTCACTGGTGTTAGGGGCCCATTGCCTGGCTTACTACATTCCTGAAAAATACTTTTCTCCTGACCTCTGTTAGTTTTGAATCTTATAAACAATGAGCACAATGCTTGCTTAGTGACGTTTGTGGTAAATAACAATGTATAGGTGTTCTCTATAGCCATAATGTTAAAACAAAGTTTTGCTCAGAACTCGAAAGCCTGAACCTGGGGTCTTCTCCAGCTTTGACACTTTTCTATACCAAGATGATTTTGCAGCAGGGTTTACTGTTCTTCCCTTCAATCTGCATTTCTAGAGCTCCTTATCAGGTTTCCCGATATTTGTAAATTCTTTGATGGAATGCATAATGGGGCATGTAGAATGGTTATATAATAGGAACATGGTTCTTTACAATACAGAAAGATTAGTATTGGGATTTGGGCTTAGGATCCTGAGACTTACTGGTTTACAGCATCTCTGTTTTTCTGGACCACAAGTAAATGTACAAATTTATAGAAGAATGCATTTAAATAAAAAGCAATAAACAAATCCTCACCCACCTCCCTCAGGGGAGGCATGTAGAGGGACTGAATCTCCTTAGGTTGCCTGACATTATCTTAGGCATTACTATCAAGGATTTTTAGAAAAGAGTCTCCTATTCGTGGGCCCAGTGATGTTTTACAATCCAGCAGTGCTCTATGTGTAATAAATCTAAATCAGCTCTATTTACAATAGCCAGGACATGGAAGCAACCTAAGTCTCCATCGACAGATGAAAGGATAAAGAAGATGTGGCACATATATATACAATGGAATATTACTCAACCATAAAAAGAAACGAAATTGAGTTATTTGTAGTGAGGTGGATGGACCTAGTCTGTCATACAGAGTGAAGTAACCACAACTAGAGGAAGGCCCGCATGCAACAACTAAGACCCAACACAGCCAAAAATAAATAAATAAATAATAAACTTATTGAAAAAAAAAAGCTATTCTATCCTTCCATCCAGTTGGCTCTATGCCCACCACCCAAAATAATCCTATCTTTCCTGTAAAATCTGATCTTTCTCTCTTGCTCTTTTTTACCTGCAATATCTCCATTAGAGAGTCTTTCACTATCTGTGCACATATATGATGATATATCCATATTCTATAGATTTCAAGGATTCCAGTATTAATATCTTCCAAAGGAAAATAGTAAATCAATGTGTTCAAATTGACAATGGTCACAGCAAATCTCTTGCTACCAGAAATATGAAGTTAGTTCTAAATGGATACAAACATTAACTAAATTATTTCAAACTTTTATTAACAAGTATCCTATGTCTCTGTTTACTTTCTCCCCAAGTTTCTTTCTGACTGATGACTCTACTTATTAATCCCACTACCTCCTACTGTTGCTTAAAATAAAGTGTTTTCTCTGGAGAATAACATTTTAGTACTTCACCTAAGAACTAATGGACTAATAAATTTATAAATATCTCCACTACAAGAAAATGGATGGTTTTAATGCACTATACAGCTCAGTTAATCTAGACACAACCAAATCTGACGGTGTTAGTGACATAATAACTGTGAAATCACACAATCCCATGCCCCAAAGGCAAATGGCTCTTCTTGTCCTCTAGACACGTATCTTATCATGGAATGTGTGAAGACATGGAAGCAAAAAATAGCATGATCACGTGTCAGTTTAGAATTTCAAGACCCGCCTCCCTCCATATATTTGAAAAAGTCACTCTTCATTCCACTTACCTCTGCTTTAGTTTTTTCATAGCATTTACCATCACCTGGCATGATTGTCATTTATCTATTTATTTATTTATATTCATTAATATTTATCTATTCATATAAACTTCAGGAGGGCAGAGACTTTGTATGTATTGTTTGCTATTCTACTTCCAGTATCTAAAATAGTTTCTGGCATACAGACAATACTCAATTAATAATCATTACATAAATTTATTAACAGTTTCCAGTAACTGGAAATTAAACTATTTTTCTTCTCTCTAATTAATACATTATAAAGAAGATTTTTATATTAATGAGTTTTTCCTTATTATTTTTCTAGAAATAGTTATTTTTCTAATTAAGTAAATTTCCCTTTCTTTAATTGAAAATCAACCCAAACAAAAGATATGATGAACTGCTAAATTTATACTTCTTTCACGTAAGTTGGTTCTGTTATTTTTAAACACACTATAATTTATAATACCTTTATAGAGAAAATAAATTCAAACTACCTCAAGCTTCCTCCTTACAATTTTATATATGTGGCACTTATCAATAACACTTTTACTGAGACATATAAAGTACTGCATTCTACTGTCCAGTCCAATCTCATGAAAATGATTTTCAGAGTCATTCTGTCTTTTAGATTTCTGGAGCTTTAACTTAATAGAAATAAATGTTAGGAAATCTTATTTTTATTCTAGATCTACCAGCCAATTGCCAATACCTCTAAAGCTTATTTCTGATACAAAAATAAATAGGCAAATAAATAAATATTTTATTTTTCTCATATGCTTTGTTTTATTCAGATGGTTTGCACAAGTGACAGGCCTGATATTTGAAGATCCTTAATACATATAGAGTCATGGACCCTGACTTTTCTCAGCTAGAGAGTCTCCTTAAACTTGAATCAAGAGAATAAATTGGTAAACAACTTGGGCTTTGAAATCATATTTTCTCAGTTTGAATACTGATTCCTCTGCTTGCCATACTGGCAACCTTTCAGGAGTTACTTTATTTCTCCAAGATTCAGTTTCCTCACTTATAAAATAGCAATATGCACATATCTCATGAAAATATTGTCCAAAGTAAATGAGATAATCCCTGTGAAGTATTATATAGCTCAATGCCTGGCACAAAATAATTGCTCTAAACATGTTGGATGTTGTTTACACCACCCCCCTAAATGTATGGAACTTCTTCCTTCTTGAACCCCAGTGTATTTTTGTATGTGTGTATCTCAAGATATTTTCACATCCATCTAGTACTAAAGCTCTCTGTGTATTTCTCTTTTTCCTGTATTACTCTCACATAGGAAATCTTATCCACCTTCATCTTCTCTGAAGTGTTCAGGCTTGTGTCTTGAACATGACAGAAATTTAATATATTTTTTAAAATTGAATGAAACTAAAACAGGACAAACGTAACCATATGTCTATACTACATCCCTTTAAAATAAAAAAAAATTCATTTGTCTCTTGCAAATAAATAAAATTATTTTAAAGGTTTTTTAGATATAGTTTTCATAAAACATGAATGATAAGTTAATTCAAAAACTACAGATTGCTCCTATATTCATCACTTCAGAAGTAGGTTTTTTCTTATGTATATTGCTTTCAAATGTGTTGCATTTGCAATCCGTGGAAGAGTAAACTAGAATTGGAGATTTTATACTTAATGATGGGTATGTAAATTTAATACACATTATTTTCAGAACACAAAAACTTCCTAGTGGATTGAAACAGTAGAGCCAAGACCTCTATTGAATCATTACAGCTTCCTACTTTCCTCTTCTATTCAAGTACTCTTTTCTGCATTGATCTAACAGGTAATAACCACTCACATTTCACAGGAACAACTGGGACCCAAAGAGAATAACAAATATGTTTAAGATTATTCAAAAAAGCAGAAAAAAATTGCAGTCTTTGGTTCTTAGTCCATTTAGTTTGGTTTTTAGCCCATTTAGTATCTTCTGATAATTTAACAACTAAACTTGCAACAAATAATGTAGCTTATTGAATTTTTAAACCCATGTAATCATTATAATAAATTTGATTTTGTTTTCTAAAATTTCCTATTCAAAGACAAAAGGACATCACATCTGGTACAGAAATTTTTAGTATTATGGTGACTAATCTACTACAGTTGTCAACAGAGCTGATTGGATAGAACACATAATTGATACAAAGCTGACACATAGCATGATGAATTTATAACTAAAAATGTCAACCTCTGAATGTCATCTGGAAGTCTCACTATGCTAAAAGCAGAGCATGTGATAAATCCCTGCCTTGCCTTGCTTTGCTCTGACTTGCTGATAATTTCATTTCTCAGAAAGCTAAGGAGGCAAGAGTGGAGAAATAATATTTTGAACTTCATTTTACTAAATCTTACATATCAAGGGTGATACTCAAACTACTTCATAAACAGTACTGTCAGGCACAAAGCAGTCAGGTCCTAGAGGCCCTCCATGCTTCAGCAGTTACTCCTGTAGCTGTTGAACTGTGTGTGTCCTGGACCTGGAGAGAGGTACAAGAACCCAGTGAATCAGGGGGATACTTGGGTGTCTCAAGGAAGGAGCATTTATCAACAAGTATTTCAATACTATGACAATATTATACCCATACTGTTATATAATGGCTGCGTATCAGTTTGTTGATAATTCTCCCCTCTTATCTCTTGAATCCATCCCTTACTTTACAACCCAGGAACACTTCTTTTCTTCTGAAACTCATTGCTACTTAACCTAAACAACCTAACCTAAACCATAAGTCTCATGGTTTCTACCTCCTGAAAAACATTCCACCTCTTTTCCAGACTCTAGAGTCTCCATTTTCTTATCCATCTTGGTTTCTGATTGTGACACTTTCCAGCTCAAAATCTTCAATGTTTCTCCAATATCATCAATACAAAACCCAAAATTCTTAGCCTAAACACTAAGACATACCATTCGTCTGATCCCAACATAACTTTGCAAACTGCTTTCTTGTTACTTCTTTTTATTCACTCTACAATCCAGCCAAAATAAACAACTTATTGTTCTCTGAATAAAGGACACATTTTCACACTCCTATTATTCTTTTGCTGTTACTTTGAACCAGAATGCCATTTCCTTCCTGTGTCCAAGCACTTCACAGCCAACCACAAACATGATCTTCATCACAGTTTTCAACAATCTCTACATCCATTACAAGTTTTGTCAATACAATGCTCTACATTTATTGATGATGAAAGTAATCATCATGTTGAACAATTTATTTTTGCATATATCTAATCTCCCTTTGTAGATGGTAAGTTTTCCTGGTATGATACATGGTTGATTCATTTCTGTATCCTGATAGCTCTTAGCACATACTATACATACAGCAGCTACCCAATAGATATTTGGTGAATGAAGAAATGAATATAATGAAGGGCAAGAGAACAAATGAAATTGGCAAGGATGTTGGCAAAGAGGAATTCTCACCTCAAAACCTACTTAACTGAAAAAAAGAAATGCCGACTATAGTAAATAATGTGTCCTAGTCTCTAAAATGTTATATTCTTACATTGACTAAAAGGTAGATAAAACTAGAAATTCTAAAACAATACATGACCAAGGAAGATAAAAGTCCATAAAAATTATATATGGTGTAAACGTAATCTTTATACCAGAGACAGCTAAAGAAATTTATCTGAATGCACAGGAGTTATTGTGTACACACGTTGGAAGGGGCCTCTCATGACCCAAGTCTCTCAATACAAATAGCAAAAGAGCTGAAACCCAAACAGAACTGAGTCTTCTGAAAAATGTTAGGAACAAAAAAATAATTGTGGAATGGGGGGTAGAGAGTTGCATGCTGGTTTGTTGTTTTGTTTGGTTGGTTAATTGATTGGGCATTATTTAATGCATTTATTTCAACTAAGAAAAGAAAAAAATATACATAGGGAGGAAGAAATAAGCTACTGTGGGGAAAGGTAGTGATATCAAACATACATAAAATTGCCAAGAAACATTTAAAAATGTTTATACTAAAATAGAATGAAATCTCAGTGTAATCATGAAGAAAACATCAAGCAAACCCACAATGAAAGAACTTCTACAAAATACCTAACCAGTACTCCTCAGGTAACTCAGGATTATGAAAAATAAGGAAAGACTGAGAAAGAGTCACAGACCAGAGGAGACTAAAGAGACATAATGGCTGAATTCAGTGTGGTGTCCTGGACTGAATCCTGGAACAGAAGAACGGTATAAATGGAAAGCTGGTGGAACCCAAATAACGTGGTCTAGTGTCTGCCAGCTCTCCCTGAAGCTTCCATCTCCTACTGGCTAAGTGGGAATTTTCCTATTACTCCTAAGCCAGGGGAAATTATGAAGAGAGTTAAGATCTCTTCCATGTCATGACTGAGTGAAAGGAAACAAACAGAGTAAAACACCAACAACCTCCTCTTTAACACTTCTGATGTTAACCATCTCTCTGGACTGTCATCTTTCAAGTGAACTTAACATCGCTGGCAATGGGAGAGATCACACCCACCTGGACACATCTACTTTCTAGGGCTTAGCTCCTTCTACCTGTAACACTATTTGTGAGTTTCCACATTCACAGCTTAATGATGTTACAAGTTTCCATGCACCTTTTCATTTATTCAGTATTTATTGAGTGCTTACTGTGTGCCAAGGTACCAGTGCTTTTCTAAGAGCTAAAGATACAAAAAGACCAATAAGGTGTCCTTATTCTCATGCAGCTTGCACACAATGTTTACTGAATGCCTGCTGTGTGCCAAGCAGTATAATATGTACTTGATTAGATTATATAAAGATTACAATTAAAACCAAAGACTGGTAATTTATGCACTAATATGAACTTGGAGGGAAGACTAAATAAGATCTCAATAGGTTGGAACATTTGGACCATACTAACAAGATTAATTTTAAAGTCCTAGGCATAATTTTTTTTTTAAATCAACAACTCAAATGGAGGCCTATTTTAACAGCAGCAGATCTTAATATATGTTTTTTAAAAAAGCCTCAGGGCTTATTTGATGTCTCTCTACTTGACTGTATATGAATCAGCGAAGAAATGACAACATGAAAAGTCATGTACAATTTAGAGTTCATCAGGTAAAGTACAGTTTCCATTGCACTTTGAATGCTATATTTTAAGTGAGATATTAGAATAATGATGCATGCTCTTAAAGAAATAAGTTGTCCAAAGACCACTTCATTGGAGGAATGGTTGAAGGAACCAGAAATTTTTCACAAATAGGAGGCATGCCTTAGAGAAATTGTGATAGGTTTTGAAGAATTGCCTTATCAAAGAAGAATTCTACTTTTTCTGAACAATGCCAAGATGCCCAACTACAACAAGCAGGCCAACGTTATAAAGTGACAGATGTTAGATCAATACTAACTAGAACTGGACAAGAATAAAGCTGTTTAGAAAATCACTTTCCTCAAGTGATAATGACATTTTTATAGGTGAAAATGTAGGAATGCAGTAGAACTGTAGTGGGCAGATGGTAAGACCTTTATATTTTCTCCCAACTTCAGAACTCCATCGTTCTAAGAAGATGTAGATGTCAACAATTATGATATAAATAAAAGCAAATGAGCCTGCCTTCTGTGGATGTTATTCATGCTGTGAGTTTGCATCTCTTGCTGCTTCTCACATTTGCCCAAAATAAGTTCCCAAATATTTATTTGACTAGTCTACCTCATTTGCTCCTCCCAGCAGTAGTAACTCAGAGAAAACTGCTTTGCTATATTCCTGTACAAGCTCCAAGAACCAAGAGCAATGACATCCAACTATGTTTAAGGAAACAAATGATATTCCATCTTGGTTTGTTTCAGTGAATATTGGACCCCTGGCCTACCTCCTTTAAGCACTTGATATGGGACTTTGACAGTAATGATTTGTAAATCTTCTAAAGAAAGGTGAAAATCAGAGAAACGAGAATACCTCAAGTCCTGATGTCTCACAGATTAGTAACCTGCCATTAAGAAAGTGTGGGGCATTGGGTGAGTGAGCTGGAGCCATAAACATTATCAGGTAAAAGTGAGGTTTCCTGGAGCTGCAGAAAGAAATGGGCTTGTTACTACTTCTGGTATTAATCATAATAAGTGTTTTATCTAAGCCTGTCATGTTTAGTTTCTCCATGCAATTTACCTCTCAGGCACGCTGCTCACAATATCAGTTGGCCTTATCTTTTAACTTATAGTCTTCAAGTACCTAAATGTATTTCCCCCAAAGTTCCCACAGTTAACATGACAAAAGTCAACGTAAGTACTATTTTAAGACAATGCTGCACCCACATTATAAAAGACAGAGTTGCTTATGCCTGGCTACTCCTATCATCTGTTGAAAAGCATAACAGGCGGCACTGATTCTTTGCCTAATTGCAGTTTTAATGTGAGATTTTACAAGAGTTTAAGTGGGGATCCCAGGTGATTTTAAAAAATTCATTTATTTCACTTTTGTCTTTGCCAAAGAAATAAAATAGAGATGTGCTTATCCTATATCTTGCTCATCTTTTATCAAACAATACTTGTTAGGTGATACAGTTAGGTCCACAAGTAGCTTCTGAGGGATCACATTATGAAGTTCACTTTCTAAGGATCACAGAACACGAGTAGGAGCAATCCAACCAACCAAATAATCAGACAATAAACAATTCAAACCAAAAATACTGCACAGACAGACTTTTTGTTAAAAATGTCAGGGGAAAAGAAAAACTGGTAGCTCTTATAAACGCAGTGAAAGATGCCAACCTGAGAAGAAGGTACAACTTGAAGATTAGACAGCTAATAATATTCCATTCTGAACGACCCTATTTCATTGTAGTCCTCTTATGATCTGCTAATAATCCTTTATAATTAAGCTCCAGCATAATATTAAAACGTAATCCGCATGAACACCAGTCGCAGTATATTTCAAAGGCTGAAGTGGTTATCACTTCCAGCCGTGCATGACAATCACTCAGTCACTGTGCAGCTTTAATTTCATATTTTTTAAACGGTTTGCCCCAAGATTTTAGGAAAAAATTATGATTCATTTCTATCCATAAATACAGTGAAATAGATCTCATTTAAACTCAAACTGATAAGAGTATGTCCAAGGTACAGGCCTTAGGAATTTGCATTCATCACTTTAGAACTAAAACCTTTGCTACATTGCCACAGAAGTCAGGTCATCTTTTGCGGAATATCTTATGAAATGTTTACAGTAAATAAAGCTGGTAGTACCAGAAACTGCATATGGATGTTATTAATCAACATGCAAAATAATTCTTGATTCCACATTATGTGATAAGATTTGATTGAACATTACTGCCCATATTCAACTGTAGTACATATAATATTTTCCATTTCTTCTATTTCAGTATATTGTCCTCATCATATTTCAAAAAATTCAGTTTTTGTCCAATAACTAATCATTCAAACCAAATAATAGATTATTAGAAGTAACACATTCAAAACATACTTAGTTTAACTGAAATAGTTTTATATTCAAGTATAACTGGATCATGAACATAATCTACTAAATAGATTTACTTCAGAACAGAATTATTGTTAGAATGTTCTAAATAATTGATCCCAGGGTTAAAAAAAAAATGATGATACACAATTTAATCTTATAATCTTTTCTGACTCTGCCTCTCATATAAAAACAAGGGAGATGGGGTGATATTAACAACTTTCACATTAAAAATGTTGACTCAGACTCCAATAAAGAAAAAAAAATGTGAAAATTATTGCATGAGCTTTTAAAAGATTTGACTTGATTTTTAATTTACAGATAATGGAGTGGTATTAGTAGGTTTTCCAAGCTGAGTGTTACCATAGGTGAGGAAAGTAACATGCTGTTAGATAGGAAATAATGACTTTCAACCATTATTAGATATGATATATAGATATGACTATATCTAGACTTATAAAGTGCTCTGAAAAAAAATACTGCTCCACAGATAGCTATTTGGTGAGATTATTATTAGACATTTGACTAAATTTAAACACTTTTGCTGAAGGAAAAGGTTTTCCTTAATTTGTTTTTGTGTTTTTAAACAAAAGCAAGTTCTAAGGGAATGATTTACAAGTGTCATTTAAGCTATTTTAAAATGGTGTATGTCAAGATTAATGGTAATAAAGTCCCTTCAAAAATTTCTTGGAAACATTTAATTAGAGCAATTCTATTTTTATAAAAGTTTTATATAACCCTAAGCATTGAGAAAAACTGGCTAAGAGATTTAAAAAGTCAGCTTTTATTTAATGTTAAAGATATGCCAGGCACTGTGGCATGTGGTGATGGAAATAAACAGATGAATAAAACATAGGGTCTGACTTCAGAGAGGTTTTAATCTAGTGGTGAGGTCTGGGGAAGAGTGATAGGGGAGGAGTGGAAGGGAGAATAGGCAGAGGGGCAACTAAAATACACAAGCCACTGAGTTCAGCTGCAAACCTTTGAAAAGACAGGCAGGAAACACAGAGTCAGGAACTAGTTAAATGTAAGACATCAGGGAGTGGCAGGAACTCTAAACAAACTGTAGAGTGCGTGCCCCATGCAGAGGCATTCAAAACCAATTATTTTTAAAACACTGTACCAGTACATCAAAATAGTTTATCAGCTCAATTTAGTCTGCAATTTACAATCCTTGTTTTAAAACTATAAGATGGATTAAACTGTGGTATGACATGTGGTATAGTCAAGGTACACGTAAAATTTACTGAGAGCCTAAAGAGCAGAGTGAGTAAATCCAGGTGAGGGATTGGAAACGTCTTCCGAGAGAAGGTGAGATTTAACTGAATCTTGACAAATAAGGAGGATCAACACATAGTGAATGGCAGACACAACATGATGCAGTGGCTAAGAGCCTGGAATTTGGAGCTACACTGCCTGGGTTCAAGTCCTAGCTCTGCCACTGACTGATTCTGTGCTCCTGGCAAGTTAATTAACCACTATAAGCCTCAGTTTCCTCATATGTAACATGAGTACTTACCTCCCTAGATTGTCTTAAAGATTAAATGATAAGATGCATATAAATTAGTGGTTTAGCTATTACATTTCTATACATAGCTTTATGTATTAGGACCATTTTGTTTATTAAAACAAACCTTAGGTTTTCATAAGAATTACCTTCAATATATCTGGTAATTTGGGAAGGAGCATACTACTATTATATTTGGTAATTAATGTAACATTTAGGAACATGTTAAGTCTTTTCATTTATGCACATTCAACATTTTTTTTTTTACGACTCTCCTACATTGTATTTTACGTCTGAACAAACTGAAATACTCCCTTTTCTACAAACTCCTCTTCTTTGTCTACTTTCCCAAACCTACTCACCTCCTTCTTCCCACTGAAATTGTCCTCATATCTCCCTAATGATCACACCCACTTTCCAAAGAAACCCACTTCAAATGCCCCTGTCTCCATGGATCTTCTAATTGTACAGTGGTGAATAATTTTTTTTATTTTTCTAAACTTCTATGGGGGGACGTGTAATTTTGTGGATAAGCTATGCCACATCAAAAATTCTGATTTGCTATTATTCAAACGTCAGCTTTCCTTTTCTCCTTTGGTTCTCAAAATCTATCAACCATTTATCTTTTCACCTTGCACTGACTTGTCTGCAAAACTATACTTTTTAACATTTCCCAAAAAGTACATTTGACAAATTAATAATTAATTAATTAATGAGAAACAAAGTTTTTTTACAGAGAAATTTATAACTTGTAGGACAAGCATTTTACATTACAACCCTCAACAAACAATTTTAAAATCCCTTTTAAATCCCTATTAGCTATTTACTGTCTTCCTTAAGTCCCTGTCTCAGCTGGTCTGCCCCAGGCATTCTTATCTTCTTATGCTTTCCCTGCACAGTGAGTGCTCAGCCAACCAGAGTGGTCACTGCAATGGCTAACTGTCCCTCTACTAGGCAGAGGGTTTTCTCATCCTTAGGAAGCCTGGCTGCCAGATGATAGCTGGACTTAAAAGACTCCTTATCAAATTATCATCAAAACATCATTGGGAGGCACGGGTGGCAGGAGTTCCTTCATAAAATGAAGTTTTATACCAGCTGCTAAGAAAATAAAAATTTCTCCACATCAGTATTTACTTAGCTGTGACAACCTGTTGTCTCCCCAGTATACGACAAATTCTGTAAGTGCAAAGTCACTGTCATAATAATCTTTAAATACTCCACAGCACTACGTGCATAACCCACAATACCTTGCTTCTTGCAGATGAATGCTTTCAGATAAATAAATGAATGATTTGATAAATTAATAATTAATAAATGAATGGAAGTATGGCCTTTATGTGGCTCATAAAAGATATGAATAGAATTAATTTGAAGAATGCTCTATTTTATTAAAATGAGGAGACTAGTTTTCACAACTGCATGTCTTGTTTCCCACTTTTCTCCTTAGGTCCACAATATCTCATTCTCCTAGTGGAGAGTTTTGTTGTGGTTTTCAGTTTTAAAAAGAAACAAATCCACCTTTAGTTTCAAGTTTCTTTTTCGTTTGCTTGTTTTGTTTTGTTTTTGTCTCTCATTTACTCTGAACCAGCCTCTCTCAAAATCTCATAGAATATAAAAAAAAAAAAAGAAAAAAGAAAATTTGTAGCACTACCTAAATCTAATGCAACAGGATATAGAGTAGAATTTTTCAATTGTCCTAGAATTTGTCACTGGGACATAAAATTGAAAAGCAAATGAATCAAGTACCCTGTTTTAAAGACAGAAAAGGCTAGGAAGTCCATACAAGTTGTCAGAAGTGCAACAAGTTTCTTTAGCTATAAAATCTACCTTTTAAAATCACAACTTATGTACAGCAAAGGAAACCATCAACAAAACAAAAAGACAACCTACGGAATGGGAGAAAATATTTGCAAACAGTGAGCGCAACAAGGGGTTAATATCCAAAATATATAAACAGCTCATACAACTCAATATCAAAACAAACTACTCATTCAAAAAAAAAAATGGGCAGAAAACCTCAATAGACATTTCCTCCAAAGAAGACATACAGATGGCCAACAGGCACATGAAAAGATGTTCAACATCGTTAATTATTAGAGAAATGCAAAACAAAACCACAATGAGGTATCACCGCACACCAGTCAGAACAGCTGTCATCAAAAAGTTTACAAAAATAAATGACGGAGAGGGTGTGGAGAAAAGGAAACCCTCACACACTGTTGGTGGGAATGTAAATCGTTGCAGCCACTGTGGAAAACAGTATGGAAGTTCCTTAAAATACTAAAAATAGAGCTACCATATGATCCAGCAATCCCACTCCTGGGCATATATTCAGAAAAGATTAAAACTCTAAATCAAAAAGGTACATGTACCACTATATTCACAGCAGCACTATTCACAATAGCCAAGACATGGAAATAACCCAAATGCCCGTCAACAGATGATTGATTTAAGAACATGTGTTATATGTTACAATGGAATATTACTCAGCCATAAAAAAGAATGAAATATTGCCATTTGCAGCAACAGAGATGCACCTAGAGAATATCGTACTAAGTGAAGTAAGTCAGAGAAAGACAAATATTATTTAATATTCACTTATAAAATATTATAGATGAATCTATTTATAAAACAGAAACAGACACACAGACATAGAAAACAAATTTATGGTTACCAAAGGGGAAAGGGAGCAGGGGAGGGATAAATTAGTATGGGATTAACAGATACAAACTACTAAACATAAAATACATAAGCAAAAAGGATTTACTGCATAGCACAGGGAACTCTATTCAATATATTATAATAACCTATAATGGAAAATAATCTGAAAAAAATACATATATAAAACTGAATCACTTTTCTGTACACCTGAAACTAACACAATACTGCAAATCAAATATACTTCAATAAAAAAATCACAACTTAAAATTCAACTTAATAACATGAAGCAAATTTACTGTTTTGAGAAAAGGTAAGGAAAGTTTCATAAGTAGTGAGAAATGTCATGAACAATAATCGTGGGAAACTTTCTTATTACTTTTTAAATATATAATAAAGCAAATACATAAATACTATAAAAGGGCGAAGAAAATTAGATATTATTATAATGTCATAATATAACTGTGTACCCTACAGAGCCTAAATTTAATTTTTCTTTAAATATCCATTGAACATTTTCAAAGTATTATATGTATGTATATCACAAATGATTTACATAATATATTTACATATATACACAAATATACATATTGAACCATAAGAAAATCTCAATAAATCCCTAACTTCAGAGATTGTATAAGCCCCATTATCTCTATCTGACAATACAACAAAAATGGAAAATTAATAACAAATTTTAAGTGAAAAAGAACCCTACTGGAATTTTTTTAAAGCTCATCTAAATCATCATTGAGTTATATAATAAATGCTAAAAGTCACAGTAAGCAATTCAGGAAATAATAAAATTGAGAATACTACATTTCAACACTTATGAGACATAACCACAACTTAACAGAGACAGAAGCATAGCCTTAAGGGTAATCATTATGAAATAAAAATAAATGAACCAAGCATTCAACTTAAAGAATTATAATCATTTCATACAACATTAATAGTATCAACAGAAGCTTACCTTTAAAGCAACCACTCTGCTACAACATTCTATTAAACACATTGTAATAGTTTCTACTTTTAACTCCGACTTAATGAGGTAGGAGCTATTGTTTGAATTTTGCACATGGGAAAAAGGCTCAGAGAGTTTAAGTAGCTTGTGCAAAATCACACAGCTAACAAGTGTCAACTTCAGGATTCATAATACAATGTGTGAGATTCCAATCAGGAGGAATAAAATATTTAAAATAACAGAATAGTGAATTATAAACCAAAATGGTATTAGTGTTAGAGTAATTAAGACTAGGGACAGAATTAACAATAAAAGGGACAGAATTCTGGTAAATGAAAAAGAGTATTTACAAATAACCAAATATCAGAATGAGACAAGATGCATTACAACAAAGAGATGAGATAGATCTAGCAAACGATACTAATAAAAGAATAATTTAAGGAAAAATACTACATTTGCTTAAGAGGGTTATTTTAATATAAAAGCAGTACAATCTTTCATAAATAAAAGCATAACAGAGATAAACTTTCAGCAATTAATGGTATCAAAATGTGTAATGTAAATATTGTTAGAAATTTTTTAGTCTTTTGGAAATTTTTAGATATATAATTGCAGTGGGAGGATTTAATTTAACACTCAATCAGATTAAGTAAATAAAAAGGGAATAAAATATAGAATATCTGAAAAATGTAGGATTACTGTATTGGATTCAATCTATAACTAACAGAGAACCTATTTTCTTTTCTAAGTATTCATGAAATATTTATTTAAAAAATAATTATACATTAGGTCACAGAGAAAACTGCAAGAGAATCCAAAAAACAGAAGTTTTAAAGGCCATATTCTCTGGCCATAATGCAATAAACTTAGTAATCAAAAACACAGTAACATGAAATACAAAAAAGGGGGAATACTTGCAGTATATAGTAAAATGATATTTACTATCTAAATTTATATATATTTATTTTACATATAAGTGAAGCAGACATATATTTACTATATAAGAAGCTCTCAAAAATAAGAAAAAGTTTCACAACTCATTGGAAAAGTGGGCAATAGCAAATAGAGCAGTCAAAAAAGTAATAAAATGGCCAACAAACTTGAAAAGTTGGTCACTCTCATAGTCAAACAAGTGCAAATAAAATAATATATCTCTTTTTTTGTCTGTCAGATTAAAAAACAATAAAAAAGAATAAAAATCATTCGTGTAATAGAATATGGAAGCTAACAATAATGTGCAAAGGAAGTTAAAGTATAAATTAATACACTTTTTAAAAGGTTGTGTAGAATATATATTGAAGTTTAAACATGGATACTATCTAACCTTTCATTTCACTCCTGAGAATGTATCATAAGAAAATAATAAGTGTGAAATGGCATAAAGATATCATGCATCTAAATGGTCAAAATAGTAAAAACTTGAAAACAATCGTATCCTTCAAAGAAGACTGGTTAAATATTTATTGTACATCTATACAAAATAATACTTTTAGGTAATAAAAGTAATCATGTTAGGACAAGCTGTAGAAGCCTGTTACATATGAGTACTGCACACTCATTAAAAAAGCCAAAGTAGATATGTGTCCAAATGCTGGGAGCTGATGAAGAATATAGAAATGTGTTCATTAAAGATTCCCATTAGTTAGTTGGCTCTACTTAATTTAGTCTTTCCTGTCTTCTGTATTTAATTTGCGATTATTTTTATCATTTAAATACGAACTTCAAATTCATTTAGTAAAAAGATTTATGTGTGTTCACTGAATCATATGTGTTCCAAGTATCAGACAAATTCTTGTCCTAAAAGCCAAAACCACAAAAACTTTAAGTTTTTGAGATAGTTCATCCCAAATTAAAATCAGCCACAATTTATTCAGACCATCCTAGCATTATCCCATTATCCCTTGACTGAAAGAAGAGGCAAAATTCTGACAGAAATTGGTCTCATATCTGTTCTAATAAATGAGTATAGTTCTTTTCTGAAAAAATAATTGACCTGAAAATTCAAAGTTCAAATTCTATTCACATCCATCGATTTGAACACTATTTTTTTCCTCAGGTAAATTGTACTCTCTAGTTTACTTTCTGGGCTATGATCATTTCAAATTTTGTCAGACAGACCAAGTTAAAGACTTCTTTAAATGTGATCAGTCTTCTTGTTTTACTGCCATTTAGACCCAGGTTTCAAAGGTCAATGAATTAGGCCAGTATTGTTTAGATTATGTACCAACTACAAACATACCATAATGTGCAGAGCCGATAAGAAACATGATCGATAACCAGATAGCATCTTACAGCTGGTACTTTAGAAAGGAAAGATGATCAAAAATGACCTAACATTTTCAGCATTTGTTTACAACACATTGATCAATTGTATAGCAGTCAATGTATTTTAAAAAGCATGACTGCTCAAGCTGAAGTTGCCTTATATCATAAAAACCAAATAGAAACCCACAAAGCTGCGTTTCTCAGTGTGGCTATAGATTTTTTTTTTTGTATTTCTATTTAATATATAGCTTTAATGTTGCATCCTGGCACTTTACTTACAACCGTTCTGAAAATAGTGTGTTCTTCACTGAGTGAATAAGTCAAATACAAACAAGAAGTAGGTCAACTTAAGCCCTGAAAAATCTCAGGTCAAAGTAGTATATGAGTGTTTTAAAATCCATTTACTCAGTATCCCAAAGGATTTGAGCTTTTCTAAAGCTCTAAAGCTCTGGATAAAATTCTGATATAGAGATTCTAAATATTCCATCCAATATGAACCTTAAACAACTCAATATTTTCATTAACAAAATATCAATCTATGATTCCTGACTATAAAGTTCTAATCCTGGAAATTTAAATGCGGTTTAAGTGCATTTGTACTCTGGAGTCATTGCTACACTGCCTCAAGCTCATTCTCTAGGCCAGGCTCCATCTTAAACACTATATATATTATTTCAAATAATCTGAACAGCAACATTATGGTATAGGTAGTTCCCATTTTAGAGGAGAATGAAACATAGAAAATAAGTACCTCCCTGCGTACCTAGCTACTGGGTGGCAGAGCTAAGTTTCAGACCTAGCCAGCCCAGCCCTACAGTTCATGCTCTTAACCTCTGTGCCTTGGTATAACTATCCAGGGAGTTTCCTTATATTTGGCATGTATGTGCCTTTAAAATTTCTAATGATTTAAAAGTGGCACAAAGATTGCATTGCTAAAGCTATTTTCTGAAAGTTTTGTGATTATTTCAGTCCATATGTAGTCTATCCAGATGTAAACTTGCTGTCACAGACTTTTTCCTGCCTCTTTTTTCTCTTTTTATTCTCAATTTCCCGTCTCTTCTCGACTCATTTACATAGACTCCTTAAGTTCCTTTTCTCCCAGAAGGTTCACTCCATCTTCTCTTTTGTGCTACTTTTTCTTCCCCTCAGAGCTGCATCCCAGATCAACTGGCTTTCCTCTAACCCTACCCTGTCTACCCATCTCCCTCTATCCAAGTCCTTATTTCTTGGCCTCTGGCTCCGAGTGAATGACTCAATTATCATCCTTCGACAATCCTAAGATTATAGCCCCAGTGCATCTTATCGCAGAACTTAGAGTCAGTGCTGTAATAAAGATGTCTTTCAAACACATTTTTAATAGTGATAAATATAGTCTCATATAAGACTTTGAAGACTTTTACTCCAGTGGCCAAATTTTTCAATTTCATTTGTCCTTCTGATTTCAAATTTTATTTCCAAATTTCAGCTTAATAATTGCCTACTTATCAAACAGAACATAAAGGAATTGCTCTGCTTTAAAACAAGCCTTATCTTACATGGCGTTGTTTGACAATTAATCCCTGTTCTCTTCTTAACTATGGAAGTCAGCTGCTTCGTGATAAATTACTGTCTGACACCCTAGTAAACTTTACCACCAATAAAATAAATAGGAATTTAAAGGGGTAGAAGGAAAGAAAGAACATGGATCATGGAAAGAGAGAGGTGAAAGGGATGCTAACTAAAACAAACCAAAGTTTGAAAAAAATTAAATCTTCATTTTCAAATAAATACAAACATATATTACCTGTTAAATAGAAAAAAGTAAAAGATTTACTTTAAAATCCTGTTGAGTATCCAAAAAACAAAATGCTTGTTTTCATTTCTACTGCATAAGTTTTAGGATATGACTATTCATACAAAGAGACATCCATCATCACATTGATTGAAGAGGAATAAAATTCTTAATTTCAAAACTGGTTCGGTCAGAAACCATCAAGTGAGTGGCACGTATGTTTATTTGTGTACAAGTGCACTCACACTTCACTGAACCATATCTTGGTGTTTTGCATAACGAATCTCCTCATCTGTCATCTTCTGCTCTGTGGGAGGAAGTAAGTAGGGAGGGGGCAAACCTTGTCTTTCTTGCTCTTAAAGAAAAGCCTGCAATTAAATGGAGGAAAAGTGAAGGTCCTCATTGGAATCACAGTGATTCCCACCACTTGTTTGTGGCAGAGGGCTGCTTCTCTCTCCGGGGAGTGGTCTATGGCTCCCTTCCCCCTATTAGCCTGGATACCTTACCTTCCTAATACTGAAAGAGCTGACTGAAGTTTTATTACATTTCTCAGAAGGCTAAACTTAGTGGAACTTTTAAGTGTGCCTTGGAACGCCGTGTTCATGGAAGTTTTTCCTGCTGTGGATTACTGATGCTGCAGGAGCAGGTAGACTGATGTGCCTTGAATTCCAACAAGGAGAAAGGGGCGTGTTGTTATTCTTTTTGCATAAAAAGTGAGTATTTTTAAAAGGCTTTTTTACTTCAATGTGCTCCATTTTTATTCCTGATCAATTTAATGTGTCATTTAAATGCCATGCAACACTAGTTTACATGTACTCATTTGAAAACTTTGCCTAGTTATTTGCTCATATTGGAATCGTTTGAGACCGATCTGTAAACAATATCCATATTCGCTGTCATGCAACAAGAATTAACGTGTGTGCACAGACATACAATGGAGAGGCCAGGGATAAAGAGAAGGTAAATTATGGCAAGGGCATTAAAAATTAGCCAAGTGTGAGTCTTTATAGTAACCAAATGGCTATTTTTCCATTTTTTTGCCCTTAAATCAATTTTGACCTCATCCTGACAGTTACGAAGTATTTACAAGGCATCATGTGACTCAGGAGAGTGGTGTATATAGTTCTATAGACTACTCTAGAAGATTAAGACCTTTCAGTGTATCTGATCCATCTGCTTCTTTAGGCCCCACATTTTGGAGGAACTGCCATGTGATTTTACATCGGGATGTTCATAACCTGAGTTCTTAAAGCTGTATATGAAACAGATTTCAAGGAATCCAGGCCTGATTAAAAGAGTTAGCCTGTTCACATCCTCCCTATTTACTGCGGATTACAGGAAGGGAAGTTGGGGTTAAATCAGCAGGTCTTCCTGCTTCCCCAGGAGTTAACCTGGCAGCCGGTTTGGCACCCCCAGGAGAGCTGACAGGTAGCAGGATTTGTCTGAGCAGGCTGCCTGAGAGCCAACAAGGAAAACTGAATGCTCTGGATTAGTTCTGGATTATGTTGTCAGAGTGAAGGCTGATGGACAAACTGCAGAGAAATAAAATGCAATCTGTTTGGGAAGAGAGGCAGCGTGCATACTTTCATTTTTCAAGAAATGACAAGAAAAATCATTAATAATTTGTAAATCCATGTCCATTAACTTTTCTCCTTGTTGTCCCAAGACAGCCTTTTTAACATGAGTTTGCCACCATCCTCTATCTCTTCTGTCTAGTGACAGGTGATAAGATAGATAAGAAATTGGATTTATAATATAATATCCCCACCTCCAAGAAAGATGGAGCTTTATTCTCCTAACACTGCTCTGGCTTCCTCCACACCTTCCCCCCACTCCGCCCCCAGGATGAAAGGAAACTTTGACATTGCTGAGATAGCCAAATGACATGTGTTTGCTTTCTTCCCTCTGTAATAAATTTCCAAGACAATGGTATTACTTAATGAAATTTAAAGACAAAAATAAATAAATAATCATGACAGTAATCATGATAGTATTAATACTATTTATTATGATGATAAAATATGCTGTGGGATTTCTTCTCTTTTTTTTTCCATAAAGGACTTGAGCATCAGTTCCAAGAACTGAGATAGTTAATAGATGTGAATACTCGAGTATATTTAATAAAAACAAATTTAGGTCCCTATAGGAGGGGGTTACATTTTTCCAATATAGGTGTTACTAAAATTCTTTAAAAAATAGCTGTGAAATAATTAAGGTTACTCAATTTCCATTTACTAACAAATCTAATGTTCTAAAATAATTTGGGTCATTTTTTTCTTACAAGTTTCTTAAAGTGAAAGTTACCTTATCATCAGAAAAAATCTCTGCTTAGGCTCGGTTGAAACTAAGAAATAGATTTAAGTGTTTTTAAAACAGCAAAAATTAGTATGTCCAGATGTTTTGGATTATGGCTACATTATGAATATTACTTAACAATAATTTCAAAAATGAAGTTTTATGGGTGCGAGGAGCTAGTATTCATAGACTCTAACAGTAACAAAGCAGGATTCTTATGCTCTCCTTTATGATTTCAATAACGAATTCTATCTTTTCTAACATAGAAGAGTTTGCTTTCTTCTGTACAGGAAGCAGTATAAATTAAGTGATGCATTTAAAGAGTCTCTTAGCTCCTTAAACCAGATCACTATTTCCTAATGGATCAAAGGCATAATATTACTTCATTACTCTTCTTTTCAAAAATGACAATAGCTTCTCCTGAAATTCATACAGAATCCAGGTAGTCCAGGTAATTTACCTGGACTCCCATGGTAGTTTTGTAGTTTTTGTTGTAGATGATCTATTGTTTTGTATCTTTACAACTCTTTTTGTTTTATATCTTTGCAAACCTAATTAAGAACATCAGATTATAGTGATATTTAAATTATTGTGAATTTTCTAGTGTAAAATAAAATCCAACTAAAAATCAAAGCAATTCAACAATTATATATGTCTTTTTAAGTCCAGTGTCTACTCCAGTAACATAAGGATGAAAAATGAATAGAATATAAATAGAATATAAAAAGAATGTGTATAACAGAGTCACTTTGTTGTACAGTAGAAATTAACACAACATTGCAAATCAACTATACTTCAATTTAAAAAAAGGATGAAAAATGGTTGTTGGGTTTGGAAAACTAAAATATATGCGTTACCTTAAAAAAAGAAGTTTCAATATAGTGGTCAGGGATGAAATCACATTTCAGAGAACTGAAAAATTAAAGATAGAAAGTGAAGACTGCTCTTTTGTAAAATTTAGATGAGAAAAGGAGAAAAAAATAATGAATAATAACTACTGGGACCCCAGGGTTAAGGGACATTTTATTTGAATGGGAGAGATTTGAGTACCCCTAGAGGCTCATGAAAAGGAATTTTTAGAAAGGGTGAGTTTGAAGTTTTCAGGGTTGGGGCCCTGAAAAGTGGAGTAAAGTGCAGTGAAATGGGGAAATTATGGAACCAAAGGGTAGGGTAGATGGGTACATCCACCAGCTTTAGGGAAAAAACATTTAAGACTGGTCTGAATGTAGACAGCTTATAGGTAGAGGAGTTTGCAGCACAGTTGTGATGGGCACAATTTTCTCAATAAATCGAGAGATCATTCCCTGGCAAGAGGAAAAGGCTGAACAAGCTACATGAGAAATCTGACAGATGTTTATATTCTTTGAAAAGATTGGGAAAATATATTGAAATGGGGGACCATGTTACAATGACTGGTCAAACTGGGGACCATATTTTTATAATGGTCAATGTCCAAGTTTTTGTGATTATTCTTTGGTAGGTTCAGCTGCCTGGATATGGGGGCAGAGAACGTGGATCATGGCAACAATCTAGGATGGGGACTTTGTAGGTAGATGATGAACAGGCATAGACAAGAATCAAGGATGTTGGTAAGAGATTAATTCGGGAAACCAGTCACAGAGTCCAGCCTGGGGGGAAAGAATGAGAGAAGAGGAGGAACCTAGGGACTTGGAGGGGCCACACGAAACAAGAAAATGGGCACTACTGGCACAAATAGTAGGGATTTTTAAAATCTGGGTAGTGTGTGAGATGGCACATGGAGTAGGAAAGATAAAGGCAAAATGCTGGGGAATACTGGCATTCAAGGACTAGGCATTTTTTTGTTCTAATTGGTGGTATTAGAGGAAGAATATTTGACTTTCAAATATGAAGTCTGATAAATGCATCCAGAAATACCTTCCAAATTTTTTGCCATAGAGATTCTGAAACAATTACATGGAATAATACGAGTGATGTCAAATCATTTCCTGTCCAATTCAATAAATAAAACTATTCAGTCCCTGAATAAACTTTTAAGGGGACATAACTGCAAAAAGGAGTCACCACCAAGACATGCACTTGTAAAGTGATTTATTCTTTGACCAGAAGTGTTTTCAGAGCCTCCTTGGGAACTTCTCCCAGAGTACAAAAAATTAAAATGTGAGAATGTGACATCCAAATCCACCCCTGCACCCACCTTTGAAAAAGGTTCATGATTCCACCAAGGCAGAATAAGATGAATCTGAGAAACTCCAGAGAGATCGGGCATCTCAGCTACTTGCAAGTTAGGGGACAGCTCTGTTCCTTCAAAATAACAAATGAGCAGGAAATCAACAAGCGTTCCATAGGACACGTGTTTTAGCTTTTAAACCTCTGTAGGCTGGCACACTCCAAAAGTACTACCTTTTATGACTATAATAATTCCAAAGGAAGAAAAAATATTATTATGATCTCTTTAAAATAAAAACACAACCATGGGACTCCCCTGGTGGCGCAGTGGTTAAGAATCCTCCTGCCAATGCAGGGGACACCGGTTGGAGCGCTGGTCCACATGCCGCAGAACAACTAAGCCAGCGAGCCACAAAACTACTGAAGCCCACTGCACCTAGAGCCTATGCTCTGCAACAAAGAGAAGCCACCGCAATGAGAAGCCCGCGCACCACAAAGAGTAGCTCCTGCTCACCGCAACTAGAGAAAGCCAGTGCGCAACAATGAAGACACAACGCAGCCAAAAATAAATAAATTAATTAAAAAAAAAATACAACCATGAAATTCCAACCATCCCTAACATCCAAAACTAAACCTTCAAATCATGGATTCAGTTCAATTTGAGGTCTAAGACCTCAGCTACCATTTAAGTCATTCAAAGCTGACAAACAAATGTTTTCATTACATGTAATTTTAAAAGTAATAAATACTATTTGCAAAAAACCAAATATTTTAGAGATTAGAAAGTGTTCCATAATACTACTCCTTAGAAATAACCAGAGTTAATTATTGATTCTATTGGTTTAAATTTGATAGTTGCAGTCAAGAGAATGAGTTTACCAAAGAGAAATGAAATGGACCTAAAACAGAGTAAGTAGGGGTATGTTTTTAAAAAAAAAAAAAGGATCCAGGAAAGGAAAGAAAGTAGTAAGAGTCATCAAAGTACTAGAAGAATTTGGGTAATGACACACCACGAAACTGAAGAAAAATAAAAAGAGTTTTAAAAAGGAGGTGCTAGTCTAGAATCACAGGTTCATAGACAGGTCAAGGAGATGTGAACAGAAAAAGTCAATTTGCTTTTAGCACAGTCCTTGGTCTTTTTTGTATGAAACTAGTACAAATGTTATGGAACACTTATCAATAAATTCTGCTACTTTGAATAATATTAACAGTATAAAGGAAACTTCTGTCAGAAAAAAACATAATTTTCATTCTTTTCTTTGGAATACATTAGTACTTTTGCGCATTGTACAAATTACAGTTTTGTGCTTGGCTATTCGTTTATTAATGTAAGCACTAATCATTTTGTGGAGACAATTTCACTCATTGACAGAAAGATTACAATCTCTTTTACCCTTTGTTTCTGACCTGCTGAAAGACAAGAGTAGCTAAAACTCTTTTTATCTATGAAAACAAGGTGCCATAAATACCAAATTCAATGGACTGGACTAATGGAATCTGAGAAAATAGCAATTTCTTCTGTTATTTTTTCTTTTTATTCTGAGTTTCTATATATGAAAAACAATGAAGACTGGTTCAATGTGCTAAATATTTGCAGAGATAAAATGGCAGAGCCATGTAGACTCCAAAAAGGTTTTGAGTTACTTTCAAATGAAAACACCACTAAACAAGGAGAGGAAATGAGTAATGATACAGAAAGAATAAGAGGCAAGAAATTGTTGAAAAAGCAGCCTCTGCAGCCCTCCATCCATAGTGAATCAGAAGCCCTGGTAACAAATATTTTTGAGGTATTTTTAGTACATATACACACATCTACTGAACTACCAATATGTCATTTTATATATATATAAATATATATATTTATATATGAACATTTATATATGAATATATATATATACACACACTAATATATATAGGCTTAATTGATGATAGGAATTTTACACTTTTAGGAAAAAGCAATAAAGAATGAGTCATGATTTGGCTCATATACTTTATTGCTTCACATATTCCAAATTAACATATTGCTTTCCATAAAAAGCTCATTAAACGCATTAGGATATTTATTTCTTTTTAAAATGCACTTCTTCTAAGAAACACTGACAACGGTTTTCTTAGCTTTGTCATAACATGGGTCAAAAATTCTCCTCTGGAAGTCATTCCTGTAAGGAGGATCCACAGTGTGTTATACAACTTGAGAAAAATCATACTGTATGTGTTCTCCACATGAAGGGTTTTGATTGCTGAAATCCAGAAGGAAGCTCTAATGGTAGAAAGATTAGATATTAGTTCACATTTGTTATAATAAAGACTTGACCTCCAACTCTTCAAAGCCCCCGGTGAACATCATTATTATGTGCCATCATATAAGGCCGGTCCAGCCTGAGATAGCCTTCCTTCTCATATTCACATATATCAAATTTAACTAATTCACAAGTGGATAGAATGGAGATTTTTCAACCCCTGTTCCATGCACAAAGTTAGTGTATTTATACAAATAAGGGAAATCAGGATCCAGATAATTAGGAACTCTATTAAAAGAAGATTATGATCAATTCAAGAATGTAAGGCTCATTCGCCAGTTTTATTCTATTCTACTCAATAATTACAGATTGCACTAATGCTGCTTTTCTTTCTCTCTCATAATTGCTTTTTTACTTAAAAAAAATCCCTTTTAATCATCTGTGTGTTTCATTTGTTAGGCAACCTCATCCTTAATTCCCAAGGGCAATTGAGTGTTAAGTATAGATCAGAATTTTATATATATACAGTTAGCCCAATGAGAAAAAGGAGTCAGACACCATTATCTCTATCCATACAACCCTCAGTAGGAATTCTTCATTAACTGTCAGAAAACTATAAACAAAATTGCAGGAAGAGAATGAAGCCACAGGGAAATTTTTTTCTACCTTCAAGTCTTTAAATTTAATGGCAAAATATCTAACACTTGTAAGCAATTATACCATGTTTACAAATAGCATTTTTGTACCTAAAATAAAATGTTTTAAGTACTTCCAGACAACTTGTTTTACTAGTAAATTAAAACATTTATTTGACAAGCAGAATCTGGACGTTTCTAGAATGTCTTTTGAATATGTTTTCCCTTTGCACGCTTCTGAATCACAGAGGCAGCTCAGCTGGCTGAGAAAATAGCATCATTGGGCCTTTTGTGCACCAGTCATTGCAGGTCATCTAAACACTACTCAAGTAGCAGCTCAGAAATGCCCCAACTGAAGAGGGCTTGGGAGGTTAATTCTGTCATTACTGCGTTGACATGAGGCATGTTGCAGCCTTCAGCACAAAATGTTACTCATAATCTTTTAATCCCAAATTAGGTCAATATTTTATCAAGTTAATCTAGCATGAAGATTAATTGCATTAGTCACACACACATATACGCCTGCAGGTTATTTGTTTTAGAGATACTTTTAATCAAAGAACAAACCCTTGGTTCTAACAGGCGATTTTTTAAAAAACATCCTTTCTCCAACAGTCTTTATCTTTATAAAGGAGACATTTATTCTTTTCATTGATCTTTACATCAAGACGGATGTAAGAAGAAAGATAACGGTCTGATAATTACTAAAACAATGACCACTTAGAACAGTTGTTTATAAGGGAGTAATGACTTCTGATTGAAGTGTTTTTAATAAAGAACCTCTTTGGTCTATTATTTCAATTTAATTCGACTTGTTTTCTTAAAATATGTGATTAGTTCTGCAAATAAAGTCAATGGTTTTCTGTGTGTTTGCATGTGTATCTCTAGGCATGTTTAAAAACGTTGTAACAAAGAATATGAACGAGAGTGATTTTCTAGGAAATTATTATCATATTTTTTTTCAGTTATCAAAATTGAGATCAGGCACATCTTCCTTTTTTTCTTTCATTTTTTTAAATCTAAGAAGTAGAGTTTAGGGGGTGGGAAGGTGGAAATATATTGATCTAAGTGGCATAAATCTGCTAACAGAAGTCATTAGAGTGGACAAATGCCTTTCTCCCTGAATTTCTTAGATAAGAACTATCTGGTAGTTTAAAATTCCCAGGCGTCATTCTGGGTAGTATTACAGACCCCCCAGGGTGGCAGGACAGAGTTCATGCCCTGTTTCATCAAATATCCAATGACATTCTCCAAGGGTCATGCTAATTATAGGGATTTCACAGCCAATGTTTAAGAATATTGCATCTCAAAATTTTAGCTCCTGTCTTCAAATATTGGCTTTCTAGCATTCTTTTAGTGAAAAATGATAGGTAAAAGGATTCAGAAATATTTTCATATGACTAGTCTTTTCTACTAATTAATGGATTAATATCAAATCTTTCATGTGATGAATAAATCAACAGCAATCTCAGTACCCAACACTTTAAGAAGAGAATGCTTGAATTTGGAAGTAAAGTTCACAATCCTGAATGTCAACCTTACAGTTAGTATGAAGTTCTGACAAGCTATGCTGAAGAAACATGCCAAAGAATTCTCTATTCATCCACTTACTACAATGTAATATTCTTCTCATAATAAATAGTAATAAAAATCCACATTCAACTTGCTGAAAATCAGCCAAGTGCATGATAAACATAAAATGAAAACAAATATTTTTAGGAAAGAATACTATTTTTAAGATCCCAAATGAAATAAAAAATAATTTAGGGTCCAAGTTTCAAATTTTATTTTTTCTACTCTGTTCTCAAATTCTAAAAATTTTAAATGCCCCCCGTGTCAATTCAAACAATAAGAGGTATAAAGAAAAGTTAAGCCTCTGCTTCCTTCGATTCAATCTCTTTCATCAGAAGCACCTAATATTAAAAATTTAGTGCATAGCCTTCTCACTTCTTTTTCATGTTAATTTAAATATAATTTTGTAAGTATATACACATCAATTTATAGGCTTCTTTTAATTTCTAATTTAAACTGTATAAATATAAAAACAGGTTCTCTTAAAGTTTTTAAAATATATAAATATACATGTTTTTATCACAATATTCTATCTTTTTAAAATTAATAGCATATTATTATCAACTTTCCTCATCAAGACATATAGATATAACACATTATTTTTAACAACGCAATTAGAAACTTCCCAGCCCTGATAAAATGCTGCCTAATCTCTATTAATAGCTTATTTTCTTACTGAGAACTTATGTGTACCTGTCACATAACAGGTTAGTGTGGTATTCAACAAGAAGTACTAGATAGAATTTCTGACAATATACTTTAATTTACAAGAAGAAAAAAGACAAAACAGAGACAACATCATCAATGGTGTGGTCTGGGTTAAGAGTATGGATTCAGGAGTTGGCAGATCTGGTTAGAAACTAGGACTCCACTATCTACCAGCAGGAAAAACTCTGGAAAATGTCTTATCCTCTCTATGCTTCAGTTTCTTTATCTGTAGAGCAGGAATAATAACAGTACCTTGGGAATGACTAAATGAGATAGGGAAAACAAGCAGTGATATACTGCCTGATACTTGATAAGTGTCTGATAAATTTTAGCTAATATTATTGTCACCATTATTTATATGATCCATAAGAAGGAGCTAAGTTGGAAAAAAAGGTATGAGCTCCAAAGGTGTGAACTGTAGAGTAAAAACTGAAGACATCTGGGAAAGCTTCGCAAAGATGAGCCGATCCAAATGGGCACATGTAATATTTCAGAGGATTAACTATCACTGCCCACAAGTTTTATGATCACCATAAGGAAGTAGGGCTGAGAATGTGTGGGTCACTCAGGTGAGGAAGGAATGCAGGGGATTTTAGAAGGCAGGGATACACAGGTCAGATTTTGTATAAACTCATTGAAAAGGTTGCAGATTTTTTATCACAGGTATATGGGATTTTAGAGTTATAGGGAACTTTATGACTCCACTAGTTTTATTTTGCCTAGAAGGAAATGGAGAGTAGAAGGAAACATCCAAAGTCACCCAGCTGGCAGTGGCCGAGCCAGGATCACAGTCTAGGTCTCCTGTCTCCCAGTTTATCCCCCTCTGCTCCGTTCTGCCTGCCGTTTCAAGGCACTAATGTGATGACAGCCACGTTTTAGGAGGATTGATTTAGCAACACGTGTAGGCTGAATTAAAGGAGAAAAGTCTAGGGAGAGAGGAATGAGGAAAGAGGCTATAGTGGTAATCCAATCATTAGGTGATGAGGCTAATAAGCCCTGGTGATTTCCCCATTCCACACTATTCAACATTGCATGGGCTACCTGAGGCAATGGTGAGCACCTGAGGATGACCAGTGCTCATGTGGGAAAAGACCCTTCAAACAGTGATATTGTTAGGGGGAGACAAACCTGATAGCCAGCTATCACAAAATGTTCATTTGCAAAATTAGAAGGAAAAGTGCTTTCACAAAGATAAATTAGTTCAAGTAAAAGATATATTCTAGGCCTTAATCTCATTATAGGAGGGACTTCCTTGGTGGTCCAGTGGCTAAGACTGCACTCCCAGTGCAGAGGGCCCCTGTTCGATCCGTGGTCAAGAAACTAGATCCCGCACGCATGCCGCAAGTAAGACCCGGTGCGTCCAAATAAATAATTTTTTTTTAATCTTATGACAGGAGAACGTAATAATATGTCTGTGAAATCTAAAATAAAAAGAACATTTTTCCCCCTCCCTAAGGTCACTCAATGAGATCATTAGCAAAAAAAAAAAAGATTATAACCTTGAATTCCTCTCTTGGAGACTTCAGCGGCCATTTTTATTATTTCTTGACTAACATTAAAACTGCAACATTTGAACTTGACTGTATTGTATATTAATTCTCACCTTTAGTTTTTACACAAGTAAAATTGTCACACCTGTATTGGCCCCCAAAATTCAGCTGGACTCTGTGTACTTTCACAGGAAATGGAAAAACAATTTTCCACTTGATCTCCACTATTGACAGTAAGATCTATTCCAAGAACGTAAACCATATCCACGTATCAGTTTTATGAAGGACCAGATATAGGAAGAAATGTCCCATAATTTAATTCTCTCAACATAGTAATGGTGGCAATAAGTTGAGTTAAAATAGAATTGGCTCCCTTTTTATAAATTCCATACAATTTTAGAGACTATGTATATTTACAAGTAGCCTGGTTTGTTTATGTTTGTTTTTTGTTGCTGAAAGATTAACACAATTTGCTGTAGATACCTATGAGGTGGCTATTGCCAAGAATATCTTGGGAATTAAATCTAAAGTTATTCTCATGACTAATATAGCCTGTAGAAATTTGACATAATTTTTTTAGTGGTACTGATAGAGAAATAAAATATTTTAAGATAATAAAGGAGTGCTCTTACTACAACTTTCATTTTATCACAGCAAAATAGTATGTTGCTTCAATTTATTTTGTGATAAAAAGTTCTGCATTTTTTGTGACCTAAAATAAATATTTTTTGTTTTGTCCCTTTACATTTTATTTATTCCATTTACTTTCATTTTTTTCAATAAAACTGAAATAAACATTTTTTAAATGCTTCCACATTATATTTGATAGACAAAAATAAGAATAAATAGAATCATGATAGAACTAGTGGCAGCAGACCAATAACAATTTTCATGCATCAAACCACTAAAGAATTATTGTCCACATTGATTGTTTAGTTGGCTATGTGTTTCTGAGACAATAAATATATCTTGTCTAAGATTTGCATATGGAATCATTTCTCTAAGCAGTGCGCATATTGGACAAGTGAGTCATTTATTTGCAACACCACACTGTTAAATCTACCCACTCCCCCTTAGCAAATTTTATGAAGTATTTAATTATTTTAGCAAGTAAATGAGGTTTCTTGCAAGTATTTATAAAGTTACAAAGTAAGTGTAAAGTTACAAAATAATCAGGTAGAAGATGGCCAGAGCTCCCAGCATTCATAATTTGATTTAACTGTATAGTGTTTAGATTAGTCTAATTAGTATATAAACACTCAAGTGAGGGACTCAAGGTCATAATCCCATTTTCTTTCTAATTTTTATCATGGTATATTTATAAATTTAGCAAAAATATCAATTTTAAACAAATGTGAAATTCTGATGCATTTTCCTCTAACATTTTATTCTGAAAGTTTTAAGACCTACAGAAAAGTTGCAAGAGTGGTAAATCAGCATCCATACATTTTTACCTGGATTTAATAGTTGCTAACATTTTATCATATTTGCATGCTGTCTCTCATCCCATGTGTGCACATGTGTGCGTACGTCTGCATACATACATTCATATATATTACTCTTTGCAACTATACATGTGTTTCCATATATGATATATATACACACATACATATATGTATATATATATGTAGCTGAATCATTTAGGAGTTAGTTAACATGCACATTCATAATATTATTCCTAAGGCTAGGTATTATCAACTGGCATGAGTAAAATAACATTTCTTATTTCTGTCTCAATACTTAAATACATTGTCTTTCTCATGAGAATTTAGCAAAGTTAATACAATATATTTATAAATGAAAGAAAATTTTAGATCATCTTTTCCCAATTACCACAAAGGTAAAACACATTTTATTAATTCACTCAAACTAGTGTCAATAACTGGCCTCCTGGCTACCACTCTTGTCCCTCCCCATCTCAAGCCTATTCTCCATCAGCAGCCAAAAATCCTGCAAAACCATAATCAGATCATGCTAACATCCACTCAGAACCTTCTGTGATTTCCCATCTTACTCAGAGTTAAGCCAATGTTTTTAAATGGTCTATAGGAACCTGCACTGACTCCCTATACCCCTTTTACCTTGTCTCCTGATGTTCCCAAAGGCCCAGAAAAGCCCCAGCCTCAGGAACTCAGCGCCTGCTATGGCCTCTGCCTGGAACATTCTTCCCTTCATGTCCTCATGGCTTGCTCCTTCTGCCCTTTTAGATCTTGACTTAAATATTACTTTCTCATGGAGTCTTTTCCTAGCCAATCTTTTTAAAACTACACACACACACACACACACACACACACACACACACAATCTAACCTGTATAAAAGCACTCCCTATCCGCTTTCTTGCTTAAGTTTTGTAAGCACTTACTAGAATCTAATATTCCCTGTCTTTTATTTATTTACCCACATGTAAGCTTCAAAAGGACAGGGATATTTGTCTGTTTTTCTTTGCTGCTGTATTACCAGTCCTATAATGGTACCTGGCACAAAGAAAATGCTCTTGAGACATTTTGTTGTTGTTGTTAATGAATGAGACAAATACATATGGAGCAAAAAATAAAGTAATATAATTTATTAGTCTTTTTGCATATATTACTTTAAGGCAACTATTAACAATATTAATGCCTCAATTTTACAAACATTTTGTGCTTGTCCAGTACCTTCCACATTTGTTAGCTTATTGACTGTACTAGTTATCTACTGCTGCATAACAAATTACCTCAAAACTTAGTGGATAAAAACAAGAAATGTTTATCACCTTAGTCTCTGTAATGAGGAATGTAGGTACTGCTGAGCTTAATGGGTTCAGCATCTCTCCTGAGGCTGCAGTCAATCTGAGAGACTCTAATCCTCTCAGACTTGTCAAGGGCTGATTATCTACTTTCAGATTCATTCAGGTTGTTGCTGGCTGGCTGTGGGTCCTCACCACACAGGACTCTCTGTAAGTTGCTTAAGTGTATCCCAATGGCATGGTAGCTGGTGCTCTGAGACAGAGAGATAGGAAGGCCTTCTGAAACAGAAGCCACCATCTTTCATGACCTCATCTCAGAAGTAATATCTCAGTCCAGCCCACATTCAAGGGGAAGGGATTACACAGGGTATGAATATCACAGACAGGTATCATTGGGGCCATCATAGAGGCTACCTAAATTTTTGACCATTTTATAGACACAGATGTTGAAAACTAGAGAAGGCAAATTTTCCCAAGTTACACAGTTAAAAGCAAGATAGAGTAATTCTGATTCCCTAACCAGCACCCTATGAGAACCACTGATAAATTTAAATGTAATAACACCATATTAACAAATTGAAGGATAAAAACCATATGATCATCTCAATAGATGTAGAAAAAGCTTTCAACAAAATTCAACACCCATTTATAAAAGTTCTCCAGAAAGTAGGCATAGAGGGAATCTACCTCAACAAAATAAAGGCCATATATGACAAACCCACAGCCCACATCATTCTCATTGGTGAAAAACTGAAACCATTTCCTCTAAGATCAGGAACAAGACAAGGTTGCCCACTCTCACCATTATTATTCAACATAGTTTTGGAAGTTTTAGCCATGGCAGTCAGAGAAGAAAAAGAAATAAAAGGAATCCAAATTGGAAAAGAAGAAGTAAAACTGTCACTGTTTGCAGATAACATGATACTATACATACAGAATCCTAAAGATGCTACAAGAAAAGTACTAGAGCTAATCAATGAATTTGGTAAAGTTGCAGGATACAAAATTAATGCACAGAAATCTCTTGCATTCCTATACACTAATGATGAAAAATCTGAAAGAGAAATGAAGCAAACACTCCCATTTACCATTGCAACAAAAAGAATAAAATACCTAGGAATAAACCTACTTAGGGAGACAAAAGACCTGTATGCAGAAAACTATAAGACACTGATGAAAGAAATTAGAGATGATACCAACAGATGGAGAGATATACCATGTTCTTGGATTGGAAGAATCAATATTGTGAAAATGACTATACTACCCAAAGCAATCTACAGATTCAATGCAATCCCTATCAAAATACCAATGGCATTTTTCACAGAACCAGAACAAAAAATTTCACAATTTGTATGGAAACACAAAAGACCCCGAATAGCCAAAGCAATCTTGAGAAAGAAAACAGAGCTGGAGGAATGAGGCTCCCTGACTTCAGACTATACTACAAAGCTACAGTAATCAAGGCAGTATGGTACTGGCACAAAAACAGAAATATAGATCAATGGAACAGGATAGAAAGCCCAGAGATAAACCCATGCACATATGGTCACCTTATCTTTGATAAAGGAGGCAAGAATATACAATGAAGAAAACACAGCCTCTTCAGTAAGTGGTGCTGGGAAAACTGGATAGTTACATGTAAAAGAATGAAATTAGAACACTCCCTAACACCATACACAAAAATAAGCTCAAAATGGATTAAAGACCTAAATGTAAGGCCAGACACTATAAACTCTTAGAGGAAAACATAGGCAGAACACTCTATGACATAAATCACAGCAAGATCCTTTTTGACCCACCTCCTAGAGAATGGAGATAAAAACAAACAGATGGGACCTAATGAAACTTAAAAGCTTTTGTGCAGCGAAGGAAAACATAAACAAGATGAAAAGGCAACCCTCATAATGGGAGAAAATATTTGCAAACGAAGCAAATGACAAAGGATTAATCTCTAAAATTTACAAGCAGCTCATGCAGCTCAATAACGAAGCAAGTGACAAAGGATTAATCTCTAAAATTTACAAGCAGCTCATGCAGCTCAATATCAAAAGACAAACATCCCAATCCAAAAATGGGCAGAAGACCTAAATAGACATTTCTCCAAAGAAGATATACAGATTGCCAACAAACACATGAAAGGATGCTCAACATCACTAGTCATTAGAGAAATGCAAATCAAAACCACAATGAGGTATCACCGTCCACCTCTGATGGCTGGTCAGAATGGCCATCAACAAAAAATCTACAAACAGGGCTTCCCTGGTGGCTCAGTGGTTGAGAGTCCACCTGCTGATGCAGGGGACACGGGTTCGTGCCCCGGTCCGGGAAGATCCCACATGCCACGGAGCAGCTGGGACTGTGAGCCATGGCCGCTGAGCCTGCGTGTCCGGAGCCTGTGCTCCCCAACAGGAGAGGCCGCAGCAGTGAGAGGCCCACATACCGCAAAAAACAAAACAAAACAAAAAAAACCTACAAACAATAAATGCTGGAGAGGGTGTGGAGAAAAGGGAACCCTCTTGCCCTGTCGGTGGGAATGTAAATTGATGAAGCCACTATGGAGAACAGTATGGAGCTCCTTAAAAGACTAAAAATAGAACTATCATATGCCCCAGCAATCCCACTACTGGACATATACCCTGAGAAAACCATATTTCAAAAAGAGTCATGTACCACAGTGTTCATTGCAACACTATTTACAATAGCCAGGACATGTTAGCAACCTAAGTGTCCATCGACAGAAGAATTAATAAAGAAGATGTGGCACACATATACAATGGAATATTACTCAGCCATAAAGAGAAACAAAATTGAGTTATTTGTAGTGAGGTGGATGGACCTAGATTCTGTCATACAGAGTGAAGTAAGTCAGAAAGAGAAAAACAAATACTGTATGCTAACACATATATATATATATGGAATCTAAAAAAAATGGTTCTGATGAACCTAGGGGCAGGAAAGGAATAAAGGTGCAGACGTAGAGAATGGACTTGAGGACGCAGGGAGGGGGAAGGGTAAACTGGGATGAAGTGAGAGAGTGGCACTGACATATATACACTACCAAATGTAAAACAGATAGCTAGTGGGAAGCAGCTGCATAGCAAAGGGAGATCAGCTCCGTGCTGTGTGACCACCTAGAGGGGTGGGATAGGGAGGGTGGGAGGGAGGCGCAAGAGGGAGGGGTTATGGGGATATATGTATACATATAGCTGATTCACTTTGTTATACAGCAGAAACTAACACACCATTGTAAAGCAATTATACTCCAATAAAGATGTTAAAAAAATTTTAATGTAATAAGTTCAAAAAGTCAGGAGATATCTTTTTGCCTTGCTACGTGCCAGATACTATTTAATTGCTTTACATATGTCAACACATTTTATCTGTAAAACAACCCTATACGGTAGGTATGCTTATTATACACATTTTACAGATGAGAAAAATGAGGAATAGAGAATTACAGTAACTTTCTCAGGGTCATATAGCTAAAGTGTGTCAAGGCTGACATTCAAACCCAGCAGTCTGGCTTGAGAGTTTTGCTTCATAACCGGTACTCTGTACCACATGCCTCTCATACATAAGAAAACTAAAGCATTTGACTGTCTTCAATTCATCAAAATCCATTTTGTATCTCTTATCTTTTTAAACTCAAAGCAAGAGAGGAAGTAATGTTATTTTAAAAATTGTCTGGTGAGCAAACTTTCATCTAACAGGCAAAAATACCTACGATTAAAAATCATATCCATTGTGTGTACTGACCTCCAGTGAGAAGACAATTGGGCAAGCATGTGTCCGTTGGTTGGATCTGATCTAGATAGAATGTCTCATGGCTGACTATAATGTTCTCAGGTGAATAGCCCTTCCCCCTTTCAAAGGAATAAGAAAGCCACACACACAGAGAATGCCATCCAGTGCATGGGAAATACTTCTCCTCTCTTTCTTCTTTCTAGCTTATACAAGTTCCCCTTCCAAATGGTAATAAGTCACTTCAGAGAATGCATTTTCTAAAGGATGATTGCCCTCCTTGAGTAGTGGTGCACTTAAGGCAGGCATGCAATAATCCCTAGAAATATACTGCCTGGAGTGTCTTACTGGTTAATTAGAGCTGGCACTGGGCCACTGCTTCTCAGCCTTGAATCAGTGCAAGAGCACTGGAAGGAGGCAGGGGTATTAAAAGTGTTATTTCAGGGGGATATAAAGCAATGGCACCATGCCAGTCTGCAGAAAATAAAGCCAAACATTCCTGTTACCACAATAAAATGTCAAAATGCCTGGCTTTATTGTAGTCAGAGATTAAATCTATCACTGTGCCCATGATCAGGGTTTAAATATGATCTCTGTTGTTCTAAAAGACTTTACAATCATTACTCACAGGACAACTATAAAAGTAAACATAACTTCCCCCAAAAGTATTCATTGAATGGAAGGAGGAAGCCATCATTATAATTATGTAAACATATTCTCTTACGTCCTTGAATAGTCTACCATCTATTTTTTTTTTAATAGTACTACATTTTATCAAAGAGTAAATGGATAGTCCATAGGAACTAGATGAAAAATGTCTGTGGCTCCAGCTGACACCCCCCAGCTTCCACATGTGCTCAAAAGGCTTCCAGAGAAGTTTTACAAGCAACAGCAACACATTACAATGTATTGCTATGGCAAATTTTACTTTTTTATAATCCCTACATTAGTAATGTCCTATTTCAGTTTTGAGACAGTCTATCTGGGGGCTACAGCACCCTATAAACTAGATCCTTTGTTCTTTCCTCAATAATTGATTCCCATTTCTCCATCTCTTATAGTAGTGGAATTTACTCCTGATTATCTCAACCTGTACTGGAACAGAATTTCTTGACCATAATCCAGCCTTTCCATGAGTTGGTCCTAAAACACTGCTATTGGTTCTCCTCGATGCTGGCTACCTATCCACTTAGAACTCTATCGATTACCTATTTTGGAATTTCTTTAATAGACATTCTGAGTCTCTGACTAAAACTGATTATTTTGCCAATGGTACTTGCACCTCACCTCTTCCTTTCTCGTGTTGATCATTTTTAATTTTTAGATGACTAGTTAAAAATTGCTAGACCAGTAGTGACAACCTGAAAACAACTGACATTTTTCTACTCCCATATGCAAATCCCTGCAATCTCACCAGGTGTGTTTGGGTTCTTATCCTGGCCATCTCTTGGCCAGCCCCTGCTACCACCATCCAACACAAAGTCATGACAACTGAATAGGCAGTAACAAGATCCTCCAATATTCAGAAGTAGTGCAGGAAAGAAAGTTCTAAATTTCACAAATACTGCATAAAAATTCATTGTAAAAACATAGGTAAGAGAATACCTCAACTGGAAACTGTGTGTTTTATATGATGCTATGAGATTAAGTTAAATAAAATTTCAGTGCTCATGCTTAAAAAAAAAAAAAAAGTTAGCCTAATCTTAAATTGCCAGAAGGCATGGCAGCTGGGGCTTCAAACCTATGCTACATTTTAATTCTTTATGGAGACAGAATAAATTGCTTTATTTTTTCAAACTGAAGTACGTAAGAAAAACTACAGGCAGATCCTAGAGCGCCAATGAAGAACAAAGCAAGCTCCTTAATTTAAACTCTTCCTTACCAAAGTATTTCAACTTGTCCACTGACAGAATTGTCCATAAGAAGAGATCTTTGTTTTTACAGTGAAAGTCAATGGAAAAATATATATGATTTTCTTTATGAACAATCTTTCACAATCATTGGACACCTACATCCTTCTTCCAAAATCAGGCTCTGTCTAAACCAACAATTTATTGAGTCTCAGGTATGTTCTCATGGACAATGAACCCACTCTCCCTACCAGCAGCAATGTACCTAGACACCTAGAATCTGAAAGAAATTTTTATTGGGAGTCAAGACCAGTCATATAATTTGTGGGTCCCAGGCAGAATGAAAATCCTGGGTTCCTCTACCAAATTTTATTAAAAATTATTAAGAATTTCAAGGCAGCAACGGCAAATGCAAGGCCCCGCTAAGTGTGAAGTCCTGTGGAACTGCTTCAGTGTCATATACATGGCTGTGCTGGGAATCTGAAACACAATATGTAAAATGCAATTAAATATATATGCTCAATAGCACTGCTACATAGGCACGGTTTTTTTAATGTATACAGGTAACCTGTTAATTCAATCCTTTTTAGTCAATTCAGCAACACAAACAAAAGCATCTTCACTCCCACTGCACCAACAAAAAGACAATTACCTTACAACAGAAGAATTCATCCTTAGCTAACTGGTGCTCATGCCTTTTGGCAAAGCTGGTGCATGTTCCAACACTAAGGCAGTATTTTAAAAATATATCTATGCATGTGTTTTAGTCTGTTGAAGAGAGTTATTAGTTTGTAAAACTTTTTGAAAAGGGAAGACATGGCAAGTAAAGAAAAAAATGGGTGTGCTGGGGGAGGAGTCCATGCAGGTACTAATGGCAGAGACTGGGCTTCCAGGTTCCAGTTGAGTCTTTTGGGCATCATGTTTTGGAATGCCATATTGGCAGTGCATAGATATTCGGAAATACTATAAACCACCACAGGCTCTTCTGTTTTTCTTTAAGCAGTGTATATTTCTGCACCATGCTGATCTGGGAAAACAATTGACATCAGTCTTGACAGTGCTGGAGTGGCAGGTTACAGAGTCTCCTGGTGGAGAGAAGCAAAGGGCAGGAGATGCCATAGGCTAAGTTACCTCATTACTAATATCTGCCCAACAAGGATTGGAGTGAGATTTATGTGCTGAGAAATCAAGTAATCATTGATTTTCCAGGCAAGCAGCGCCAAAGCTTGGACTTTACTGGATCATATCAAGTGAGGGAGAAGAAACAGATGTATCTTCCCAACTGGGAAAAAGGAGACAGGGTTATAGCTCAGAAAGAAACTATGTGTGATGCATATGTGCTTGATTACACAAAGATGCCTTTCCCTTTCACATATATCTAGAATATTCAATTTATTTCAATGTTTGTGTATTGCTTGATATTCTATTAACTTGGGGAAAAAAATGACTGTTCCTATAAATGTCATCATGGAATAGAATTATAACTTGTTTGTTCAGATAACTTTTGTTTATCTCCTTGAGTTATTCCAATACTGACAGAGGCTCATACCACTCTCTTACCTCCATCCAAACATGTGGTCAGAAAACGTTCTTAGGAAAGTATCTTTTTCTTGTTTACTTAGCACAAAATACTGTTTTCTCTCTTTTTTACAATCTCCTGATTTTATAGTCACTTCGTATTTTTAGAGTATTTAAAAGCCTTGAGACATAATATTTTTTTCACTGAACAAGTCATGTATGAGTATCTATTATGTGAGAAGCACCGTTTTTGCTCTGTAATTTTAGGTATTAGTTCAGGGTTTATCACTGACTCACTGAATGAGAAGTTTTACCTTTAAAAATAGAGTCAAAGACACTCAACAATATAAAATGAGAATATTGTGTACTAATCCCTGAAACAGAGAACTGTGGTTGTCTTTAGGTTTAAGACCAAAGGAGGACTGCATGACTCTTATATCCCCCTCACTCAGCAACCTTTGTGTGCAATTTCCCTCTATATTCATTTTTAACTAAGTCTGTAAGTTTGGAGGAGACCATAGTCAGCTCTAGGAATTAACAGTAAAATTTTAAAATTCCTTTCTACACTAGAATACTGTAAATCTAATCCTCTTACTCCCAATAATTCCATAGTTTATGTATACGTAGAAAATTTCCTTTTACTTTCTTACCTTCCCTCCTTTCCTTCCTTCCCTCTCCTCCTTCTTTTCTTCTCATTTGTATTAAGTTCTTGTGCTTTCAAGCTTCTCTAGGGATCACGTGACTTTCTAGGACCATTCTGACTTACGCCCTGGTATCTAGGAATATACTGGGGATAAACAGGAGGCTGGACATTATTTGCACTCTTCCTTGATTGATGGGGGTTATTGGGTTGCTTACATGCTCTTTACTTATTCAACATCCAGAAGTCAACCACTATAAAAACACATATTTAGATGTCAATGATGTAAGCTGAATTCACACAGCCGTTAAGTTGAAATTGGCAGCACTAACAGTGGTCCCCTCCACCTTAGATATCTTAAATGGTTTAGACAACTATTTTATTCAGGTAGTGATAAGTCAATACATGTTCTGGGTCACAGTACTACTTCAAGATGACAATGAGTATGTGATTTTTTTTTTCCAGAGTAGCCATAAATTAATGTTTTTGTTTTTGGTTCTTTTTGCTTTAAGAAGCTTATGGGAGAAAAAAATAGTCTCAACTTCCTGTTTTTTTTTTCACTCCCTCTCATAGTTAAAAACTGACTGCCTGTTGTCTTTGTTTTTGTAGGAGCACCATATCCTCACTGCATTTCTTCAGCCATATTAACAGTTTATGAGATGCTTTATCCAAAAGAACATAAATGAAGTAAATTTAGTTATTTCTGTCTTCCTTCTTTTACATGTGCTATTGGATTTCTGAATTCCATGGGAACTACAGAAACAGATGTGTTGAAATATACTTAGTTTTCTTTAAAGGAAAAAAGAACACTATTTCCATCGATCATTATTTTTCCTCTATTGACATGAATTTAGAAAACCTTGCTACTAATTTTGCAAAATTGTGATTTTAAAGATTCTAAAAACCTGAGTGCTTTCTCTTTTACCTAGAGTTTTTAGTTATCATATAACATTTGGTCTACTTCACACTTCATTGGCTAAATAGGCATTATCTGTTATCATTCATTATGTAGGTTATTGTCAACTTGAGATACTTGCCCTTAGTAAAACTGCAGCAGGAAGGGCTACATAATTTATGAGGCCCAGTGCAAAATAAAAATGTGAGGTCTCTTGTTTAAAAAGGATGAAGAATTTCTAGACAGTTACAGTAGAGCATGAAACCAAGTTCAAGACCCTTCTAAGTGCAGGGCTCTATGCAGCTGCACAGATGGGATACCCGTGGAGGCAGCCTTGAATGGTGGCATATCTCAGCTAACTTCTAAATCCCATGCTCTATAATCACATTTCCTACCGCCAGTCTGCAGCAGAGATGTGTAAACTTCAACAGATTTAGAGCTTTTATTTCTATTTCCATATATTAAGGAGGTATATGTTTTCACAGATTACTTTGACTAAGATTTTTTTTTTTACATTTCATGAGCTTTTGGGCCTCACTCAGGTTGATAAATATCTCAGTAATATTATTCTAAAATGGAAGAGTTCCAATATCTCATGTGAACATACTGGGGTGGGGGAAAGTAAAGCCTTCCGATTTGGGATTTATTCATTTTATTTGGAAAGTTTTCCCCGAAGTTTGCATGAATTGATTTTGGTGAAATACAATTTTTTTGTTGAGAACACACAAATAAGATTCACAGAATAGGGCTTCCCTGGTGGCGCAGTGGTTGAGAGTCCGCCTGCCGATGCAGGGGACACGGGTTCGTGCCCCGGTCCGGGAAGATCCCACATGCCGCGGAGCAGCTGGGCCCGTGAGCCATGGCCGCTGAGCCTGCGCGTCTGGAGCCTGTGCCCCACAACAGGAGAGGCCACAACAGTGAGAGGCCCGTGTACCGCAAAAAAAAAAAAAAAAAAGATTCACAGAATAATAACCAAAACTTTCACAAGAAGTCATTCATTAGTCAGTCTGGTCGTCTCCAGTCAGCATTTTTATTCCCCAGGTGTAGACCTTCATAAAGAAGGTGGTCCAAAAAAGAAAAAAGGAGATAGTCTATAAGGCAAATGCTGTCATCTAGAGAGAGAGAGAAAAGAACATACAGACAGTGGTAATTTTCCAAGTATAATTCATATAAAACTAGAAAGCCTCTGTCAGAATTTCACATCTCAGAATGTAAAAATTTTCCAAGGAGAAATCATCCCTTAGAAGAAATCAGCATTTTGTAAAAAGGAGCCATTAAGTATTCCCTTAACTTGAGGTGAAGGGTTATTCTGTTAATAATTTTGTATAATAGAATCTATCAAGAGATTTTTTTTTTAATTTTAAGCAGGAATTTTTAAAGATGGTGCTCTTAAGTCCATGTAAAATAACTGCATGAGAGCCAATTGTTGTAGCTGTCTAAAAAGTAAATGACTATATAGCATCATGTTTACACAAATAAAAGAAGTTAAAAGAAGGTTGAATTATCTGTAGTATATTGGTCAGTTTACCTCGTTTTCATGATACAGTACAAAGACACTCCATTTACTCTGGCTTTAAAATGACACGAACTGTAAAATCAAACAGACAAATACCAAAGGAATCACTAAAAATATCTGAAAAACCAAGGGAAAAGGTAGGGATCTAGTGTGTCTCTATATATTAGTTGTGAAGACATTTAAACAATTTACTTTACAAGAATGAATAGTGCATACTGAGATAGCAATACCCAAGTCAATTCACTTAGATATTCCCCCAAAACATTTCTAGTACAGGTTTCCCCTGATATCCAAAAGCAGGACATCCCCATGCAACCTTTCATAAGCCAAAATGGAGTAAAGCAAAGAAGCAGTACCTTCGAACACATCTTGCTAACGGACACACAAAATAAATTGAGAAAAATCACAGATGCTCACAGACACAGGTCAAAGCTATCGCAGCTTGATGCTGAGATGGTGAATGCAGATCCTGGGGAAGGAGTTGGTGGTATCACTCTCACTGCTAGGGGTGTCCGCTGCCTCTCTAACAGCTCATTGCAAACCAAAGGCCAAACACTATTTTTGCTTTTTTCGTAGAAGTGAAAATCCTCTTCCAATTTCTTTCCATTATGGAAAACAGGTACTGATGAAGGTCTTCCGTAAAAGCAAAGTGGCATAAAACAAACTTTTGAAAAGTGGGGGGTGCCTGTAGATCTTATTAACATACACGCTGCCTAGATTACTGGAAAACAATCAAATTGTTATTTAAGGAATATCCTAAATCATTTTAAAATTTAAGCAGTGTGAACTGAAGTAGGTTCTATTGTTCTTTTTTTCTCAGTTGTCAGTATTTGGTCCTGTGAAAAGTTTTGAAATTTAATATTGCGCTGTAAATTTGAAATTTTTCTGAGCTATATATTTATCTGAGATATATTTTGATAATACATTTATATGTGTGCCTATATAAGTATATTATACATACACCTGATATACTTAAAATCATAAAAATAAGCAAACTGAAATTTTCCATTTAAATTTGTTTAAATAGAAGGGCTCAGGCTTCTTCTTATCTAATAAGATATAATTAATTGAGTAACGTTAAAGCGTTATTCATTCATTCATTTAGCAGATACTTATTAAGTACCTACAATATACCAGGTGATGTTATAAGTGTTAGGGATGCTGCAGAGAACAAATATAGGTGCATAGTTCCATGTAAACCTCATAATATCCCATAAGCAGTAACTGTTTCCATTTTACAAAAACTTGCCCGAGAACTTACTGCTAGCGAGTGAGGGAGTAGATTTAAATTCAGTCTCTGCTTACTTAGAAATCATATTTTTATGTCACTTTTGGTGCCTCCCATATAGTTAGCCCTTCCTGTGCTGATGAAAGTTTTAAGAAAAAAGTTTTGATTTTCAATAACTTGACAAGCTGTGACAGGTGAATTATCAGTGCAGCTCTTGGAAAGTTTATTATAGTTTGGTCAAAACACTTAAATCCTTCACAAGCAACATCTCTAGTCATTAGGGAAATGCAAATCAAAACCACAATGAGATACAACTTCACATCCGTTAGTGAAACAAACAAACAGAAAATAAGTGTCGATGAGGAAGTGGAGAAATTGGAACCCTTGCGCATTGTTGGTGGAAATACAAAATACTATACCTCCTGTGCAAAACGGTTTGGTGATTTTTAAAAAAGTTATGCATAGAATTTCCATATGATCTATCAATTCAACTCCTAGGTATATACCCAAAAGAAATGAAGGCAGGGATTCAAATAGATACTTTTATACCACTGTTTATAGCAGCATTATTCATAACAGCCGAAAGGGGAAGCAACCCCAGTGTCCATACACAGATGAATGGATAAATAAAATGTGGTACATACACACAATAGAATATTATTCACCTGGTATATATATACAATGGAATATTATTCACCTTTAAAAAGGAATGAAGTTCTGATACATGCTACAACGTGGATAAACCTTGAAGAAACTATGGTAAGTGAAGTAAGCCAGGCATAAAAGGAAAAATATTGTATAATTCCACTTACGTGAAATACTTAGAACAGGCAAATTCATAGATATAGATAATAGAATAGAGGTTACTGGGATCTAAGGGAAGGGGAATGGGGTGGGTGGAGGAGTTTCTGTTTGGGATGATGAAAAAGTTGTAGAGATAGTGGTGACAGTTACACAACAATGTAAAAGTACTTAATGCCACTAATAGGTACACTTAAAAATGGTTAAAATGGGAAATTTTATGTTATGTATATTTTATTACAATTTTTTAAAAAATCCTCCACAGGTTGTAATGGAGCTGTATGCATCCCAAGAACACTGAGAACTGGAAAGGGCAGGCAAGCGGTCAGAAAAGAGGACGAAAATATAACACTATTTTTAAATAAAGAAGCAAACAATTTGCCTGTTTCAAAATTTCAATAAGGTGTTCCCCTAAATACATAGCTTAGAATAAATTTCGTATCCTTACTGTAAGTAATCATCCATAAATGTCAGAAAAAATATATCCACTTTAGCAGAAGAAGTCAGACAAGATCAAACAGAATGCATTTGGGGTGATGGTTTATATTAGGATATTATTCTTTGACTTAACTTGTCTGAAGAATGTAACACTAGTTAACCTTCTTAAAAGATCACCATGTGGGAAAATGGGCTTTCACAAAAAAGGAAGTATTAAAGGCTTTTTTATCTTCTTCATTTTCTCAATGTCTGATTTTCTCAATCTCACATTGAGATACAGATTTTCTCTCACTCATATGTGTATGTGTGTGTGTTCTAAAAATGACAGAACACACTAATAAGAATTTCTGTATTCATCAATCTTATCCATGTGTACTAAGCAATTTCTTCCCAATATAATTTTGTATTAGAAGAAGTTCAATAATTTAAGGTGGAATGTAGTGTTATTCCCCTATAAAAATGCAATATATTATGAAGTATCCATGTCAGAGACTTCAAAAATTGTATTTCTATATGGTGCTCAATAAAAAGCTATTAAATCAACATCTTAATATCTGACACTTAATTGACAACCATGCATGCCTACTGTTGACATCTACCTGGTTTTATGTGAACCCAAGGACGACTGGCATCAGTTAAGTGTTAATATCCTTATATGCAATTCACGACTAAGTTCATAAATTCATATTTTCTTTTCCTTTTCAACATTCCTTTTTTTTCTGTTGACTATTCCTATACATATTAATGTAGGTCCAGAATCTGAAAGCTTAAAATAAATTATGCTAAATGAAAATAAATTTGAAATTCAGTTTAACTGGGAAGGATCTCAATTGTTACACATCTTTAAAATTCACCAGGATTAATATCATATGTCATTATTTTTAATATAAGCCTAAAAAGCTAAAGAAAATTATGGAAGCAGATAGATTTTTCTGAACTTATATATAAATATGAAGCATCTATTACTTATGGGAACATCTATCCTATTCCTTAATACATGCTCAGAATAACTCTAATGCAAAAGGGTTAAATGATGAAAAATACATGTACTGAAGTAGTATTTCCTGGGTTCAAATCCTGGCTCTGCCATTTATTAATTGTGTGAAAAACTACTTCCTTTTTCTTGTCTTAGTTTCCTCAACTATAAAATGGAAATAACATACTCATGGTGTTGTTGTGAAAAGTCAATAAAGGACTTAAAGCAGTATTTGACACAGAATAAGCAGGTGACAAATATTACGTATTATTATTAGTTCCCTTTTCAAAATCAAGAGAATTGGGGCTGGAAATCAGGTACTTTCCACACCAAAGTTATACATGTAGTAAGATGTGTAGTCAGACCCTAATTCTCTACTAATTCTTGTTATTTTAGAGGAAAAAAGGAAACTATCTATAGGACACTTCATCATTGGAAGGTTATGATTATTAAAATTATATCAATGGCATTTAGGTAGGAAACTTTAAAACACTTGTTGCTTCTACTTGGCATTATAATAACAAAATTTTATTGAGGAAAATGATTAATGAAATTTTGAAGCCAAGGTATCTCTCTCTTCCTGCAGACAAGCCAAAGCACACAAGAATATTTTTTGACAATCATTCACATAATTTAAAGTTTTTCTTTTGTAATATTCTTTGTAATAACTCAGATGTTTTAACCAAAAGCCAATTTTATGGTAAATAACAATAAACAGATGAAGTTCTAGTTTGGTCTGTAAAATATTTGTTGGTGAGTTTATTAGAATAAAATCTTAGGAACAATCTCCTCAGTCATAAGGTATTCAGGTTTTGATGTTAGTAAAGATCCAGTGTCCTCCCACATATTTTATGGAGTTTAGCATAAACCCAAATATATTTTAAACCTTCAGTAATTGCTCTACCCCCAAAAAATGTTCAATATAAATATTACTGACTAAGATAAAAGTACTGGGAAAATATTAGGGTAAAAGTTTCAAGAAAGTTAACAAGGTTATATTACCATAAACAAGGCAGTCCATCCTCTTCCAAAGCAAAGCAAAGTCATCCCTGCTCAGGGCGATTTCATGAAGATATTTTCTTATGTGATTGACTAATGTTTGGTTTTGCTTGTTTTTGTGCTATGGGAGTTTAATATGTTTCCATCTACCATGATTTTGCCCTCCTCCCTGAAACAATAAACTCTACATTCTACTAACAGTATCAGCTACAAAAAATTAACCAAGCTAACTTTTACTTTTACTAGCTAACTTTTACTTTTACTGGCTTGTTTTCTTGGACTACAAACATGATGAGATGAGATGCACTCCTGACCCCCTGGACCATCAAGTCAAGTCATAAGACTGAAATGACTGGCATTTATGGCAAGATCTATTGTCAAAGCATTGTTTAAAAACTAAATGAGGAAATGTCTCTCACCTACTATGATAGGATAGTAAGTTATTCTATTGTTTAGAATCTGGGCTAACATTTAGTGCTTAATTTTTTTAAGCTTTAGGGTGATTTCTATACTTATCTAATATCTAAAACTTTTTGATAAATTTGAATAAGGTTTTCTTTTCTTTTTTTTCCTTGTACTTCACATTTTTACCAAAGCTCCTTTTAGAGAAAAAGTAAATGAGCTTTTCTAATTCAAATAAAATGTTTTTCAACATCTGGGTTGGAGGTTTGAGAGGAGGGAAGGAAGAAGGCAGATACAATATCCCAAGTCCAAAAATCATCTAAACTGAGATAGAAAGTAGCAGCAGGAAATTAATACCAGGTTTAAAAGAAAGAAAATGCTAATATAATGAAGCAAATGTTGAGCCAGATGCTACATGTGAAAGAGCCTCTCTCCTGAGAAGTGCTGGCCACTTTTATAATATCCAAGTGGCCCGATCAGAGTTGATGACCTTCCTAAAGTTCCAGACTGAAACAGTAATTGAATTATTCTTGGGATTTGGCTTAAGAAAATTTTAGACTTGCAAAACCCACCATATTTCTGTTTTGTATTTGTCAAAAGGGATGGAATTTCTTCAAATCAATACATTTCACTTGAAAAGCCAAGTCTGTCATTTTTCTGTTGTTACCCTTTGCTCATATACAAAAACTTGTATTATTATACTTGTATTATTCTAAAGTCCACGATCAGACTTTATTTCAATATATTTTCAAGTCAAAAACTTAGTTATAACTTTTGGAAATATGAATAATATTAGCATTTATCTGCCTGGCCATTCAGACACAGACTAAATCAGTTCTGAGACACAGATGTTTAAACTGAAGGAAAATATCAAAATTCTCCTTAAACACATATTAATTAACTAATTTTTTATAGTCATAATTGGCTTGTGAGAAAATCTGATAAATGTACTATAACTTTGGAAGCAATAGTAAAAACAGAATAACAAAAGAGAAGCTGACCAATCTTTTGGGAACCCCATTACTGGAACTGAATATGATAATGGTGATTAAAATGCTTCATAGAAAGTTTACCAGTCTAACCGGACTGAAAAGTAACCCAGTAATTTCAACAACATTGTTAAATCATTAGCAAATTCCTTTGGTGAACTTCTTGATATGAACTATAGAGCAGCCTATTAAAAATTCACCAGCATGCAAAGCGTACGTATACTTGCATGCCTTCAACCAAGCTTATTAAGGTCTACACTCATATGTTTTCAAATAAACCCCTGGAGGGCCAAGGCCAAGGCCAGATGTGGTATTTTATCTGCATTCTACCCTTGTCTGCCCCTTTGCTAACATTTCCCTGAGCACTGTACACAGTTCAGCATGCAGTGTCAAATAATTGTTACAGAGTGCACACATAATATATGGTATCCATGAAATGCAGATATTTCAAGTATTTTAAATGTACATCAAATTAACTAAAAGAGAACACAGTGGGGAAAAGTAAAGCAAATTTTATATAATTTCGCTTAATTTTTCTGTTACTGAATGTTCAAAATCAACTATTTCAAGAGGACTATACATGGAACACAAACTTTTCTAACCATGGAAATGAGAGATAATTTCAGTTCCTGGAAGTAACTAAAGATAAATTACCAAAGACAACTGATCTCTTTTTTTCCAGCACTTCATCAAATACAAAACTTAAAATTACTTAAAAAGCATTGTGGTAATATGTTGCTCCAAAATGTTGCCAGTTAGAAAACACATTTTATCATTTGACAAGCCTTTATTTCCCCAGCCCTCCTTCATCATTAAAAAAAATACTTCTGTAGTTTGATGCATTTTTCCAGAGAGCAATAAATAGGTTAGATCATAAGTGACTTTATCCACTGACATACAGACTGACTGATGGAAACTTCTAACAGCCTTAAGACTTTAAGCCTTGGTACAAGGGTTTACATCAGACCCTTCGCAGAAGAGGAAAGCCATTTAATCCTAAGAACTTGCTAAACTTTCTACAAGATAAAAACTTTCTACACGATAAACCAGAGATTTTGTGTATTTTATTAATTCCAAAAGAACCCAGCAAAAATATACTTTTATAACTCTGGGTGTTTGTACTTTTTTTTTTTTTTTTTGTATAATTGTGTATTGGAAAAGACAACTGCATTAAGACTGAGCTTTGGGTGACAAACCCAGTTTCACCCTGTACCATGCATCATTCTTCCTACTCAAGGCTACTGCTTGCTTGGGTCCCTGAGAATAATTGCTACCACTTTATTCTGAAATGATGTGCAGGGTTTTGTTTTGCTTTTTAAATTTTTATTGGAGTATAGCTGCTTTACGTGCAGGTTTTTCTAAAAAAATAGAAAAAGAGAGAGAGACAATGCCAAGGAACACTGTGTTTATCCTCCTAAAAGTAAATTCAAAGGTTTCATAATTTAAATAGAAAGTGACTAGAGTGCACATTTGCCCAGGTGCTTTTTATTAAATTATTGAAAGCTTTTTTTTATTTCTCTGCATTTTTTAATTCTCAACTCCAATGTATATTTTCTATGTATTTGTACTGAATGAGAAAAAACTCCCAAAAGGTTGCATACCAAAGAGCAGAGCCTCCTGTTCCCTGAGATTGATGTATGTTTATGAGGAAATCCAGCATGCAATTTTCAAAACCTGCAGGTTCACTGTAAGTTAAACCATGTGGCCTCCACTCAAATCATTCCCTCCTTTCAAAATCAGTCATCAGAACTCCCAGTTGCCCTCTTCCCTTGAATCTTTCCGCACTGATGTGCTCCCGCCAAGCCCCAGTTCTGTGTGGTGGAGCCACTAGGGGTGGTGGTCCACCAGCCATCTGTGTCACTCCTGTCACTGAGGCACCACTACAATGCCCTCCCCGACACTGAGCCTTATTTAACTGTCATTTACTCTTTTATTTCATAAAAGAAAATTTTAAATAAAAAAGGAAACTTTCTTCAATACGAAATATAATTTTAGGTGTGCATCAAAATGACCTGGAGGGTTTAATAAAAATACAGATCCCTGGCTTCATTCTAGAACTACTGAATCAGAACATTGATGGGTAGAAAGAGATCTGCTTCTTAAATTTGTGAGCTTCTTATAGGAGCCTTAATATTACTTTTATGTCATTACAAGAGTGAGGAAAATATGTTCAAAAGTACATGCTTCTTTTCATAACAAAACACAAACATTTCAAAACTGTGTATTGTTAAATAGATAAATGAGAAGCAAGAATATCCAGCCTCAAGCAGAAATGAGAATTTTAAGAGCTATGTAATGTCATCAGTAAATTTTAAAAAGACAGAAAAAAATAATAGAAAATGCAGCTTTTGTTTCATTATCTGATTTTTTAAATAGTCATGTAGCATTGTATAAAGTCTAAAGGCCACACATCATCATTTGAAGTGAGGTGGGAGGACCTTAATTCTCAGATGAAAGAAATTAAAATTCAGTTTAGGTAAAGAATTTGCTGTCCACTTTTAAATCTTTTGTTGGTTCATTGTCACTTAGCCTAGGCCTCATTTACCTCTGGATTTTCACAGAATGCTGCTGGAGGGCCTCAGAGTTGTTAAACGACAATTTAAAAGCCGATTTAGGATTAGGCAGCTTAACCAGGTGAGCGGAGGGTCTCACTTCGGGAACGAAAGAAAGCTGTAGCTCTGCTAGGAAGTCCGTACCATGAGGCCGAGAGCTTTATCAGCCCCACGTGCGGATGAGCTCACACTCAGCGCGGGGATGAACTTCGGCTCAAGAGACACGGCTCCAGTGCCTGCAGCCCACAGTCCGCGCGGCCAAAGCACCGGGATGCCAAAAGTATAAATGTTTCTGGACTCTTCTGTGTAATTAATTAGCACTTTCTAGGGGGTCGCTGAATATTAACACAATCACTCCCAAATCATGTTGAATAAGTGCACACATTCAGAAGAGTTGTAGCAGAAATCAGGAAGATTTCTAACTTACAGAATCAGTGAGGATGCTCTGGCTTGCACCTTATTTCTTAAATGCCAGAATTATTAGATTTGTCCATCCTGAGGCTGCAGTGTTTTCCTTAGTAGAAAAAGGCACACTTATGATACATTTCTCAATCAATATTTTTATAGTAAGTGTTATTTCTCTCAACCGAAAACTGTATCCCTAACCTGTGCCCGTTCCTTCAGTGACTTACACTGTGTCACAGTGTGGCATGGCCACATTCAAAGAGGCACGGAGTCTTTCCATGTGCTCAGAATTCTGGGCAAGGGCATGATTCAAAGAAATGTGTTTGCTCAGGAAACTGGAGAGCAAGGGATTCTCCTTCAAAGGCACTGAGATGTGGTTTTTTAAAGGGTGGCCGTACCTGTAAAAAATCAGGTTCATTTACATTTCTGTAGATAAAACAGATCTCAGAGAAGAGAGGAATGTGTGCAAGAGCACGGACAAAGACAAGTGGGCAGAAAAATCAAAGACTGTTAAAAGGGGTGATGAGTAGAACAAATGGCTGTTTGCTAATGTAACAAGGCTCTAGACTCTAGAGTCTCCCTGCTCCAAACTGTGGTTCAGGGGTCAGCATCACCAGCATCATTTGTGAGCTTGTGAGAGCAGCAGCACCTTGGGCCTCACCCCTAGATCTACTGAATCAGACTCTATTTTAACTAGATCTCTAGGTGGTTCGTACCCATATTCATGTTTAAGGTGCCCTATTCTAGAAACTATAGCAGGAGAGCATGACGAGTAGAGATATGGGCTTTGAGCTCCAGAACACATTTCAGATTTTATTTGTAGATGAAGGATGGTAAAGTAAGGGTTTGAGCATGGGAGTTATTTTAGAAAGAGGGCTATAGAAATCTACTGAGGTAGTTCACTTGACAATCATGTAGGATAAATAATTTAAGAAGTATTTAAATGCATTGTAGTTTATCCTGTATTTTCTTTTGTACTAATTCTTAAAAACATATCAAAACTCCTTGCTCCTAGTTTTCAGGAAACTAAATGGTCCCAGGAGTGTCATTCTCAGGCAACACTTTTTCAAACAGCAATTCAACAGAGGCCTACATGATGAGCTCACAAAACATACATCAACCTAGTCAGCACCTAAAGAAACCTAATGCAAACTCTGATAGCACCATGAAAAGCAAGGGTCAAGATGGAAAGGCTAATTTGTGTGAGAGAACAGAGCAAAAAACATATAGGTGTCCTCTGCCATCCAGGAACTTGATGAATTCTGATAGCAGGGGATGACTGTACTGGCAGAGAGCACTGGGTAAGAGAGAGACAGTGGTGGAGGGAATGTAACCAGTGTCATTTACCTAGAAGTTCATTGATAGAGAATTGATAAACTATCAAGAAAAGATTTAAACCAGCCATCGTTCTATTAATGAATCATGATGATTTATGTTGCAGTGGTGTGATCCATAACTCAAGAGTATGAAGTTGTGAGCTTTTTATCTGTAGCTTCTTTTCCTCTGTGCCTCTAGTCATTTTCCCATGAGTAAGTCCTCTCTTAAAGGTAAGCATACCAGAGTTGCCTGGTGGATATAAGAATCTTCTGCAATTGTAGACAGAGCTGGTGTAGGAAACCATCTATTGAAGACTGTTATCTATGCTAATCATACTGCACTCAGACACTAAAACAATTTTCCTGCCTCAGTGATATGCCACACTAATTCCTTCCACCTGACTTGCTCATATGCAAGCGTGGCACCACCTATGGACAAAGATAACAGCTAGTCTAACTTGAAGCTAATAGCCAGTTAACAACTATCTGAGTTTGCTATCATAGTTCCATAAGCTTCACTTTAACAGTTGTTGAAGACATTTCTCTGGTACGGTATATTACAAGAGCCAGTTTAGAAAGCCACTTAAGAAGCTGTGTTATCTGGACAAACTACTTAACACCTCTTTGGGCCCCAGTTCCCTCATGCATAATATAAGGATAATATTAATGTCTACTTCATAGAGTTGTTATGAGGATTAAATTGTGTGTGTGTGTGCATGTGCTCACAGTACCCAGTTCATAAGAGGTGCTATGTAAATATTGGTTGTTATTATTCTCAAATGCTATCTCCCCAAATATTACTAACACAACCTGTCAGTAAGACAGAGCTGACTTTATTGCTTACCTCAAGGAGGGAAAAGACTACGTCTCGAAGGGAGAAAATTTAATCTTGTGCTCAAAATTTGCTGAGAATTAAAAGCTTGGATTATTGTGGGTTTTTCAGTTCGGGGGCTTGATTAAAATTAAATAAAGATTAGGATACAACTGTCCAGCCCTAACTGTGTTTTGATTCTTTCCATGGAAGATTTGGTAGGTCTTTAGGGAAGTTCGTATAATGAACAATGAAATCATTTGCCTGGACAAAAGTCTCAGGAAATAGCAGTCATGTTAAAGTAGATATATATTTTGGGATGGGAGGCTTAAGTAGAAGGGGCTGATAGGTAGTTTCAGTCCTCATTATCAAGATGTGTATGTGGTAGCTGAGCAGCTCCCTCACTGCGATCTATTGAAAGTCAGCCCTCAACGCAAGGGTTTGTAAGAAAAATTAAAAGTAGAAAAAGAAAAAAAAAAAAAAAGATGTGTATGTGGGTAACTGGTTTTGGTAGTCATTATTATTGTTTATTCTTGTTAGTATTATTATTGTTACAGTTCTCAGAATTAGGTACCACCACATTAACTAAGTTAAGAGGATAATCTGTTTTTACCCATAGTCACTCAGGAAATATTAAGACCTTGAGAAATCAGAGAAAATGGAAGGAAGTCCCTGGGAAGTCAGATCTGAGTAAAGTAGAAACGCGGAGGGCTGGGAAGGAATGGAGTAGACAGAACGAGCAGTGAGATAATATCAGAAACATACTGCCTATAGCACATTTTTTTGTGTGCGTCAGCCTGCTTTCTTCCAAAATTTACTTATTTACATCGGGTTTGATACTTAGAGGGCAACAAGTATCAACCATTGCATTTGTACTGCTTTGGTTTTCCCTTTGTGGCCAGCAGGGTAACTAAATCTTTTGAGAAAGGCAGTATACACAGCATTATCAGAAATAGCAGTGATATTTGTAGATAGATACATGTAGATATATTAAAATGGAGGCAACGTGACTACAAGTACCTGGCAAGGGCTTTGAACCTAAGTGGATCTGCCTTCCAACCCTGTTTCTGTCACATACTAGCTGTGGTGCCTTGGACATGTTATTTAACCTCCCTAAACTTTACTTTCTTCACCTATAAACTAAGACCACAGTATCTACTTGCAGGAATGTTATAAAGAAAGAGATGATTATTAGCAAATAATACTCAATAAGTTATAGTTATATTAGAATGTACAGATATGCTTTATATTTTATAGGTTACATCTATATATACATGTTCTCTTGCTTATGATATATGAATATATCACTATATAGTATTTGTGAATTACATATTATATAAGTAAAAATTAGTAACTGCAATATATGTATGTCATTTCTGTTTTAAATAAAAAACTGAAATCTCCTCATTAGTTATATGTACACTCAAAAATCACAGAATTTGATTTTAATTGTCAATCATAACTAATAAGTATAGTACCTAAAATTTCCCCTACGTAGCAAGTAATCCTATCCTTATTTATATTCAACGCACTCAATTTTTACATCAGTTATTGTTATTCATTTCCTCAGATAATATATGCTTTTGAGTTTTTTCCATTTTTATAACATTATAAATTCTAGATTATTTTTAAAATCTGAAATTATACCAAGACTTCTTAAAGTCACTATTTCAGCTGCAGCATTTTTAAAAAGAAAATTTATTTGGGCTTATAATCTAGTTATTGTAGCAAATAAATATCAGATCCACATGCTTGACTAGAAGAACAGATTGATAAAATAGGTTTCAAAGAATCTAATAATAAAGTAAATAAAAGTCAAGCTGCAATTCTAATTTCAGATTTTATGGAAGTGTTACTTTTCTCTTTGGGTTTTTTTTTTTTACATTAGTTAACACCATAACTACACTTGTCATCTCTGATTGTTATTTAAGATAAATTTTTCCCCAAAGAGGTTTATAATGAAAAGGGATAAAATCGGCATCAGAAAAAATGGTATTTTTGAACATGTATAATACATTTCATTTTTTTTAATACATTACATTTTAATACTATGTTGAAACTGAATAGCAATGGTGTCTTTTCTCCTTCTCTTCCTTTCCATGGTGCCAAAAGAGCCCATATATCCAGGTAGCCTTCAGATATAGTGTCAGAGAGCCCCCATTTCTATCACTCCCTGATGATGAATGAGCTTCTTCGTCTAAACAAATAAGCACTTCAGAGGGTTACCCTTGACAGGGTTGTTAATCCAGAGAGCCTGCCTTATCGCTGCAGAATTCAAGGGCTGAAGTTTTACAGGATCCCTGCACTGCCTGGCTCTTGCGCAGTTGTCTGGAAGCTGCATGGCACATGGCCACTCTTTGCAAAGAACAGCCAGGCTCTGTTCCCTGTGTTTCCAGATCTGGTCTTCAGCTAACTTAGGATTTTCCTTTTAGCAAATTGAAATCGTTTATATTATACATGCAGCAATTGGTTAATATGCTACATTAATATAGCTCTCATTTTATCTCCAGAAAAGCAATATGCCAACATAAATTCTCGTGCATGCAAAGCAAATAAAAGACAGGAAGGTTAAATGACCATTCCTGGTCCTACAAGAGCAGAACTAGAAACACCACCTCTGGATTCCTGCATATGAAACACAGAGACAATTTCCACCTCTTATCAGCAACGTATAAATGTCTTACCAAAACTCTCTGGCTCTTGACTTTGCTTCCATTGACATCTAGACTAAAGGTCAGCATTTCTTTTACATTTCAGAAGCTATTAGAAATCAGCTTAAATTTATATTCCTGTAAAGAATTGATGAGTTGACCTTAATTCAATAAGGTTCAACAAATCTCTCAGTGGCATCTCTAAAAATATGTGTCCAGATGATGATTAAGAAGTCAGGAAGAGGACTTCTTTAAGAAGCATATACTTTCTTGATATTTTTTAAGTATCAACATTTTGTTTTCAATAAAAGTCACAAGTTAAAAATCAGTTTTGCCTCTGTAAATGATGCAGGCACTTCAAACCTCCTTCTAACCTCCTCTATTCTTCCAATCCCACAGTGTAGCACCGCAGGAGATATGTAGAAATAAAGAATGCATATTTTTTATCCGTCACAAGCCTTATGTCTTTAAAGGTTTAGGAAAGGCATCTGACAAAGCCTGTTTGAAAAGCAGAGCATAATGTGTTTTCAGTTTATAAATTATAAAATATTCAAAAGCACAGGCTAACACCAAGGAATTCGTTACTGCTAGATATCTGGAACTGTTTTTTCTTTCTTTCTCTTATCTCCTTGCTTTCTCTTTTTTTCCCATTAAGAACGAAATGCAAATAAAATGCAAATGAAACCCCTTAGGCCTGAGAAGGAGGAAAACAACTGTGCCAAAAGAGAAAGAATATGGGGGGGGTCTCTTTGAATGCTTATCAAACAAATAGTTTAATCACGGGATTTTTTTGATTGACCGGTTCCTAAAATGTTATTTTCTAATTTGCATGTTGGTTGAGTATTAAATTTTACAATCCCATGGTTAAGCATAACAGACCTACTATTTGCATTTTGATTTTAATTCCTGCACAAAGAGCCTAAAAATTGTAGATTACAAATATTGCTGATCAGTACAGAAAGTCTGCTACATTATTTCAACTCAGAATTGATGCATGGTAGTTATTTCACAAAATGGGGACTCTCAATATCCCATTAGATTATGTCATTGCATTTGTTAAGAAGGAAGAGCTGGAGGGGCTTCCCTGGTGGCACAGTGGTTGAAAGTCCGCCTGCCCCTGCCGATGCAGGGGACACAGGTTTGTGCCCCAGTCCGGGAGGGTCCCACATGCCGCAGAGCGGCTGGACCCGTGAGCCATGGACGCTGAGCCTGCGCGTCCGGAGCCTGTGCTCAGCAACAGGAGAGGCCAAAACGGTGAGAGGCCTGCGTATCGCAAAAAAAAAAAAAAAAAGAAGGAAGAGCTGGAATATGCTCTATCACAATGATAATATTGAGCTTCCTAATACTCAGAGTCTGTGTGGGTAGCAATTTAAGCCTTAAATTGGGATCTGCAGGCCTTTCTGAAGATTCTATATAAATGAAAGTAAGTGAATCATATTAAAATGGTTCAAGAAGATTCTACCCTAGAAGGAGAGCCCAGTGTTGGCTTCACATAAGTCTATACACATGCACATCAGATCTAATTGAAAAGATTAAAATCTTAGGAAGGATCAATTCTACTGTAATGCTTACAGATAGGGTTTTTAGATTCACATAAAAACACTTTCGTTCAAATTCCATGGCTGTTTTTTAAAAAATTATTTGTATTTATTATGAACTAGTAAAAGGGAAAACATTATTTAGAGTCTCAACATAACTAAATCACAGTGAAATATTACAAGCAGAAAGTTAAGCATAAGCCCCAACTTCTCCCAACCTCTACCCACTCAACACTTTATTTTGTGGCTACATCTTACTTTTCTTAGGCTATGTTCAGTCTTTATGGTAAGGAAAATCGTTTCCCTCAAGTTGTAAGACCATATAAGTATGTAGTTATGATAGTTATATTTATCAAAAAACATGTTAAGTATCTTTTTGACCTAACCTGAGACTCAATTAAAAACATCACCATGATATATTTATCATTGTAGTTCTTTATATATTTCATGGAGATTTCAACAAATGGATGAAAATATATTATTTCTAATGTCAAGTATAGAAGCTATATTATAATACAGTGACTATTAAAAGAAGAAAACTTAATTTCTAGATAGATTTTAATCAGTGTCCCCTGTATCAAGATGGATAGCGTTGCTGAAAGATATGTGTAAGTGTACCTAAGATAAATATACAATGGAGATTCTTAAAAGAGATTAGATAAGTGAGAGACAATTCAAAAGAAAAGTAAAAAACGAAATAAAGGATTGATTTACCCAGTTTCAAATGCCTTGGCTTCAGATGATTCTGACAAGAGTCATTTAGAGAAAGTAAAGAGAAGAAAAATTTATTTCTTGCAATACATGATTTTTTAATTGAAATAGAGAAGATGAAAATTTAAGGAATAAATCTTTTATAAGCAATGGAAAAGATTTCAAAATAATGCCTGAAACAAACCAGAGTCACCTTAGAGCTTTTTAATGGTAAGTTCTGTAACGGAAATAAAAGGATATCGTATAAGACAATTATCTTTGCCCTTAAATATCTTTCTATAGTCTTAGCTCTATTCTGGCGGATAAATTAAGTCTTATGAGGAAATCTTGTTTCTTAAAATAATTGCTATGTCTATCTTAAGTGAATTTACAGTCCCTTATCTTAGAATAAATAAGTGATTAGATAGTTATATTTCAGTCAATGACATTTTCCTGAGAAATTAACTAAAGAGATTGAGCTTGAGATGTTTGGATAGAAGAGAATCTCTCAGGCCTTTCAGAGTGTATTCCTTTCCAATAATCAGGAAGATGTACATCTCAATTACTCTTTATTTCTATGTATCTATTGACCAGGACATTCACTCTGCTAAGGAACAAACACAACAGCATCCATGAGAAAGCTATCAACTGTGATGTAACTGCCCCACAGAGATTTTGTCCTTGTTTTCCTCCCTCTGTTATCTCACTAGACAAATCTCCAGCCTTTAATTGCAGCCTTGACTGTGCAATAATTAACAGTTTGGGTTGGGGAAAGGGTCTTTTTAAAAACTTATGTAATAAATTCAGTGTTTTAACCATATAACTCAATTTAGTATGGAATTGATTTTTTAAATAAAAATTGCTTGGCAACTGTCATTTAATGGTCCGCTTGGACACTGCAGGAAAGCATTTAGATTGATTGAATGTTCTTAAAGATGGACGTATAAAGTTGATTTAACTGATATCAGAGTAGCTCTTCACATTTATCGTTGGATACAATCTGTGTAGCTGCATAGCATGTTATCTTCTTTTTGAAAAAGATCAACTAACACGAAGGAGATTCTTCCTTTGTAGTTGCCCCCAACATAAACATTAACTCCTGCATCAGAGACAGGAGGATGAGGAAAGGCTCCCAGTGCCGTTGGTAGTGGACGTGCAGTAGAGGCTGCTCCTGAGAAACCCAGATTAGAGAATCCCCTTCAATAATGAAGTCAAATAAACCCCAGATGAGATAATTCACTGGGCTTTCATCAGCTACACTCAGATCTCAGGAGGTCCTATCCAGGACAAAGTACTGAACTGAACAAAAAAGATCTCCAAAATAAAATGAGAAATATAGCAGCAGGGCTCACTGTCAGATCTAGTTTAAATGCTTACAAAAAAGAAACTACTAGCTCAATATTAGAAATCAGTTTAACAAGAGTGAAGTGAAAACAAATAGTTTTCTCCATGAACACTAGAGAATTTATTCCAAATGAAGACTTGATACAGTAGAGATTTACTTTCATAAGGAGATAGCATGGAGGTGCATCGCTTCATACATATGAAAATTTTAGGCTTGATCCAGTCTGTTTTCATACTATAAAATAAAATTGTGATTTTAAAATAATTTATATTTATCACTAAACTTATTCCCAGATGTGTGCATGTGTATGTTTGTGTGCATGTGTTATTTGATCAAGTTTATAGAACATAATAAGGTTTCTACTTAGGAACTCAATCTAAGAATAAATTGTTTCTTCATTCTATCTTAAACATGGGTTATGATGTAAAAGTCTTACAGGTATGATCTCAACTTTCCATCAGATTTGGCCCTGCTTAAATCGGCCCCCCAGGGCCTAGAGCAAGTAAAGGCAGGTCAGATATTAGGTATGAAAAGAGCCTAAGAGATCTCTCCCTGCTGACCACCATGATGACCATATAAATCACCCTTGGTTTCAAGGACCATGTGAACCTGTGGTTTCAGAATTTAAAAGTGAAAGTGTCATGTGCTAAAAACACAAGAAATACAGGTCTAAAATGTATCGGGCATGCTCAGGACTGGCGGCATAATTTGCGGGACCCAGTGCAAAATGAAAATGTGGGGCAAGAGAAGAGCATTAAACCAAGTGCCGAGTCCTGTGTGGCTGCACAGGTCACACCACACAACCGTGAAGCGGCCCTGCGTGTGCTGCAACTTGTCTGGAGGGAATAACTTAGTTTTTGCTATAAGTAACTTCTCCACACTTCATATTATTCCCCATCAAATAGTCTCAAAGCACAAATGTACATTTGCATTGACTAGATATGCATTCAGAGACCTTTTACCTGGCCTCTGTTTGTGTGGCTTCATATCTTTATGACATGGAATGAACAGCTTGGCGCCACGTTGCTGTTATCCATTAACCATTCCTGTTTTCCTAATCATCTTTGACTCCATCTTTCTCTGTCCTATCTGTTATTGTCTTCGGAAAAGAGATGTGAGGTTTCCTTAGCCTGTTCTGGTTTACATGACATGATTTGTGTATCTGCCTACAAGAGTTTCTCAAATGAACCCTGTGTATTATCTTCTTCCCCCAGTCTCTCCTCCTCTGAAGAAAGAAGAAAAAGGTCATACATCTGTAAAATGACAGCACTTATGAAAAATGAGGGTTTGGGCCACATGGCTCTCATCAGACACAGACTCATCTGCTGTGCCACAGACACTGCTCATTTCCTTCAGAATCAGACTACAGTTAAAAACAGGAAACACCTAATAAATTGCCTGGTCTATCAAATTAACAAAGCATAAAGAAACTTTCTAGGTAATCAATGAGTATCACTTGCTTTAAAAAAATGCAAGTATCAAACATAAGAAATCTAGAAATGTGACCATACTTTTTTCTATAAAACTACTTTAAGATGTCAACCTTAATTCAAATTTAGAAATAAAAAACCTACTCAGAGAAGAGGTAAAAAATTGGAGTTTCTACCTAATTTGCAGTCATAGATGGACTTTAAGTATTTCAAAAGCAGTGAGAACTTTTATCATATATTCACAGCGCCAGGAGTTTTAGGCACACAAAGTTTTTTAAATAATAAATCAGGCATACGACAATCATACAAGTGACAGAATTCCTAAGGTAATCTCCTTTTGTGTGAAATTAATCAATCCCATTTTTTAAAGGTAAAAAAACTCAGCATTATGAAATATTTTATCACAGCAATACCTAATTGCCAAGAGCTGCTTTTTTTCATGTATTCTTGCCTAGAGTGAAATCAGTAATAAACCACGAAGCAAGAGGATACTTTCTTGAGCTGTATTTTGGATAACAAAAATACAATTAAATTTATGTTTGGAAAAAAATATGCTATGCAATTACAACCCTTTCCTCTCCTGTTGCTAAAAAAATCCTTTCTCCGTGAAAAAAATTGAGGGTAAAAATCTGAAAAAACTGTGCCCTCATTTCCTTCAAAACCTTTGAAAGTCTAATCTCTCTAATGCTTATGTGCTCTGGGTTTCATTCCTATCCTTAAAACAAGCTTCTAGGAAAACGTCAAGGAAATAAAAACTTTTCAGAATTGACAAGAAGAATATCCCTTAAAATCCTACATTTCAATACACTCATTAGGAAACAACCTTTATTTTCAGAAAGAATTCAATTGCTCTGTCCCTCAGAAGTGACACAAAATGTTTCTACCACCACTCAAAGACATTTCGCTATTCAAATCAAGAGTCTACTCCACTGAGAGTAGTATTTGTCCTGTGCATGAGTGACCCCTTCAGGTGCTGTATTGAAAAGACTATTCTATGCACAGAGTGGGAAAGGTCCCCCTGACACAATACATGAATGCTAAGAATTTACAGAAAATTTTCAACATAGGAATTCATTCAAAAGTGCTCTGAGAATAATAATTATGATTTTAAACCATCTAAAGAAATGCTTCTTCTCACAATGCATTTCATATACCATTCACCATTTCTTAACCAAGAAAGAAATTTTGAACACTATTTGAAAGAAACTGTGCTAGAAATAAGATTACCATAGTATTCAGAATACAATTTTAGGCCCTATTTCAAATAATCCATGCTCTGACCCTATCAATATACTAGAATTTACCAAATCATGTATCTGGATCTTTTCCACAAAACATGAGGTTACTACAATAGAGAATATTGATTTCTGCCCTTCAGACGTTTAAAACTGAATTGAAAACTGCATGAAAAAATAACTTAATAATTAACTAGAATTGTCCAGGAAGACATGATAATTTCATGATCTTCATAGTCTCAGAGAAAATGTCTGAAGCTACCTGAACAGTAGGCTGCCAGGAAAAAGCAGGTATTTGGAACTGGGGTAATTCTGAGTTTGTGAATCGTGAAGTGAGATTGGAGTTGGACCCAAGCATAATTACCAACAATCCAAACTAAATGCCTAAGGCGAGGCTCATGAATGGGAGTTCCATTCAAACTGACAATACACAAAGTGCATTTGAGAAGGCAGGGTCATAATGATGTGAATCTGGAAAGTGGCAATACCTGTCTGTAGGCAAGTAGTGTCACAGACCTGGGGTAGAAGCAGAAGATAGAGTGAAGCAATGCCTCAGCCAGTGTGAGTAGCTGTTAAGTACAGAATTCAACTTCTCAGAAATGAAGGGTTAGGGAGGGCTAGGCCCAAATCAGCCTGATGTTCAGGGCAAGATTTTGTTTTGGATAGTACTGGTACTACAATCTAGTAATCGTGGGATCCACATGGAGTTCGCTGAGCAAAAGGCAAGCCGGTGAACTATCAGTGCTGCACTGAACACCAGATTCAAAGTTGAGGGTAAGAGAGTGAGTGATTCCTTATCCCTTCTTCATGGCAGGACATAAGGGGTCCTTAATAAGTAGTCAGAGTTGACATTCATTGCTTCAGCAATTGTGCCAAATATTGTACAAACTGGACAAGCAGGAACGGACACATAGAAGGGATGTGATTAGAGCCTTTGCGCGAGGGTGAGATTTTGAAAAGGGAGCAGAGGAATGTGGAGTTTGTGGGGGAGGAGTGATATTTCATGCTGTATTTAGGAAGTAAAACCTGATTATTGGGCATTCTGCCAACCATAAACCTCAATAATCAATACTTTTATATATGAATGGTATAAAAATCGTTAGCATATAAAATGATATGGAGACAATAAAGTTCTTCAGAGTTCCTGAATGATTTCAAATAATTTTTTTAAATTTGTGTTAAATATATGTCAAATTGTATCTTAAAAATATAGTTTTTATGTTAAACAGTTAGAGATTACTTAAACCTCTTAAATAGATCATAAATCCACACCATTAAATTTAGTACAGGCTTGTGTACATGGCTCTGTCCTGCTAACACTTTTAACAATATTTTGCTGAAAGTCTAAAGGCATCCTCATCAAAAATGTTGAAGCTAAGCAGATTAGGTTATACACTTATATATTAGGTGAATGGCTAAAACAAGACAAAAAATTATCTTGATAGGGATAAAAATGGGCCCAAAATACAAATATGAAATTGAACATCATTAGATATAACACACTTCCTTAAAGTTAAAAAATAATTCAATATTCTTAGACGAAAAACTCAAAATTGTACAGATTTAGTTCTCCTACATTTATTTGTATATTTAATGTAATTTAAATAAAATATAGCTTACGGTGAAGGTGATGGAATCTGTCGAAGAGCTATAGATTTTCTGAATGAATAATTACAAAATAATTGACATTTTTAAAAAAGAATGATATTGGGAAATTTGTTCTATCAGCTAGTGAAACATATTATAAAGCTATAGCAATCAAGTTGATGTGGTCAAATCCATGCGTATACTCTTGTGATAAATTCTTAGAAGTCAGAAAAGCCTATTATTTGACTCTGCTAATAAACTAAACTCTTTTTTTAAGCAGGGTTAATCAATGAATTATTCTTTGCAATTAGATATGCTCACTAATAGAATAATATACTACCTAGATTACTAAAACTCTATTAAAAATCTACTGGACACTGACCTTTTGAGTCATTCATTCTGCTGCCACAAACTATGAACCTCAGGGAAACACCTGAGGCAATTTACAACTGAAACAGTTTACTTTGCAACTTTGCATCCCTTTCCTTCTTTTCCCTCCACGACTTTTTCAAAAAAAAAAAAAAAAAAAAAAACTCTTTTTCAGTAAAAACCTGACCTAGAACATGCTGAGTTCCTCCCACCTCTGCCATGAACTCCAGGAGACAGAAAACAAACTGGCTCAAGGAGAGTCGTTATTTCCAGGGTAAACAGAAGATGTTTCACCGACAGCATGTGTCATCAGAGCAAATCTCCTTATCATCCAACCTTTGCCTAGTCTGGAAGGTAACAGGAAGCAAAGAGAAAAGCTTAAAGACAGACTTTTAAACACTTGCAGGAGGAGAAACAGAATTCTCCACAATTTGTGTTCAATTCTTATAATAAGGAAACAAACCTTCCAATGCAGACGAGTCAATGAAGAGCCCATATTGCCAGCCCCATCTGGCCAAGAGTTCCACCATTTTTAGTGAGGTAGGACCAAAGAACCCTGTTGGTTATTTGTATTTTGTGAACTTTATGGTCACACTAAATCAACTGTTAATTAACAGTGTATATTTCTTACTCTATTGAACATGTTCAATTATTCTTAGCTAATCATTTTTATGAGCTGTAATAAATTCTCAAGTAAAAATCCCTCTTTCTCAAAAATATGAGGTAGGAGCTATACTATTATTCAAATCAAGACTATATTTAAAAAAACACCCTGCAGAACAAGAAAGCATCACCCTTTATAGGATGCCCCTTAAGAAAAATTATTTCTATCAGCATACGTCATGTATTGCTTTAAAAATACTATAAAAATGCAATATCTAATGCTGTCATAGATTCTATGTAGCCTGAATTGGTTAGTTTTTAAATTGGTGCATAATACTTATGAGGCCAGTGTGATAACATCAGCACCCACTAAACTACTGAGATTAAGTACCTTTAGGTTCTTTAAGCGCACGAATGTGAGCACATGGGCACATGCACACAGGCAAACACATACACACAAATACAAAAAAAGTCACAAGGAAAACTGGAAAAACTATGTTAATAATTTAGTGCAATCCATTGCTACTTCTGGAGTCTAACCTAAATGAACCAAGGATCATGATTTGCTATGAACATATCAGTTGTTTGCCTCACATAGATATATCCTAAGTTCCTGAAAGCAGGACTATTTAGTGGCAAGCAAACCAGCTACTATTATTAAACATTAAACATCAACTCTATGCCAGGCACTGCTCAAGTGCCTTACCCCACATTTCAGTCAATCCTCACGACACCCCTGTCCAACTGAGTTCAAAATAAATTAACCTGCCCAACATTCTAACATTAAGAGAAGCTGTGATTGAATCTCAGGTATGTCTGGCCTCCAAGCTGAAGTTCATTAACTGCTACATTATGCTGACTAATGAAAATATCACATGGATAAATTTAAATTTAGTTCTTGTTTCAAACCAGTTGGTCCATGATTTTTTTAGCTATATTTTATTGTTAATGTGGAAAGGCGATTATGATTGAATTGATAATATTCACAAGCAAATTCTCTACATTGTCTAAAATCCTTTGTGGGAAAAGGCAGGTTAAAAATAACTGAATATATACATGTGTACATAGATTAAAATATCTGTATTTTTTTTCTGCTAGAAATGAGACAGCAGAAGTGAGTAAGGTGGACTTGGGAGTTATTAAGAAAAGGAGATTCCAAGTCCACAAAACAAATGTAGCAGAGAGGAATGTGACACTAAAAACCCTAATCTGAGCTTTCATCCCATTTGAAGGCAGGGAATTTTCCCTCGGTCATTACTGGGGGGATTCCCAGAAGTCCCATGCAGTGTCAGTACATGAGGAAGACTCCTCTGTACTTCTCCCTGTACTGGTTGGTGTACAGATGTCCCCTGTCCAAGCTCACGTGGTGCCCTGGCAACTTCTTCACTTGTGCCACAGAAAACACAAGAGAATCTCGGCTGAGGCTGGAAACCAGAGGCCAAGGGCCCACCTCTAGGGCCCATGTGGCAGGGATTGCCCTCCAAGGACTTTCTACCACCAGCTGGGGGGCTTCCAGGCCCACCCCAGCCTCAAGTAATGTCCTTGCTCCCAGCTCTCTTTCCTCAAAGAGTTCAAGCTTCTAGAAAACAAAATCCAAAAACACAGGTTATTTCAAATAACTTCTATTTTTGCCCTCTAAACAAACTTCCCGAGGGCACCAGAGTCTGCCTACAAGTTTGGACCTGGGGAAAACATAATACAGGAAAAGAAAACAATAAATTAGTCTCTTAATAAATTATTTTGCCTGCAAATAATGCACAAAGGTAAGGAAAACAGAATTTTTGCCTCTTTTCTATCGTTCCCTATTTCTCAGTTATACTTGCTTCATATCTTACTCTTTCTCTACTTCATTCTATTTCTTTCATGTTTTCATCTCTCTTTCCAGAGCCCATACCCCTTACTTGTAAGAGTGGTGCTCTAAAGCACCTCCATGTTGAGTATGGCACTAACTTAGATTAAACTGGCTAGGAGTCTTTAGAAGTATTTGCCCATAACTAATTCCATGTCTTTTCAGTTTTGAACTCTGTGTTTATGTGTGTATGTATGTGGGGGTGGGGGTATGTAAAATAATTTTTTCTTTTTTATTCTCAACAATGTTTGGCAGTAGATATTCCAATGGTCTTGAGGATACGCTGGTCAAAGCACCCTATCTCTCACCCCCAAGTGGTGTTTATAATTTAGATGAGAAAATAATCATTTTAATTTGCAAAAGCTAGTTCTCTGGCTTTTTCAAATTTATTTTAGACACAGGCACTTTAATTTTTTCAAGTTTCCATGCCACTAAACTGTTTAACTCATGGAGTTTTAGAATGTTACAAAGTGAAGTTGCATTTAACAGATGTTCATTTCAAGGAGTTCCATAACTTCATAAATTATTATAAATTAATTTGCTCATTTCAGAGTTTGACAAAGCAGCTCTCAGGGTTTTCCATGGTCCGTGCTGGAGGAAGGGAAGAGTGAAAAAAGGAGCAAGTTGGAGTCCCAAGGAAAAAGAGGGTCTCCTGTGTTTCAGTAAGTGGCTGCATCACATAAAACTTATGTCGGCTGTTAAGTGGCCAAGCCAGCTGCATCCCATGTGCCACAAATGCTCTGGCCTCTTATTTCTCCCGCTCAGTTATTGTGTCTATAAATTCAATGGCCCACCTGTGCAATGTGCTCATCCAGAAAAGCCCCAGAGGAAGCATTAACATATCAAGGCTCATAAAGCACAAATCCTTAAATGTAAAAACCGACACTTTCATCCTCTCCAGGCTACATCTATATAGATTTCTTTTTAATGAAAACGAAAAAACGGTTTATCTTTCTGCTTACAGTAAAATGCCTATGAATGGCGTTATACAATTAACAATTGCATTTTTAAAATTTCTACTGCTGTGAAACCACCTAATTTTATTCTCTGAAACTATATGTCAGTCTATGGTTAGAACACCCATCCCTATCAGTAACTCACCATTCAATTTAATCATGAAAATGTCCCATGCCGAATGCCTGGCAAGTATCAACTCATAGGACCAACAACAACAAAAAGTGTAAACTTTAAAAATAACTGAATACACCTTTCTCTCCTTTCAATTCTCTTTTCGATTAGTTTTCCTGAAAATCTGTTGTCTACTGGCAAATCTAATAAAGCCATTTCTCTATGTTGTCTCTTCCCTTTGACAATGTTAGTCAAACATTTTAATGCATTTAGTAACAGTTTGAACATATCCCTATTAGTATTTCACCTGGAGGGTTGTGACTATTTATGTCTCCCCCCGCCCCTCTTTACATTGTAAAATTCTAATAGCAGTTCTTAATGGTAGTTGGAGTGGATCATTTAGAGACCTCTTTGTATATACACATTCACTTTCCAGGCACTTCTTATCCCATCCTAAAACACTAACAGAACACAGGAAAGTAGAGAGTAGAGAATAAAGGAAGAAAGGTCATGTGTATTTCTGCAAAGTTCCCCACTGTAGGGAGGAGATATATTGCATTCACATTTGTTTGCATATCAGTAAACCTGGCATATCACAGGAGATTAATAAACTCTGAATGAATAAGTGAGTGGAACAAGATAAAGCAAAAACTTTCAGTTCAAATAATTCAATACTAATAATTTTGAGTCAAGTCATTCTCCAAGCCCATTCTGGAAAAAATATATATATATATTTTGATGTATTATTTTCTAATCAACATTTATGCCCTCTAAACCAGTGATGGGAAGAGCAGAGAAGATGACAATGTTTAGGGAAAGAAAAGAAGCAGTACTGATGCATAAGGACAAGCCTAGTGTAATATATAGAAGACAAAGAGAAACTCTACAGTTTGACTGTGTTGGGCCTCAGGTTCCTGCATAAGAACCAGAACATTTACCTTACAATCTGTGCTGAAAAGCTGAACCCAAGCTGCTGTACACTTGCATCATTCCCTAACTGATAAAACATTGGAAGTTAATCTCAACACATGACAACTATTTAAGAGGAGGCAATAAGGCACATACTTTGTAAAACCTCTTAGGTGATCGGGACCAACTTGTCTCCTTACCAGGGAGTGAGGGAAAAGAAATGGATCAGGTATTCAGTCAATTAAGAGAGTCCAATTTCAGAGTACGTAGGAAAGAATTAACCTTACCAAAGAGAGGTTTATTCTTTCCCCTTGTCTCCCGGGAGATGATCTCTAGGAAGAGTGTCTTTGTTAACCTGGGGGCTTTGTGCCACACCAAACATTCTAACGATGTGACTTATAATGGGGCTTTGGGCCATGCTGTATCCACTACCTCTAGAGGGCCTGGAGACTAAAGGTCAGACACTCAGGCAGTCAACTTCCCAATGAAACCCCAATAAAGACTAGGGACACAAGCCTCAGGTGAACTTCCCTAGTTGGCAGTGCTCCACGTGTATTGTCACACATCATTGCCAGAAGAGTAACACAGCCCCTGACTGCACGAGGAAAAGGGTAACCAGAAGGTCCTTGTTCAGAACTTTCCTGAATTCTGCCCCATGAATCTCTTTCTTTGGCTGATTTTTTACCTGTATCCTTTCCGTGTAACTGTAACTGTGCGTATAATAGTTTTCAGTGAGTTCTGTGAATCCTCCTAGTGAACTAGCAAACCCGAGCGTAGTCTTTGAACCCCCAAGTTCTGCAGCTGGTATCAGAATGGTCTTATGGACTGTTCCCTAACTTTGTACAGAGCTTCTATGATTTGAGGGGTGGGATTAGGGGAGTCACAGACACTCAGGCCATTGCAACATAGGAATTAAGTGAGCAACAGAACTTCCCGAAATTAGAAGGTTCCTGTATATCCTGTCATTGGCTACATTGACTGTGTGGTGCTTCCAGAAATTCTGTCTTACTGTCAGCAGTGCCTCCAGTGCTGACAGAAAACCAGGGCTTCACAACTTTGGAAAAACCGTCTCCCTAAACTGTTTCTCATATACTTTGAAAATGTATGGAATTATTTTCTAATTACCTGAAAAGCAAATGCACTACTTTGTTTTTTAATTCTCTCCTGATCCATAGTAGGGAATCACAAGTGAGCATCACTTTAATATTTAAATAAATAATAAGAGATTTGACAATCATAATTATAATACATACATACACAAATAGTGTTTGGTGCAGGGACTACTCTGAGTGCTTTAAATAAATTAACTCTCAATCCTCACAATCATTAGCCCCTTTTGTGATAGTTGTTCACCCGCTGATAAACTTTTTACATTAAAAGAAAAATAAAGCAGCCATCTAATCAACTAAATTGCTTAGCTGATCGGTTTAAATAACTCAGTGGCATCTGAAAAGGCCACTTTGTTTCAGTTAGGTTGTCTTCTCAGTCCATTTTAGCTCAAATCTACATCCAGGATTTTTTGTGCTGATCTTCCAGAAAGAACATCATGAGATCAATCATCTTCTTGGAAATACTGTTTCTCATCCTGGCCACAAACACGGACTTACAGGAAATCCAAAAAGGACTGGTGGAATTGGGACTTTGGAAGTGGAAGTGGTGAATACCTTTAAGATGCTGTTGGGCACTGGTGTGTACAGTAAAAAAAAAGATGCTGAGAGATGGTGATTTTTCCTTCCCTTGTATAGAATTTTAAATGTTTATGAAGTCTGGCTTTCAGAAGTATTTTGTACATGTGCAACAGATTCTTTTCTCTTTTTGCAATTATATGAAATGCTGTGTAAATATTTTTCTGGAGCATGCACCCTTCCATTTCTCTATTGCTACAAAACAAATCACCCAAATATTCATTTTCTCATGAATCTGCAATGTAGGCAGGGCCCAGTGGGGACAGTTCATTTTTATTCACTTAGCATAAAATGGGGTGGCTGGAAGGCTGGGGTCTAGAAATCCTCCAAAGACCCCTTCATTCACATATTTGATGGTTGATGTTGGCTGTGGGCTGGGCCCTCAGCTGGAACTGTGGCCTGAACACCTAGATATGGCTTATCCACGCAGATGCTTGGCTTCTTCACAACGTGGTATTTAATTTCCAAGGACAAGAGTCCCAAAAGAGAGAAAGCCAGAAGGAAGCCTCACCATTCTTATGACCTCACTTCAGAAGTCATGTACTCTGAAGTCATATCACTCCGCTGCATTTTATGGAGAGTCTCACAAAAGCTTATCTAGTTTCAAGAGAAGTGAGGAAATAGACCTCACTTTTTGATGGGGGCTGACAAGGTTGTGGAAGAGCATGTGGGACCAACAAATAATGCTTGTGCTATTTTGGGGCAGTACCACCTACTGCAACAACTCCCTATGAGAAAGGAAAACGAATGACTTCTGTTTATTTTTCCATAAGGAGAAATGAAACACATCTATTTCACAGATAATGTGGCACACACACACACATTCAGAGCTTCAAATTAAAGGTGCCAAGCTTTTATATTCTTGATAACTGAAGTGTCACACCTGTCTCTGTTTCCTATTGGCCAGCTGGTAGTCAAATGAGCTGGATAATACTCAGGGCCTGAATAAAAACAGAACTCTTTTAAGTGTCTTAGAATTGAAAGCATCAGGCCAATCTGGGATAATTAATTATGTTTAAATGCCTTAAGAAAATAGTGAGATAGTCCACGTGACATACTGCTAAAAATCGTTCTCTTTGGGGTTATGGAAAGAGGTCTTTTAGCAGCACTCAAAAGAGATTTCTGATAGACACAAGACATCAGACTAAATGGATGCTTGGCAATATCCAACTTGCCAGTTCCAATATTGCTAACCCTTTCTCCTAACCTGGCCATGCCAGGAGCTGCAGCATCCAAAGCCAACGGTTACCTGAATAGCAGCTTAATTCAACTAACACACATTTTTCCCTCTGAAGTTTTTTTTTAAAATTGATGCTGGCAACAGATGAAGGATTCACTGCTCTCAATAAAATGCAAAATCATCTCATAGAGTTTTTCAAATTTTTCTGCAAAAGCCAGACATCCCTTTGATTAATTTTTAGACTTTTGTGAGTTTCATTAAAACTCAGTAATCCAAGATTCTACCAATATGGAGTGAGGCTACCAGTCTTGGATACCAGGAAATCTCTCTGGTCAAATAGTGGTATTGCTTCCTCTTCGCCAGTTATATGAGAAAACCAAACCAGAATTCCAAAAATATTAAAAATGGAATAAATTTTAGAGTTTTTAACTTTTCATAATTGTCCCTGAAATTCAAAATGCTAAACTGTTGGATGTGGAAGGAAGGTAGAAACATAGGAAGGAAGAAAAGAAGATAAAAGGAAACATATTACGGAAGAAATAAATTTTGAGGGTTATTTATTCTATTGTGATTTTTTTTTTTTTTTTTTTTGCGATACGCGGGCCTCTCACCATTGTGGCCTCTCCCGTTGCGGAGCACAGGCTCTGGACGCGCAGGCTCAGCGGCCATGGCTCACGGGCCCAGCCGCGGAGCCGCTCCGCGGCATGTGGGATCCTCCCGGACCGGGGCACGAACCCGTGTCCCCTGCATCGGCAGGCAGACTCTCAACCACTGCGCCACCAGGGAAGCCCTATTGTGATATTTTTTAAATATGAACTCACATTAAAGTTTTTTGGTTTTTTTTTGGCCACGCCGCTCTGCTTGCGGGATCTTAGTTACCCAACCAGGGACCAAACCCGTGCCCCTGCAGTGGAAGCGTGGAGTCCTAACCACTAGACCGCCAGGAAGTCCCTGAACTCACATTAGAAGCGATTTACTTTGACTAAATGGTCACAATTTTCAAACTACAAGGATTGTGAATATTATCAAGGTTCTCCACAAAATAGTTACTCTACTTTAAGAACAAACTGGAATAAGACACTATAGTTTTTTAAACTGAGATTATTTTATAATTTTTTAAATAAAATTTTATCATAGATGGAAAGAAATTCCCTATATATTTACCAGTAAAATTTTCCCATTACTTAGAGCCCATAAGCACACCTCATTGTGTCCTTTGTGGCAGGCTCAGTCTGGTGGAAAGTGAATGGGATTTCAAGTCAGAGGGCCTGACTTGCTACTCAGTTTTGAAAATTCACCTCACTTCCCTAAAACCCAGTATCCTCACCTATCAAATAAGACATAATAAAAATCAAATCACACTTTTATTTTGAGAATTAAACAAAAATATGTAGATGGAAATTAGAAAAATTTAAAAACACTATATTAAATTATATCATAATAATTATTTGTGTGATTTTGAATATCACATTACAAAGAATGAACAAAAAAGAAAATGTTATTCTTTTCCAGATTATTTTATATATTTTTCTGAAATTAGGTTTGAAGTTACAAAATAGGAGATGGGAGAAAACTACATCTGGTTAAAATACTAATCAAAACTTTGTGACTTAAAATTCAGTAAAAATTGGTCCTCTGCTTCCATTCCAAAATAATATTTTTCAGAAACTCAGGTATTTCACATTTTAAGATATACATTATGGAGGCAAAAGAGTGAGGGAGCAGTGTGTGAGCATAATGCAGATTGTTTTTGAAGCACTTTTATACCAGCTGATGTTTTAAAAGGAGAGGAGTTTGATTACGTTTCTCCTTAGTGTTTAATGTTTTCTTTTCCTAAAAGAAATCAAAACGAAAGAATAATTGGGGAAACTCAGCTATAATTAGAACTTCTCAGGAATGTTTCTGAACTGGCATCAGCACAGAAAGCAAATTATAATCAGTTTTTCTAAATAAATGTTGTACATCATAAATTAAATCTCCTGTTTTAATACTCTGCACTGTGTCCTATCACCCAGTTTAAGTAGGGAGCCATAAATGACCCTTACACCCTATCGTCACTGCAGTGAGAAAATCCTGGATGTGGTAGTAAATAACATGGCCAGTGTGGTGGGCATATTTCCCTAGAGAGCTAGCATCTCCAGTCTGGCGTCTCCAGGACCGTGACTTGATTCCCTGGACTTGACAGGAATCACAGCTATGCTAAATTCACATTTCCTGCCTGCCCACTGAAGGGAAGTAAAATAATCTTGCCCCTTAAGCTAGTTACTCCTTAAATCCAGACAACATTCACCATCACCAAGTTGTGTGGCAAGAGCCTGGGTCTATTCCCCAAACCTCAGTTCTCAAAATTTGAGTCATTTTGACAAGTGGGAGCAGGGCACTGGATGGGAAAAATAGTAAGACTTGGAGCAAAAAGAATATGATCCCAGTCCAAATTCTGTCACTTAGATTTGAGTGAACTTGAGCACATCAGTCAACCTCCCTAAGCTTTAGATTCCCCTGCAAAACAAAATCAGTGCCCTACTGTCTAATAGGAAAGTGAAAACACTTTGAAAACTGTAAGCCAGTGGTTGTCAAACTCCAGTATGCATCAATATCACCTGGTGGGTTGGTTAGGACAGATGACTAGGTCCCATCGCCAGAGTTTCTGATTCAGTGGGTCTTGGGTTGGGCCTGGGAATTCGCATTTCTGTCAAGTTCCCATGTGATGCTGCTGCTGGACCAGGGGTCACACTTGGAGGACAACTGCTCTAAAATACTGAACAAATATAAGTGAATAACATTACTATAGTAGTAGGTGCCAAAGTAGTTAGTAAATAGTTCATGAGCAACAAGTCTTCTGAAACAAAATACAACCCACTGCATAAGACTGCAGCAAGGCTGAACACGGCATGCCACCACAGTAAGCAGAAACTTCTCAGATCATTGCAGGGATTACCACACAAGGCATGTACGTGATGTGGTGAGACTTTTTTTCCAACCAGACACTGCTGTGCTCAACAAACTGAAAGAGCAGAGTGCCTCAAAGACGCATTTGTCAAGTCTCAAAAGGCTGCCTTTCTAGTAGAGATCAATTCCTCTGTTTGGAAATTTGACTTTATTCTTGGTTTTGCTTTTTAAATCCTACTAATCAACTTGCTTCTTCAATAAAGTTTTGACCAATGACAATCAATCTGGACTCAGTATTTAATAGAAATATTTGGCAAATAGTGGTATACTTTACACGAAACAAATCAAGAGGGACGCCAAGCTTTGGTAGTGAAGGCAAATTGTAATACCAGTCGCTCTCATCTAGTTCACTACTACTAAATATAAAAATACAAAAATTATAGTCTTGAGACTGCTCTTTGGACAAAATTCAAACACTTAATTTAAAACTTTTAAGGACTGTGGAAAAATGTAATTCTCTGTGAAACTGACTTATTTTAAAGAAAGCCAGAAAATATGGTACTTTAATAAACAGAATTATTATTTGTAGTATTTACACACATAGTCTTCCATGGTAATGTTAAAGTTACCATTTTCTTCAAATGTCCCTCAAAATAACACACTTTGCTTTCCAAAGTGAACCTTGGACGAGGAAAGTGATCTACTCATGACTGTGTCCCATGTCTCTTTAAAATACCCTCAAGGCTCAAGTCCATATCTTGAAGAATTGCTTTACTTGGCTCAATTTTACCCAAAATTATTATCCTGTAACATGAAAATCATAAGGCATTTTATTAACAGACCGAAATTCCTTTTTTCCTCCATTAAGACCTGGTACCATATCAATACATTTCTACTGAAGATCTTCTTGTAAAAGTCAAGTGATTAGGACATGCTCTTGTCCAGAACCTGGAATCAGCTCCTGAGTCAGCTTTCTTATTAATCTTCTGGCTTATTAGAAAAATGCCATGGGAGATCTGTGCATAGTAAAGTATAAATCAGATAGTATTGAGAACTAGACACCATTCTTTATGACATCACCAGCTAGCATGATGGAAAATGATACTACATGTCACTATGCTGACAATATGGATGCACACGATCTTAATGAAATAAATACATCTCAAATTACAGGGTAAATTTTTTAAGGCCTTTCCCAACAAACTATTCAATAGCTCTCTCAAAATCTTTCTAATAAATAGACCTAGAGGAGAGTCCTCATTTACCTTTGATATCTTGCTGGAAAATTGATACTGACCACTGACATTGTTAAGGTCAATAAATGGACTTGCGGACTAGTTCCCCTTCATGGGAAAGGGGGATGGGGGAGCTGTGAATAGCTCTGAACTACAGAGGATTGAATTCCCATTTCCAAAACACACACAGAACTCCTTTTTATGCAATATGATTACAGTTTCTATATGTAGAAACTGTATGTACAATCAGAGAGTTGCTCTATGTAGTATTTAATAATGGTTAAGACTTTAAATTACTGGCAGCTATCATATCAAATTCCAAAACTTAACAGGCACCCATGCTTATTACAAAATATTTACATTTTATTGCTCAAATACAGAAATAAGTTACAGTTTCAGCAAAAAGTGCCTGTTGTGATTCCAACTGTATACATTATGAACATTCCATTCAACTTATCCCTAACATGGATAAAATAAGCAACTTGTAACTTTGATGAAGTCTCAAGTAAACTATTTGATAATGAAAAATGATCTAATGTAATGTGATAAGAAAAAAAATTTCAGGAAATGTATAAGTTTGCTCAGGACCTAGGGATAAAGCATCAAGGCAGCTGAACTAGTGCAATAAAAAAAGGGGGCTCTGGGCCCCCCAGGTCCATGACAGGTTCTCTGGCCATCTTCCATTCCATTTCCTCAGGTTCTGAAAGAAACATGCTGAAACAAGCTTAACTCTTTTTTTAGGAACAGGAAGCCTGTTAAGGAGCAGATATATCCTGGTCAGATCATCTACACTCTCTTATTGTGCTTTAAGTTTTGAATTCCTTTTGCATGTGTGTATATGGGGGGGAGAAAGGGGAGGCTGATACAGTGATGCCATATAATGTTAGCTTCCATGAAAAACAAAATGTAAGATGGTTTGCGCCTTCTTCTCACATTAAGGTAAGTTCCATTCTCCCCTCATGAACAGTGAAGTCATTCTCAATGAATAAGATTTTTTCAATTCTTATTTCAAAATATGGGAGCAACAATATTTCCATAGAGAATAAATATTCCAAGAACCACTAAAACCAGTGGGCTAGAAAACCTTTGTGTCATTTTACTGTACATCAGCCTTACAAACTCTCAAAACTCTTGGACAGTTAATCTTGACTTTCTCTTCAGTTAAATTTTAGGGTTTCCCTGGTGGTGCAGTGGTTAAGAATCCGCCTGTCAATGCAGGGGACACAGGTTCGAGCCCTGGTCCGGGAAGATCCCACATGCCACAGAGCAACTAAGCCCGTGCACCACAACTGCTGAGCCTGCACTCTAGGGCCCGTGAGCCACGACTACAGAGCCCGTGAGCCACAAATACTGAAGCCCGCCTGCCTAGAGCCTGTGCTCTGCCACAAGAGAAGCCACCGCAATGAGAAGCCCGTGCACTGCAACGAAGAGTAGCCCCCGCTCACCGCAACTAGAGAAAGTCTGCACGCGGCAATGAAGACCCAACGCAGCCAAAAAAATAAAATAAGTTAAAAAAAAAATTTTAAACCAGCCCATCACACTGAATGTTATGCACCAAACAGAAAAAAATACACCAATATCATATATGCATACTATATTAAAATATATATAATTATATGAAATTATAGATATATATAAGTAAAGCTATGCACACACATATATATGGTTTTCCAGTATGCACTATAAGAAGATTCTATTTGCACTCATTTGTTTTTACTAGTTTAATTAATAATTATTAAGGATCTGGTAGGTAACAAGCTCTAAATACTAGATGAAGATAAATCAGACATGTTACCTGACTTTGTGAATCTGACACACTACTACGAGAGACAGACTCAATAAATAAATAAATAGATAAAGTAATTAAACTATACTTAAAATTTGTAAAAAAATAGACAGACTCATAAACAGATAAGTACAATACAGTGTGAAAAGTGCTATATTAGTGTTTTTTGCATTTTACTATAGGTACTAAACAAGAGATAGATTAATGAGTTTCCCTAAAAGATCTGTGTCTAGATCTTTTCCTCTGTGTCTAGGAGCTTCCTCATAACTCATCAACTTATAATACTCTGGCAGCACTCAATGTCATTATCAGATGATTTCAAAACTGTCTCCACCACAGACACATCCACCTATCAAAGCAGGTAAAGTCAGTTCTGCTGCTTCTCTGGGCACATCAAAGCAAACATAAACATTTTAAGTGGGCCACAAAGTGAGAGCATTGGGAGCCCAGGACTCAAAAGGACAAAAGAATTGGCATGAGTGCCTGAGAAGTTTCCTTTTAAACACACTAAGATTTGATACACACTCACTAAGCACCTATGGGACAGGATCCAAGCTCCAGGCTGGGTACTGCGAATTCAGAAAGGAATGAGACCTGGTCAATGTTGTACAGGATTAACAATCTATATTAAAATAAAGAAACTGGGACAAATAGTTACCAGCAAATCTGACTACACAATGCTACCAATTTAAGACACTGAATGCATTTTTATCTTCCAAAAATTAACTACCAATTTAGTTACCAAATTACCAATTTTAAATATTGAAGATGTGTTTTAATAGTGGATGGCAGTGGAGATGCTCCCTCATTAATTCAGTTGAAATTTTTTTTAAAGGAAAGTCAGTAGTGTGTGGAGCCTCTTAGAATGTCAACACGTACTGAAAGAAGTGCTTTCCAGCACTATTTGTGCAGAATTCTCTCATGTTGGCACATAGGCTCCAATTTCGGTCTCTCTACACTTACATATGATCCCTCTGTCCAAGAGATCCCTTGAATCTGTAGTTCCACTTCCTTAAATGGTCGCTTTTTCCTCTAGACTAGAGGCATTTACAATTTCTAATAAATGTAGGTGGCATGATTGTACGTCAGCAGTAGGTGTCTAACAATTACTTCGAAATAGTGAAGTTTGGGGCTTCCCTGGTGGTACAGTGGTTGAGAGTCCTCCTGCCGATGCAGGGGACACGGGTTCATGCCCCAGTCCGGGAAGATCCCACATGCCGCGGAGCGGCTGGGCCCGTGAGCCATGGCCACTGAGCCTGCGTGTCCAGAGCCTGTGCTCTGCAACGGGAGAGGCCACAACAGTGAGAGGCCCACGTACCGCAAAAAAAAAAAAAAGTGAAGTTTAATTCATTATGAACCGAGTTTGAAATTCTGCATGTTATATTTTATTATCAGTGCTACTTATAGAAAGGAGAGACATCATGCCCATGCCCTAATTGCCATTAGTTTACATCTAGTGGCTTTTATTTAAAATGGGTGGCAAACAGGTTAGTTTAATTTTTTGGCAGTTGTGATTTTTTTCCATGCTACAGAACTTTTTGTAAGACATAATCATTACACGATTTCTAAAGCCCGAGTGCTCATCTTTGCTTTGGTCATTTGGGAATGTGTACTAACCAAGCAATGAGAAGAGTTCTTTGCTGTGAGGGATAAGAGAAAAATAACTCTCCCCTCCACAATACACACACACAAATCCTGACTGAAAACACAGGCCTGCCCCTCCGTGACCCTGGACGTTGCCAGTTACACATATGCACGGAGCATGGGAATCCTCTTCTCTGCAGCCCTCACCTGCCACTTCCATCACAATGCGGCCTCAGCTCCAAGCAGGCAGTAAATCTGTCAGTGCAGCCTAGCACTAAATGGCACCGTGTTCCTATCTAGCCTTTTAAGACAAGCCTCTGAACAATTTCTTCCCTTTAGACTGACATAAATGCTACACTCAGAAAAAGGCTGATACCAAAATCTTTACTCAAGTTGCTTTTTCTCTTAAAAATTTTTTATCAATAGAAATTGATAAGAACAAATTTCAAAGAATAGTCTAAATGTATCCATACTTGAAAAATCAAGGACACTCATTTCGTTTTGGTTTGCCCATAAATATACTGGCTAGTGCCTGAAGAGCTGAAGATAAACTGAGGGATATATTGTGAGTAGATCACTTGGCAGTCAGGTTTGAAGACTGTACTTCTGAAGCTCCATCAACTACTTCAAGTGAAAGGCCTGTGTTTGATCCAACTTTAACTAGGAACACTGCAGTTTCAGCTTCTCTTTCTCCCATTAGTTCCAGTTTAGTGCTATTATCCATGATGTATTGGAATAGAAAGAGGGTCACAAAGTAATCTGAGAAGGGGAAAAATAAGCAAGACTCCATGTTTTAAATACTGCAGCCACTTGGAAAGCATAGCTTTAACACAGAAACCCCCAAACCTCGCAAAACTCCCCAAAAGGAATTGATTTGTTGTATTTTAGAGGTACACCTCATGTTTAAAATAAGTTTAATAGTTTGGTTTCTCCATATACATATATAATGTTAAAAATTGTTCCCATGCTATAGTGGGATGAACAAAATTTTGGAGTTAGACCTGGGTTCAAATGCCATTTTGGCCACTTATATATAGGTTTATGAGGATTAAATAAGATAGCATATATAAGCATCTGGAATGTGACATGTGATAAAAAATGTATTAGTTCTTACTTCTTCCTCACCAGCCATAAAATATTAAAATTAAAAAACATTTATTTTTATATGATCAATGTAAATTTACTGTTTTTAAAGCAGAAACTAACACACCATTGTAAAGCAATTATATCCAATAAAGATGTTAAAAAATTTTTAAAAAGCCCCTAATAACAATGGCTTTTTAAAAAAATTAAGTAATTAATTAATTTATTTATTTATTTTTGGCTGTGTTGGGTCTTCGTTTCTGCGCGAGGGCTTTCTCTAGTTGTGGCGAGCGGGGGCCTCTCTTCTTCGCGGTGCATGGGCCTCTCACTGCCGTGGCCTGTCTTGTTGCGGAGCATAGGCTCCAGACACGCAGGCTCAGCAGTTGTGGCTCACGGGCCTAGTTGCTCTGCGGCATGTGGTATCCTCCCAGACCAGGGCTCGAACCCGTGTCCCCTGCATTGGCAGGCAGATTCTCAACCACTGCGCTACCAGGGAAGCCCTGACTTTTTTTAAAATTAATTAATTAATTTATTAGTTTTGGCTGTGTTGGGTCTTCGTTGCTGTGTGCAGGCTTTCTCTAGCTGCGGCGAGCAGGAGCTACTCTTCCTTGCGATCGGCAGGCTTCTCATTGCAGTGGCTTCTCTTGCTGCAGAGCATGGGCTCTACGCGCACGGGCTTCAGTAGTTGTGGCACATGGGCTCAGTAGTTGAGGTTTGCGGGCTCTAGAGCGCAGGCTCAGTAGTTGTGGCGCAGGGCCTTAGTTGCTCCGTGGCATGTGGGACCTTCCCGGACCAGGGCTTGAACCCATGTCCCCTGCATTGGCAGGCGGATTCTTAACCACTGTGCCACCAGGAAGTCCAACGATGACTTTTTAATTTTTTTTTCTTATATGAGCCGACATCATTTTATTTCATAAGAGGATAACCTTTTCAACAAATGGTGCTGGAAAAACAGGATATCCATATGCAAAACAATGAAGTTGGACACTTAACTTACACCATATACAAAAATGAACTCAAAATGGATCAAAGACCTAACTGCTTAGACGAAAACAGGGGGAAAACTTCATGACATTGGATTTGGCAATGATTTCTTGGATGTCACACCAAGCATAGGCAACAAAAGAAAAAAATAAATCGGACTTTATCAAAATGAAAAATTTTTGATGATCAAATGACATTTGATAAATGACAAAACATCAAAGGACATTTTCAACAGCATGAAAAGGACTGAAAATGGGACAAAATCTTTGCAAATCATATATCTGATAAGGAGTTCATATCCAGAATTTATAATGAACTGCTACAACTCAACAACAAACAAACCAATTAAAAAATGGCCAAAAGACTTGAACAGATATTTCTCCAAACAAGATATACAAATGATCAATGAGCACAGGAAAGATGCTCAGCATCACTACTGCTTAAGAAAAATGCAAATCAAAACCACAATAGATACCATTTCATTCATCAGGATGGCTTTTATCCAGGAAACAAAAAATAACACGTGTTGGCAAGGAAGGGGAGAAATTGGAGCCCTTGTGCACTGCTGACTGGAATATAAAATGGTGCAGCTGCTATGGAAAACAGAGTGGAGATTCCTCAAAAAGTTAAAAGTAGAATTGCCATATGATCCAGCAATTCCACTTCTGGGCATTTACCCACAAGAATTAAAAGCAGCTACTTGAACAGGTACTTGCCCATCCATGTTCATAGCAGCATTATTTACAATAGCCAAAATGTGGAAGCAACCCAAATGTCAATCAGTGGATGAATAGATAAACAAAATATGGTATATACACACATTGGAATATTATGCAGCCTTAAAGAGGGAGGAAATTCTGGCACATACTTAAATATGGATAAACCTTGAAGACATTATGCTAAGTGAAATAAGTGAGTCAAAAAAGGACACATACTCTATGATACCACATAGATAAAGTACCTAGAGCAGTCAAATTTATAGAGACAGAAAGTAGAATGGTGGTTGCCAGGGATCGGGGAAGAGAATTGGGTAGTTACTACTTAATGGGTAAGGAGTTTCAGTTTGGGAAGATGAAACGAGTTCTGCATGAATGGGGTGGTAGTTGCAGAACACTGTGAATGTACTGAATGCCACTAAACTGTACACTTAAAAATGGTTAACATGGTAAATTTTTATGCCATGCATATTTCACCACAATTTAAAGAATCAATTTTAAAAACCTAGCCTATTCTAGCCAGAAGGTAGTTTTAATCAACACATGGGAGCATGATAAGAAAATTCACTTATACCTGTAAAATAGCACCCCCCTTTTAAAAAAGCTGGTCTCAGTACAGAAACCAAATTTCCCAATGAGTGTTTCTAACAGCAAATTTAAATATAAAAAGAGTCCTCACCTACTTGAAATCCCATTGGTAGCCTATTTTCATATGTAAGAATCTTTCATTATGTAAGAATCAGAAAGCACTGAATTCAAATTCTAGTTCTACCATTAGCTATGAAAAACTGAACAAGCACTTAGTCTCTTAGTTTCTTCATCTATAAAACTATCCTTTTAGAGCTGCTATAAAGATTGCTATAAGATTATACACACACATGCACACACACATATATATAACACACATATATTAGGATAATAGTGGCTCAATACAAGACAAGGTGTTCACTTCACATCCTCTTACACGGTTATTCAGAATACTGGTTCCTTTTATCTCATTGCACCACTATCTAGTACAGCTTCCTCAGAGTCACCCACAAGCTCCTCTGCATTCAACCAGCAAAAATGTTGAGAGTGAGGAAAATCATGCGGGAGATTTGTGGCAAGGCCTGGAAATGGAATTCAACACTTCCAAGAACATTCCATTGACCAGGTCCTGATCCCATGGTTCCAATCTGCCTGCAAGGGAAGCTGCTGAACACAGTACTGTCTGCCCAGAAGAGGCAAGGAGATTGGTGGGCATCCAGTCAGTCTCTGTTACAAATGTAACCTAGGAGAAAGTTGTCTCCTATCCCTTAAGGAACACTTCCAAGAATACAGTCACAGAGAGAAAGCAGATTATCTCCTTTCTTTGATTATTTGATGGCTCCCTGGTGTCAGGTATTCCTCCCTTTGCAGGAGAGATGCATTTGCTCTTAGGGGTACCAAATTGTTTTTCTGGGCTAAAGTCACAAGATAAATATTGTGCATTTTCCTGAATATCTTAACTGGCTGGGGCACTGAGGTAGGGGTAGAATTAGAGATGAATTAAGTGATTTAACTTGTATATAATCTAAAACTTTAAATGCATGAAGTAAAATTGAATATGGAGTAGAATGCAAAACTTACATGAAGTTTTAAATAGAGAAATCATGAAATTTCAAAGAAATGTCATTCATGAAGGGGGTCCTTTATGCTGAATTTCTCCCTGTTACTATGCATAGGTGTTCATTTTCCTCTAGGATTATTTTAGGGGAAACATATGAGAAGCACTGATCATTCCAAGCAAACATACTACCTTTTGTGTTTTTAATTATTAAACTGAATCTTTCCGCTTCTTTTTGTGTGTCAGTGTTTTACATATATATAATATATGGATATATAGTTACTAAATATTAGTATAATCTGAATATTACACACTGGATATAGAGAAACTTAAACTCTCATTATACCCAAACTGCCTTCCCACACCTTCAGTATAAATATACTGACACATTCTTTCAGCTAAAAACAGTTATCACCCAAATGGTACTATGTCCGCAATGTCATCCAACTGTTAAGGTCACTTCTCTCTTGCATGTGTTCAAAGACAGGCAGCTGGAGAGGTGTTGTGAGACAAAGTATGGGCAAGCTAAGTAACTAGCTTTTGTATCTGTCAGCATTTTGGAAGAGGCAGCTTGTTGCTGTCTGGATTTCCAGACCTAAGACATTTGTTTATTTGTTGTGTGACACAGATAAAGGTTTACTCTTTTACTTCACATTTTATTATTTTATCTTAGAAAAGAAATTCATGTGAATGGTATCTAACGAAACAAGCAAAGATGCACAAAGAGTTAATGATTTTCCTTCTTCTCCTTCTACCCTCACCCTGGGTAGCCAATGTTAACACTTTTCTCCTGGGTCATACAAATATATACAAGTATACATGTACATAGGATTCTTAGCATTTTTTTGCACAGAAGTGGAATTGTACCAAATCCGTCACATTTCTCATGTAACACATCACAAACGTTCCTCCAGCTTATAAAATGTGGATCTAATTCATTTTATATTACAGAATTATATTCTCTAATATAATATACCACAACTGATTCAACTTGGACATTCATGGGGTATTTTGTTTGTGTATGTGTTTGTAAATCATTATAAAAGAATTCAGGGCTTCCCTGGTGGCGCAGTGGTTGAGAGTCCGCCTGCCGATGCAGGGGACACGGGTTCGTCCCCCGGTCCGGGAAGATCCCACATGCCGCGGAGCAGCTAGCCCCGTGAGCCACGGCCGCTGAGCCTGCGCGTCCGGAGCCTGTGCTCCGCAACGGGAGAGGCCACAACAATGAGAGGCCCGCGTACCACAAAAAAAAAAAAAAGAATTCAGCAATAAATACCCTTATATAAATACCTTTATATAATGGAGCTTTTATTTCTTATTATAAGCTAGATTTTCAAGGAGCCAATAAATATATTTATTTCTAACCGTGAAATTGATCTATTTAATATGCACTTATCTGTCCTCCAATTCTATTTGCCTGGTCTAGTTGTCTTTTCCTAGGCCAGTAACATATTGCTTGGATTATATGGTGGGGTAGAGATGACAAGTACTCATCAGTGTCTGTGTTTTCCTCGCCTTCCTGGGTACACCACTAGAAGACATTTCTCATTCTTCTTGCATTTAGGTGAGACCACATGATTAGTGACTACTCACCAAGGATGTTTAGAAAAAGTGGGACTTCTCCATCTCTTCACCAATCACTGGATAAGTGAAAACTCTCAGGAGGAAGGAAGAGCCACAAGATAGAAGGAACACAGGTGTGCTGGTTTATCAGTGTGGTGCCTCTCAATGCCAAATCTACCTCTTTGCCCTGCTTTGCTATCCTGGAGCCAGATCGTATAAACAAATACTTCTTTGCAGATGGCATGAGGTTAAGCTTGTCAGCAGAGGGTGTTAGAAGGATGCTAAGATGAAGGAGCTTCTCATCCTGGTTCCAAGGTGGGTTTTCCTACTGATGGTTGCAGCACATGGCAGCAGGCAGCATGCCAGACACCTAATGGCTCTCATGCTCCCCACAAGTTGCCCTGGCGCCCGAGCAGGCAGCTTCTCAGTGAGTCTTGTCAGCACAGTGGGCAGTGTCCTGCTTGCCAGCCCCAGCCTGTGACTCCTCAGCAGACCTTCCCACCTTCCAATGGGCCACAGCCATCACCTCCCCAGAGAGCTCTGATTCAGCTCTCTGGGGGTGGTGATGGGCGGCTCTCCCAAGTTTATTTCTTCCTTGGGTACTCTGCCTCAGCCCTAGAGGTAGTGACTGCTCCTCAGATCTGCTATTCCTCTAGTTTTTAGAGTTTTCTCTACACCTTAGTAGTTATCCCCCTAGTTAACAGATCTCCAACTGAAATTGTCCTTGTTCAAATTAGTGGTACAGTTTTGGTCTCCTGACTGATACAGCATATCCCTGACTGACTGCTGGAAAAGACCCTTCTGCCCTCCCCAGCTGTTACAAGAGTATGAACTAATTGTGTTGGCTGCTAAAATTTGAGGGTTGCTGGTTATAGCAATTACACTACCTGAACAGTCAAATTACTGAATTATGGTAGCAGTTATATCCAGTAAATCAAGTACTCTAGGCTCTTCTTTTTCAAATTGGCATAGCTAATTTCAGACAATAGTACTTTGATATAAAATTTTACTTCATTTTAGCTCATTCCAGTAAAAGAAAATTCCTCCCCACTGGAAGTTTGATCAAGATGATATATTTATGAAATTTAATAATTTTAAAATAGTACTCCTTTCCCCTGGGAACACATATTATGTCTCTATATTAGTTTAGACTTTATATAACATCCTCCAATAATGTTTTTAATTTTTTTCAAATAGGAAATGGCTTGCTTGTTAAATTTCTTTGATCACTACTTCAAATGAGATCTCTTTCTGTTTCCATTTTTAAATCCTTGTTACCAATCCAAAGCATTTCTATAGATTTTTGTACATTGATTTTTTTTTATCTAGCCAATCTGCCAAATTTTCTTTAAGTTTTAGCAATTTTTAAGAAAAGCCTTTGGATTTTTGTCATCTGAAATAGAGATAAATTGATCTAATAATTACATTGATTGTTTCACTTATTGCATTAGCTAAAACCTCTTTAAAAATGTTTACGTTGGGATGAAAGTATCCTAATATTTTTCCTGATTTTTATGGAAATGGCTTAATATTGTATCACTTATTTTGTTATTTACTGTTGGGGCCAAATTAACTTGTTCTCTTCCTGTTTACTCAGTCTTTAGATAAGAAATAGCTGCCAGGTTTTATCGTGTCTTTTTGACATTCACTGCTGTAAGCACATAGCTTTCTGTTCACTCGGTTGATGTAAGGAATTAGATTTCCTCCCAGCAACAATGAGCCACCGCTAGCCACAACTCCCTTTCATAGGATCCAAGGCATATTCCTCACCTTGAAATTGTCCACACAAGACTTGGTTGGGAGGAGGAACCACAGAGCTCCAAGCGTTCTGCATAAGACCTTGCTCCCTTCCCTCAGCACTGCCAACAAAATTACAAGGGACCCAGAGCTCCAGAGTCCCAGTGAAGTCACTGCACGCTCCACCCCCAAAACTCCCTGCTTCACCAATGCAATTGTTTAAGAAACAATCCCTCCAAGGATAATATAATTAGATCTGACCATCTATATCTTCCTGAGAGACCTTTAAGGTTAATGCCATCATGTCCTATAGCCCCGGTTAACGCAGTCCCACATTCCTTAGGCTGTCTTAATTCCCAGACTCATCCCCTCACAGCTGTATAGGTCACCTAAATCTGAATCAAGCCCTTAGCCCTTACCTGATTCTCCCAGTGGGTAGACGCTAAGGTGCTACTGGCATTTTAGTGCCGGAGCCAGAGATGCTAATGTTCTGCCATGCCCTGTACAGCTTATGCACCATAATTATCTTGCTTAAATTTCCAAGTTTATCTGTTAAGAAACACTAAATTTTCATAAGTTTCCCCTAAAATTCCTGTCTCTCATCAGCAACAGTTTCTCTATCCTTGACCTCATCTCTGAATGTTCATTTCATCTTCCTGCTCTACGAGAAAATGGCCTGGCTACCCACTGAAGAGCTCTGCTCAAGCGGAAGCTGCTGGAGCTCCTTAAACCCCAGCCTCCTTAGTTTCAACCTCACCCAGATGTCGTCAGTCTATGCTGCCCACTATCAAAATCCATGTCCTGTGAACTTGAAAGGGAAATAAACTTCCCATCCAGAGGCTAATTCTGTTTGTTTCTAGAAGAAAATCCACCTGCGCATAACATCTCCTCTCTCAGATTATGGCATTTGAGAAAGCCTTGTCTTCTTGCACAGACATTTGCCATGGTAGTAAACCCAGGCAGCAAGCCTTACGTGAAGCCTTACATTCCACCCTTCCGCCACATCTAACTTATTTCAAACTTCCTAATTTCCCTGAGCCTGTGTTGTCCGCTTCCTGGCACTGTAACTGAGCATGGCCTATGTCTCTTGATAGAGCCTTCACGTGCTCCTGTTCTGTCGCCACTACCTCTAGCTGTGGAATTGCTTAGGCCTATAAACCTACCTCCTAGGCAAAGTTTTTCCATATGTAAAATATTTTTTTCAGCTGGAAAATAACTATCCAGTAATCCTTATCTGAAGCATCTACTGATGCCTCTGAAGTCTGTGACCCATAGTGCCTAGTGAGGAGTGAAACATTTCCCATTTGCCCATAAGCAGAGTCCTAATTAAGCATTAACCTCTCCTGACCTCCTGTTCCAGTGGTTCTTCACCTAGTACACATTATACTCACCAGATACTCTGGTTAAATTGGCTTGTGGTGAGGCCCAGGCCTCAATATATTTTAATTCCTGTGGTGATTCTAATACGCAACCACCACTGAAAACCACTATCATGCTTTTCAGCTGAATTTGTAACAGGTCCATCTTCTTAGCTGAGTCTTTCCTACCCTTCTACAAGTAAAGCCAATGTTGTTTGTTGATTTTGAGAGCCTTCTATTCTGTCTATCTCCCTCTGCATTCTGGTGACTATATTGTGTTTCTCAAATACAGTACTTTAGATTTCATCTTTCAGAAAATGTGGACACTCATATTCTGATAGTTATGGAATCAATGAGTTCTCTGTCTTCCCAAAGCACTTGTTTATGTAATTTTTATCCACCATCACTTTGGGGTCATCCACTCAGGCTTTCTCCCACCCAACCAAGATCTACCTCAACTTGATCTATTTTTAACCTAACAGGCTGCTGGAAGATAAACCTCATCATTTCTGTGCTTCCTCTTAGATTCCACAGTTTTTGAGGCACGTTCCCACAGGACACAGCTAGTACCTGCAGAGTCACCTGCCATAACTGTTACCTTGAAACTCATCTGGATATTCTTTGAGAATTTTACATTGATCCTTCAAGTTACCTTCTCCCCAGTCTATAACCACATGGTGTAGCAATCTATGTTTAACATAATTACTTTTATGAGGAATACTAGAAAGGGTGTGTGCAAATTTAAGAGACCACTTTACGTTAATCCCCTTAATCTCTCTACTGGAAGCCATCCCAGTCTACTCTCCATGATCTTCACCTTATTTCTCTGTTAAATTTCTCTGGGACAAATTCATACTTTCTGATGAGTAACAACTAAAATCTACCCATCCTCTGACTTTTCTAGTCCCCTCTTTAAGAGAACTTATTCTTGGGCATACTTCCTCTGGTTTTCCCCTTTCTCCAACTTATACTGGATTTTAATATCCTATTTTTCCCTCTTTTCCGTCCCTTGTGTCTTTGTGGATCATGGCTTTCTCTTACAGAACTACCACTGTTCTTTTAATTTAGTCAGTCTTATTTCCTTATTTTGTTCTTTAATAATTTCCCTCTGCTCTTGTTATGATATCAATATGCTCTTGAAACATATTTTTCAAATCACTCTAGTTCATCTTTGATGTTCTGAACAAAACTTGATTCCTAAAAATAGAAATCAAGACTTTTTTTATAGTTTTTGTTAATAAACTTGATTTTAAAAATAGCCTAGTTAGGAAAAATACACATAAGTGAATAGTTTGATGACTTATTACAAAATAAACATACTATGCAACCATTACCCAGGGCAAAAACTAGATCACCACCAGCAGCCAGACGACCTTATATTGCCACCTGCCAATCACCGCCCCCCTTACTCACTATCTTGACTTCTAACACCATTCCTTATTTTCTAACTTTATACAAATTAAATTTTATAGCATGTATTTTTTTAATATTTCTGGCTTCTTTTACTCAGTGTTATATTTAGAAAATGTATTCATGTTGTTGCATGTAGCATTAATTTGGTTATTTTTATTGCTGTATAATAGTGCATTTTATAAATATACCAAGATACAGTTATACCCATTTTTTATTAATGGACACTTATAATTGAAGGACAGTTGCTTTTATGAGCAACTTAGAGTTTACAAATTCTATCTATAGCTATAAGAGACTACCTTACCTTTGGACTATTACAAATAATGCTTCTTTGAATATTCTCGTACATCTCTTTCGCTTGGAATATGCATTTAATTTTGTTGAACACATACCTAAGGAGCAGAATTGCTGGTCACAGGCATGCACTGGGTCAGGATCTAGTTGGTGCAATTTCATGCACAAGACTTTGGTATACTTTGAAAAAGTTAAATAATAACTTTTTTTACAAATACATATCCCAGAAATATATAACTGATCTAATAAAATCACATCCTGTGGAAGCAATATGATTGTTGGAAGCAATATGAATATTGTTCCCAATATTTAGGCAAAAATGTCACTAGACTTGAAAAGGCAATTAACTATATATATCAACAGTTTAATAAACCCAGATTATAGAGGGCCCTAATAGTCAGGCTATGATGTTTGCACTATATTCTCTGGGTAATGGACACCAAACAGTGGAGTTACCTGGTCAAAGTGATACTCTAAGGAGACATTCTGACAGAACGGATAGGGTAGAATAAAGCGTAAACTTAAGTACGCCATTTAAAAGCTTTTTGACAGGGGCTTCCTTGGTGGTGCAGTGGTTGGGAGTCTGCCTGCCAATGCAGGGGACGCGGGTTCGTGCCCCGGTCCGGGAGGATACCGCATGCCCGCATGTCCGCATGCCTGCATGCCGTGGAGCAGCTGGGTCCGTGAGCCATGGCCATTGAGCCTGTGCGTCCGGAGCCTGTGCTCCGCAGCGGGAGAGGCCCCAGCAGTGAGAGGCCCGCATACCCCCCAAAAAAGCTTTCTGAGAGTGATCTCCTTTTGGAGACTTTAAAAAATGGGGGAGACAAAAGGAGAGCTTTAGAAATGTCCCACCAAAAATGAATCCAGAAACTACTCTTCCTTTATAATAGTTTCATCACATTTAAGTGCAGCAAGAATGCCACCATCAAACTTTTCCCAGGTTAAATTCATTCACAACTTCTAACCCAGATTTCAAGTTTGATTCCAACACTGTATGACTACCTAAGACTAAACTGATTGAGTTAAAAAGGAAGAAAAAAATGTTATTCTTTTAAACAACAATGACAATTATCATAACACTTAGCAGGAAAAAAATTTACCCCTCAGAAGCACAGCTGGCACGCACAGAATTGTGCTAATGATTTTATTCATGCTAATAAAGTCACTGGGTTTCTACACTATGAGGGAGTTTCTCACATTACTCAAAATCTTGCTTTGGGTGTTTTTTGCTTGTAGAAGCCCAGGAGGTACTAGTGGAGGATAATGAATACCTTCCCACAGAGAGGGGAACAGAATCCTTTTGAGCTTTTTCAAATGCTTCCACAGAAGCACAATGCGCACCTTAGTGTTTGTCCAGTCACTATGTACATACCGTTATCATTTCCAATTGGGAAACATCAACTCTAAATCATTTCTGAGAACTAGATCCAGATTAGGGCAGATGTTTTGGGTTATATTCTTTTTTAATAAATTACAAACTACAATAGTAGTCATCTGTTTTAGAAGTTTATGTTTATTGTTTTCTATGGAGTAACAAGCAAAAATAGAAACAAATAAAAGAAAACATCTGTCATGGAAAACTTTGAAAGGTGGAAAAGTTTGCTTTTAAACTAGTATCAAAATCAGCAGATCAGTCATTTTGAACAGATTTGGTTTTTTTTTAATTGGTTATGAAATTTTTAGTTAAATTGTCTAGTTGCATTGGGATCACTTTGCCTCAAGCCGTTAATAGCTGAAGAAGAATATTATAAAATCTTAAAATTTATATAAACTGAAATGGCTTCTCACTGACATATATATATATAATGTGCTGACATATATAATAAAGATTTTACTTAAACTTCCATTTCAGATGGCATTGGGTTGGCAGCCCCACGAATTGACCTCTCACAACTTCCCATTTGAAATGTATTCATACTGACAGAAATGATATTGCGGGAATTTGGGAGGAATTTTTACAAAAAGATTGATCTAACTGGATAGAGAGAGAAATATTTGCCTACCCAAAAGAAGGCAGCAAGAAAATATATTCTCTTTCATTGTCTTCCTATGGACTCAGAACTCTACAGAATGTTTGCTTGCTTCCAGACCATTACTACTTCACCCCTGTCATAAACAACTCACTCTTTGAGACTCATACAATTTGATTACACTCTCCGTCCCTTTCTTGTTACTGTAAACAAATGAAAGGAACACCTGTGTCATCTCTGCCACAGTCTTCCTCTCCATGTTAAATGCTGCCATCAGCCTGAAGGACTTCAGTGTTGCATCAAAACCCAGCCCTTCAGTTCCCTGATGTACTAGTTCCAAGTAACCTTCTCTTCCACTTCCAACTCAGATACCCACAACCAGATCTGTAGCCCAGTTTTTGTCACCATCCACAACTGCTCCACCTCCAGAAACACTCATTCAGGTATCCTGCTTGCTCAGCACAACTTCTTCTCCTTCCACCTTACTTGTTCAACATCTCCCCCCAAATAGTGTTTTGGCCTCATCAGACCACTAGCCCAGGGATATATCTACCACGGCTCTTCCAACATATAAGTAATCTCCTTTCTTTCACAGCACTCTTGCCAAATCCCAATCACCTTAAACACCTGACTTCAAAACCAAACATCTAGATTCCAAAAATAAAAACAAATAAAATATTTAACAAAAAGTGTGATGGAAAGAGGAGAAAAGAGATGAAAGGCAAAGCCCTCTGCTACTCAGCTTTTTACTTTTCCCCACCTAGCTGAGCATCTTGAACGTCCATTTCCATAGAGGCTTTCTGGTTCCTGCTGGTAAATATGAGCCATACCCCCCAGCACACACCTCCTGGACAAGGAGTGCTTCCCTGGAAAGACCACACTGAGACCCGGCTCTACTGACTTAGAACAAATAAGGGGAGATAGTAAAAGATCATGAGGTGGATAAATATCTTTCTCCAGAAATCTGCTTCAGAAAAGGCCTTTGCCTCCATGCACTGGGAGGCTGCTATCCTCCCGCAAAGGGAAGGTGGTTAACCAGCCTGGGAGCTTGTGGTTCTCAAGAGCGTCTACCCAAGTGTCCCCGTTCCAGGTCCTTGGCTTTAGCGTAGATGACTAGTTAGGGCTATTAATTCAACCTCTTGTAACTCTGCCAGTCTTATAATCAAATTGCAGGCTGAATTTTCAGCTCAGGTGGCTCTCTAGTTGCAGGAGATGAGGCTCTCTTTAAATATTGCTCTGTAAGCTTTCTGGCTTTCATGAAGTGCCCTAAGTTGGTAGTTAGGTAGTCAGTAGTCTCTGTCTGAGCCTGTCATTCTTTTTCTGTGAAACTTCTGTAGCAGTTAACAAATGAAAATCATCCCTACTATTGTTATAATAAACATTGTCCCCCATACCTTTCAAGTGCTAAAGCTATCACATAAACCAGTGCTTCCCTTTTTTCTGTATTCCATCCTTGTTCCCTAACTACTGCAAACAATATGAAAATTCAGTCATGTAGTAACACAAAAAGTGAATATATCAATTTATACATAGAGATAATAATCAATTAGAAGATACAGTGGGAAAAACACTTTACTTAAAATATCAATAAAAAGAGATTTTTAAAAAATGTTTTCTATATAAATTAGTATTAGGCCCAGCTACATGCAACATAAAACCCAAATAAACAGGGCTTAGATACACAAGTGGTTATTTTTTCATACGAAAATTCCACTGGTCAGGAGCCCAAGACTAGAATAGCACTTCCACAGATCCCTAAGGGTCCTGGCTCCTTCCAGCTTTCTGCTCCAGCCATAATGTCCCATTCTCACCAAAAGAAAGAGGAGAGTGAAGAACATGTCTTCTCCTTTAAAGAACACTCCTCAAAAATGCACATACCACCTCCATTTATATCCCACTGTGCAAAACCTACAAGGGAAGCTATAAAATAAAGCCTTCATTCTGGGCGGCCAAGTGCCAGCTAAAATTCAGGGCTTCCACTGCAGACAAAGAAGGGGAGAAATGACATTAGGGGACAACTACAAGTCTCTGTCATATCTAGGAATGTTTAAGAAGAAAAATTAAGATCTACAAAGAAATACTTTTTAACTGCCTGAGAGATACTAAAAGATATCTGAACAAATGAAAAAGCACACCATGTTCTTGGGTAAGCAAAAAGAAATTTTACCTAATAAAATTTACACAAAAACGTTTTAACAGCCATGAATTCTGATGCCTCAAATAGTATAACAAAACCATATATAAAACAGGACCGTTAAATATATGAGGAAATAACAGAAACACAATTATAGTAATAAATTACAACCTTTGCCAGAGCAAATAAACAAAAATAAATTTATAATTATTTTTAATAATAGAATAAATAACATCCAGATGTCAACTAAGGTCATCTTTCTGTCAAAAATAAAACTGGCAAATGCCCCCATTACATGTCAGGCAAAGGTTCAATGGCCTCCCCAAGGCTTCTAGGAAACCCCATGTCTTTCCTTCTCAGGATTCCCTCTAGTCTTGTTCCTGCCCTCTGAACCCCATTAGATTCTTGCCTCCTGTCTAGTTCTCCTTTATCCACCATGCATAGGTCCAGACGTGGGACACAGACCCTCTTATTCAGTTATCTAACAACAGCTCATAAAGGCCTTTTTTGTTTATAGTCAACCTAACTGAAAGTTTGGGCCAGTGACAAGAAAACTACTAACACATACTAGGCAGCCTGTTCTTAAAAGTTGTTAGTGTTTGGTTACTCCACTACCATAAATTTCACCCATTTTTCTGGGAAATCTAGCTTCTTGCCTTGTTACCTAGCTCTGCTTCCCCCCAAGAAAGCTGCCCTAACATTTTCCTGTTGCTCTGTTTTCAAGTCCATTCCATTTTGCCTCATCTCAGAAAATAACTTTTACTCATTTTTTTTTTAATTAGCAAGAGCTCCAACAGATAGCTTGGGTAGAACATATCAGAAGGGTTACTGTAATTTCTATCAGACTCCGTAGAGCCGTGCCAAACAAACATAGAGTCAATATGCACTGCAGCCAGCTTGTACCTTATTACCAGAGCCAATTACGTGAATCTCCTTCCTACTCCCTATTCAGTGACTTCACATCAGTAGGCTGAAATCTGCATAGTGGATATTTACACCCTAAAGTCATCCAACACTACACATATCAGTGCTTTTGGTTTGGTTTGGTTTGGTTTGGGGTTGGGGTAGGGATGGGGGATTTTTGTTTGTTTGGGAGACCAGTTTACCAGCACAATACTACATACATTCTATAAAACTTTGTGTTTGATGTGCAAATAAAGATTCAAGTCTTTTGATTCCCTTCCACATGAACCAGCCTAACCCTCCAGGGCAGTAATAAGAACAGGGAGAGGACACCAAGCAACATGATGATCTCACTGCTTGGATTCCACACAGACCACAGGAACATGACACTTTGCCTGTTCTGGTCCGTAATTTTCCCCCATGCAACAATACTGAGCAGAACAATTCAAGCAACATGGACATGCAACTTTATAATATATTAACTTAATTTGTTCATTATACTGACCTGACTAGAGTTCAGACTCCAGGACAAAGAGGGGCTATTAAACCACATTCTAAAGAGAGGCTCTGGGGATCAATATCTCTCACAAGAGCTAATGAAAAGCAGAAGAAAAGAGGCTATAACTCCCATCCAGGCCGATCCCCCTTCCATGCTCCCCCACCCCCAACCACCAGTATACGGAGACGACTGGAGGTAGAGAAGAGCAGGTTTTGAAGTCACTGGGCTTGTGGGGAATATAGTTAGTATTCATGGAAAATTACTTTCCTAGCCTTCAAGTCAAGATGGCAGGAGGAGATTCTCTTAGAGATTGTTGAATAGAAGTTTTTAGTCCCTCCAAGAGGAGCAACTGGTCTTTTAGTTGGAGAATGACTACCTGCTAAGACTTACTGACCTGTCCCTGTGAATTAGAGAGAGGTGATGGTAGGCTAAGGAAGAGGATGACAATGGAGAAGTCAAGACTCTTATCATTTGCTCTGCTAAGGGTGTGTGAGTTTCTCATAGGTCCAGAGAACACCAGAAAAGGAGCCAATCTTGAGATCTTTTTGCCAGTGCCCCATCCAAGAGGGCTACCCTCTAGGCTAAGGGACTCCAGAACAGGGAGGCTGTGTGATATACCACTGTAGATGAAAACTGAGCAGAAGGAATTAGAAGTGCTTGTGCCAAAGAAGATGCCCCTTGCCAGAGAAATGAGTCACAGGGAGATCTCACAGTATAGGGTAAAGAACTCACCCAGGCCACCCCCTGAGAGATCAATTCTTTCAATGCCTTTCACACAAATAGACCACCATCAGCAGCCTGTTAGGTTACCCAGAGGGACAGCATAAACCAGCACAAACCAACAAAGGAAGAAGCACAACTATGCCCAATTAAAACAGGTCGACTTTTCAGCCAACCCTTTCTTCTTCTTGTCCCCAAACACAGGAGTTGGAGTCTAGTAAGGGAGTGCAACGTTAACCTCTCCACTTAAAGACCCTTGAATCATGATTTCAAGAGGTGATTTGGAATGGAAAAGCTTTAGACCAAGTATGAGGGAAATTTTAAACTTGATTGGGTTGAGTTTTTTAAATCTGAGAGTGTCCAAAAGTTATGGAATCTGTCTGTAACATCCTTAAAGAATGAAATGCAAGAGTTGATAAACATTAAAAGTGCTGATTAGAGAAAAATAAAGCTTTTCATGTTTATTCTCCACCCAGTTGAGATTCACCCCTTAATTCACCCCTTAAATTGTGCTTATTTAGATTTACACAAAACAGAAACAAACTAAAACAAAACCTTTTTCTTTTATTTCCTTTTTTCTCTCCACCCCAATTCCCCTTCAGTGTTCCCACACCGTGACAGGACTCCCTGTCAGTTCATGCTGGTTTATGCTACTCTTCTGGCTAATATCTACAGGCTGTTGCTGATGGCCTCTTCGTGTGAAAGGCACTGAATGAGCTCATCCCTCATGGAGATCTTCTGTGTGAGTTACTCACCCTATCCTGCGGCCATCCTCTGGCATGGGAGATCAAGCCTTTACCTCCAAGTCCTTTCCTTGGCATGTCTTAATATCATGTAAGTGGTCCTAGGCTATCTCATCTGGCACCTATATAATCATTCCTTTGTGATAACTTTACTGTTAGTAGATTTGTTTCCAAGTCCGTGTAAAAGATATTGTATACTGTGGAATGAAACAGTGCAAAGAACCAAACACTTATTTTCTAGGACAGACACAAGTTGGTGCTAACTGGCTTATCTGATTTCACTTTACTTGTACTTAGAGTTCTACAGATTTTGTTTTATTTTAATGCAAGCATTTTCCCCTTCAGATAAAAGTCTACTTATTTTTAAAATATTATTTAAAATTAAATACATATTGTTGCAAACTTCGCTTCATCTTACTTCTCAACAAAGACAAGGTCTCACTCTAATTTCTCCCTCCACTCACCCAAGTTACCACCCCCAAAACTCACTACTATTTATTTGCACAGTAATTTAGCTTTCCAAAAGTCCAGCGGTTAGATCATATGCTCTGATAAGCAAATGACCCAATGGTTTGAGTTAAACATAGAAAAATTAATAGAAGCTTTGAAAGTTCAGTCTTTTCTTTCTCTCCCACTCCAATCTCTTTTCCCAATAAAACATATACATCGTTCTTGCCTCCTCTCAGGAAGCAAAACAATGACAACTGTTTTGTTTTGGTTTAAATAAACCACCCCCATCCAATACAATTAGGCATGCCAGAGTACGCAAATGAAGAGACGATAAGCCAAATTTATTCTATAGACAAAGCTGAGGCTGAGGAAGTGTATCAGTACAATTATTATTTTTTTTAATATTTGAGTTTATGTCTTGGTATGTGCTCTCCCTGCCACCTCATCTGCACCAAACCCTAATGAATGACATCTGGCTTTTGAGCACATTCGCATAACTTACCTGACTTCGAAAGGTAGTTTGTATTGACCTGAAACAAACGCTGAATATATGGATGCATGTATGTATGTCTCCCACTAACAGGGAATATATCTTCTTTTCAAGCATCCATAAAACATTTGTAAATATTGTTTGAAGAATGGGAAAACAAATCAACAGAAGATTAGAGACTACCTTAAAACCAATAAAATAAAAAAGATCATAACAGATGAAAAAGAAGCACTGCAAACTAATGCACATGGGGGAATTATCCAAAGATTTGGGGAAAATTATACTTTTGAGGAACAGATTAAGTTGGATCACAATTTCAAACTGTCATTCATTAATATAAATTTCATTTAAAAATGAAAGCAGAAGACAGAAATACAACTATTAAACCGATCTCAGAATAGATAAGCACTTTCTAAACGTAGACACAAATGAAAACATCATTGGGAAATGTTAAACTTACCTATATAGAAGTTGAAGCCCTCTGAAAGGCAAAACCTCATAAAATTATAAGATAATTCAAACTGAGAGAATTATTTATATTAATGGCAGGCATTTAATAATATTTGCAATATTAAAGACTCACTCAATTTGTAAAAAGGACTCTAAAACTTTTGAAAATGGACAAAGAATATGAAGAGAAAATTCACAGGTGACATATAAATGGTTAATAAAATATAAAATATTTAAGTTATTAATAAATAGACATACCGACTAAAATGGAGAGAAGGCCTTGACTGTGTTGCCCAATTGTCCTTTTCTTAAGTCAATAGTGCTGCCAAGAGTGTTGTGAGAAGGGTCTCTCACACTCAGCTGGTGGGATAAACTGGTGTAAACTCTCTGGAAAATAATTAGACAACATGAACAAAGATGAGTAAACATACTGCTGTTTAACCTAAAAGAAAGAGTCTCAGAGATGAGAATAAAGATTTATATTGAAGAAAGTTCATGACAGGATATACATAAAAGCAAATATTAGAAACAACCTAACTTCTAATAATAGAAAAATAATTAAATAATTTTTGAAAAATATTAAAATGACATGGTAAATGTTTTAATATAATATTAGGTGTAAATGTATGGGTATTCGTACATGTCAACTAATAAAAATTCTAAATCAAATTAAAAATCTCAAAGGAAGTAAAATATTGAGTATACTTAGGTAGTACAATTATAAAAGCTTTACTTTTTCTAAAAAACTGTTCAGTGTTTTCTAAATTTTGTAATAATATGTGTGTACTATAAATATTTTATAAAGTGTTGATTACTGAGTATATTTTTTCAATGGTTTAGAAATCTCTAATGAAAACACTTAAAATACAACTTTATATCACAGTGGGTTTGTCACTACAGTCCCAGCACAGAGTTTAAACCTATTTACATCAATCTACACTGAAGTATCTATTACAAACTTAAGTGTTAGAGACAAGCACACAGACAAGGAATATTCTTGCCCTTGACAAGTGTCCAGGCTAATGAAGAGACAGACAAGAAAGTCGACTATGAGAATACAGTGTGCTAAGTGCTGTAACTGAGATATTTACAGCATATGTGCAAGTATAGTCGAAAAATAGTGAGTTCAGCCTAGAGGAAGGTGTTGGAAAGACTTTCACGAAGAAGGTCACCTTTCATCTGATTGATTCTTCTCCCTCATCTCTTTTTTTCTTCTCCCGGTATGTTAGAGACCAAGGAGATACAGTAAAGAGATGGAGTCTTCAAATTTGGAAACACAGTCATGATATGAGGGGTTCTTTAAAATCAGCTAGAGAAAGGATTATCTATTTTTACTATCTTAAATCTGAAAAATCTAAGACCCCTTCCTAATACATAGAGGAGGAAAATAACCCCCTGTGGGAACCAGAAATTGGGGGTGTCGAGGATTTTGCTGCATCTCAGGCATGGGACTGGGATCCCGGGGGGCAGGATGTTCCTCTTCAAGAAGGGTCAGGCCATCTAGCTGCAAGTCATGTGTGAGACTGACAGCCTCCAGCCATCAACTATATCAGGGTCTGTCCCAGCTTTCCAACTAACTAGGTTACTCTTTTCTGAGGGTGGAGGGGGGCTAGCCAGTGGCTGAACAAGAGAGTGATACAGGGGCTAGCTATTTCCACCCAGTGTGGGAACCCTGTACCAGGCAGTCATTGCTCTAGGCCTCCCTATTGGGCATCATCAGGTCAACATCACAGTCTGACGGCTTCCCCTTGTTCAATTCTGCCTCCATTCCCCGCCCCCCCGCCGCCTTCCCCTTTTGCACTTCTATTCAGTCTCCATTTCTACTTCCTAGAGAACCCACCCATCACGAGAGATGTCAAAAAGGCCCCGAAAAATATGGGCCAAAAAAGTAACAGGGCCAGAAGGAAAAAGAAACTGGTGTCTCCTGAAATGAACTTGATCAACAGCAATATAATTTTCCTTCTGGTAATATCCTCTAGTCTATTGCAGATATTAATAAAAAGCACACAAGGGACAAGTGAGGTGACAACATGTACAGCAAAGAGGAAGAATTAGAACATTAGGGAACTCTTGCTAATGGATTGGTTTGGATGAATAAAGAAGAAAAAAATGTATACTGGGACATGGCAGAATTCAAATGGAAAGTCAGAAGCTAGATCATGGAGAATGCTACACTCTGTGTCAAATACATGAGCATCTTTCCTTCCAACTTTCTTAAATACCTTTTTTTTTTAACTTCCATCATTTTTATAGTCTTATGCAAGGACAATGGAATTACAACATGAAAATCTTGAGTGAAATTTATTGACATTATCATACTTTCACTGAATATTAAAAATAAACTTAAAATCAAATAATCCTTTCCAAGGATTTCTAGAATATCTACTTATCCTTATGTCTGGCATAATACTTCACAGGCGCATATTAAACTGTTTATTCCAGTGATCACAAAACAGGTGGCAATTTAAGCATATATAAGATTTAGTTAAGATATGAGCTTAAAGGTTTTTATCACCAGTGTGCTCTCAGACAATAACAGTTTCTCTGTGATGTGGTCTCTCTCAGATCAGAGTTTCCAGGTGTCTTTACAAAACTATATGTAACCATCTATCCAGAGAGCTCTTCTTTTCTGTGACAAAATTTTGCCTTTCAGATGTGTCAAAATCACTTAACCATGACTCACAACCACTTTTCGTGGACACCTCCATCAAATTGATTGTTGTTTACAAGGCCTTGGAACCAGGCTAGTTCCTCACAGCCTTTACCTCACTGTTATCTATCACACAAAAGCAAGACAGAAACTACATAAATTCATTTTGTTTCAAGTGTTACAAAGGACAGAAGAGCTCACATAGTCCATAAGGTATTTTCTTAACTGCGTATTTCCAGTGATATCCCATGGTCCTCACTGGTTGACACTTCTTTATAAAACACTCCTAATATAGATGTCTGTGTCCAAGTAATGATTCAAGTGGGCTTAAGTTGAGAATTGCTTGAAAGCAGGGGTTTTGTCTTATCATTCTCTGTATCTGTGGTATACCTAAGGCAACCAGTAGGTAGCAATTTCTGATTTCCATTTCAGCTTTGCAAACCAGAAATATCTCCTCTGAAAGTAGGAGAACATTCATCTGAACATTCATTGTTCCAATGGCAACGCTCATGAGCTAAAAATAGAACTTAAAAAGAAAAAAAAGAGCTTAGTAAATTACATTTTTAGTAAAGATTTTTATAAAGTAAATGACCCATAAGAATCCATCCTCAGTGGCTTTCTCTCATCCACTTATACATGGTTAGCCTCTGCAAAGCCTGATGTGTCACTGGCCTAGCATGAACTTCATAAAGTATGAGTAGCTATCATCTGTAAATACACTGCACTTCCCCATAATTAATGTCTCTGACACTAATGAAAGTTTTGCGGCTGTGCATGTTTATTACCAAACAGGTTTAAAATGTCAGCCTTGATTGATTTTCTACCTAACTCATTTTATAGCATGTTTTATGCCTCCATGAGGATTATCATCAATTCAACCAATATGAACAATAATAAATAAATAAAAGAAACTGAAATGGATAAGTTTAAACAAAATTGCCAAAGACAACGAAAGTTAAAACTGTAAATGCCACTTTAGTTGCCTTCCTTTTCTGTTTCTCTGCCCACTTCTCTCCTTTCTCCAAGGCTTTCTATGAAGTTTACTAAACAGATTAATGCAATAATGGTCTGACTCTTGCTCTTCAGCAGCCTGAGCATGAATTACAGTTGTGCAAATTTTTAAAAGGCTTCATCTGAGAGATTAGCTAAAGCAGAGATACAAAATTTTTAAAAATAATAATTTTTAGAAAAGCAGACAAATAAAGGTAGAACTTAACCATCTAAGGAAATTACAAAATTAGTAGATTATTTGATATTTTTTTCATATTCTTTAATCAACAACATGACAGTTAGCTATAAATATGCAGGCTACTTTTGATCAAAGTGCAGAATAAAAATTTAGTTTAATTTGAAACAAGAAGTGTTTATTTGAGAAATCCTCTTGTTAAATTCACCAGAATTTAATGAAAATTGTGAAATATACTAGTTTGCCTTTGACATTTTTTCCAATTCAAGAAAGTCTTCTGTTTTCATCTCCCTTTGATCTTTTGCTCCCTTTAAAACAAATTTTTATGTTTTCTTATTACTGAAATAGTGTATGTCCTTTAGACAACATCTTACATGAGAAAGTGCTGTGTATCTCTGTGTTACCACTTACCAATCATATTGACACATTTATATGACTCCCTCCCAGAACATAAGTCCTTCTAGACAGAAATAGAAGCTTTGGACGCCAGAGCCTTAAATAGTAAACAGCACATCTTAGAGGCTCAATATATGTTTTTTGTTAAAGTAAGCAAATAAAAAATTTCCACAAGTTTATCACTAAGAATTTTTTACTTATATTTTTCTGCATTTCTTTCCAAATTTTTAATCTGTTCTTTCGGGATCATTTTTCTAAGTTGGAAAATAATTCTAAAAAATTTTGACAAGAGAACTCTAATATTCAAAAAGCCCTCAAAAGTCAAACAAATAAATCTCAAGTGGTAGAAATGAAGGCCCTATAAAAGGAAGACATTCCAGAAAGCCAGAGCACATACTGTCATTTCTAAAATTGTGACACCCACTACTCCACTTCCTTGTAATGTTAACCCTCTGCTGTTAAGGTAAGGAATCAAGACTTTCACTATAAGAGAAAAGTGATACAATGTATAATTCAGGAAGGTAAGAAAAAGCCATGTAATATTAAATGTGAATTGGAAGTATCACTATGAGCTTGAGGCTTTTTTATATGTGTTTTCTAGCTCTATACACTGGATGGATGTAGAAACAATGACATCGCTGTAACAATGAGCATATTTTGTGCCCAGGTCTTTTATTCTAAGCACCATTCTCCACTAAAAGAAACCAGAGAAACTTGGAGAAATGCTTATTCCAGGTATAATAAGTCAGGGAAAATACAAAGTAGAATCAGAAATCTTGTTGCACTAGTAAAAGAAATAAAAGTGCTCAAAGACTAGTGGGGCTGTATTAGTTACCTGTAGCTGTGAAACAAATTACTCCCAAACTTACAGCCTTAAAACAATAAATATTTATAATCTCCCAGCTCTGTGGGTCAAAAATATGAGGGTGGCTTAGCTGGGTTGTCTGACTCAGGGTTTCTCACAAGGCTGCAAGGAAGTTGTCAGCCAGGCTGCAGTCCTCTCAGGTTCATCTGGGAGAGGATTCACTTCTAAACTCACTCATGTGGCTGTTGACAATATTTGTTTCCTCATGAGCTGTTATACTGAAAGCGTAGTTCCTTGCTGGCTGTTGATCAGAAGGCTCCCTCAATTTCTAGCCATGTGGGCTTCCTCATAGGAAAGCTAACACATTGTGTCTGGCTTCCATTAGCATTACCAAACAAGAGAGTTAGGATACCAAGACAGAAGCCACAGGCTTTTCATAACCTAATATCAGACATGACATATCATCACTTTTGCCCTATCCTATTTGTTAGAAGTGAGTCACTAGGTCAAAGCACACTAAAGGGGAAGGAATATATAAGGGCATGAATATTAGGAAGCAAGGATCGTTGGGAGCCATTCTAATGGCTGCCTATCACACAGATCATGTCAGAGGTCAAAGGAACAAGTCTGAATGGGCTCCAATTGAACTGGCTATTTAGGACAATTTGATCACCAATAAAAATAACTATAATGATGTATTATGATGCAATGAATTTTTAAAAATACTATGAGTCTATAGCTATTAGAAAAAGTGGAGGAAAATTTTTAAGTGAGGGAAATGTATTATTTGGACTCAGATTGCCATTTTAAATAGAAAATCTATATTTCCTTTTTGAAAACTCACAAATTATCTTTCACAATTCTATATTTCACCCAGTCTCCATGGAAAGTTTACACATATACTTGATCCAATAAAAATTTTGGTTCATCTCTAAAAAAACAAAGAAAAGAAAAGTACAGATGGAAAGTGGAAGGGAAGAACAGTCTTATTTATTAAAGAGTGCCATCTAATAAATACAGAAGAAATGACAGAATTAGAAAATCACTATTTTGTAAACCTCAACCCCAAAGTAATAAATGATTCCAGCAAGGATTATCAAAATGAGCTAAAACCATTGGGTGAAATGTAGTCATATAACAGTATAGTCACATAGTACCAAAATTTCATCTAACAGAAGATTAAATATTAATAGATTAAAAATTATTAAAAATTAATAGATTAGTAATGATAATAGAGTAAATATTAATTAATAAGAGCAAAAAACATGCCTTTTTCAATACCAACACTGATGGTCAGCATCTTAGCCAATCACTAATAGTGGACAACCTTGTATTATATGCCTCCTGATATAACGTTATGCAAAATATGGATCATCACCTGGGAAATCTTCTTGCCATAAATGTTTGAACTTAATCTAGTCAAGCTTTTAAACCAAACATCCAAATTACAGGAAATACAGGGGATAGAGGAACAAGTTAAACAAAACCAATGAGGAAGCAACCAGACAAATCTAGAATGTGTGACATCCAAGAGAAAATCACCCTGGACTCTGCAAAAGTCACTGGCATGGGATAAAAATAAAGAATGGAGTCCGGTTCTAGATAAATCTAAACAGAGATCAAAACCAAATGCACTGTGTGAACCCTGACTGGACTGTGCATAGGAAAAAATAAATTGCTTAGGTCTCTGGGGGATGCCATCCAAAGAGGTCACGGACACATAGTCCTAGGATATAAAATGCAGTTTATTGAGTGAACTGTTTAAATCAGAGAAATAATAGAATGCATGTATTCCCCATAATGCTTATAATCTCACAATTTAGGTTGTGCATAGTTGACCTCTAAATGCCTGGCCTATGTGCAGTAGAGAGGGGCCCTTCTCTACTGGTAAGGCTGTACATATTTACAGTGTGGAAGGAATGATCTATGGAACTATGCAACACTGGAAGTTCCCAACATGAGGAAATGGTTTCACTAGAAATATGGAGCCCCGAGGGTCCAGGGGTTGGTATCAGCCTCTTCTTCCGTGGAACTAACTTAGACTTACTGAGAAGTTCCTTGCTAAGCTACTGCAAAGAATTTCCAAGAGCACTGGGAGATCTCACTGGCAGACAACTGGAGAAATTTTTAAACGAACTAGATATTAATTAAAATTGTTGAATTGCTGTAAATTTTCTTAAGTGTGTGATAACAGCTTTGTGGTTATGTATGAGAAAGTCCTCTATTCTTAGAAAGTACATGCTGAAGTAACCACAGGTAAAATGTCATGATATCTAAAACTTACTCTCAAATAGACTTTTTTAAAGAGTGGGTATGTGGAAAACTAGAGAAACAGAGAGACAGAGAAAGAAAGAGAAATAAAATGTGGCAAAATATTACCAATCACAGAATCTAGGTAAAGGGTATTGAGTGTTCATTGTGCTACTGTTTATACTTCCCTGGAGTCTTGAAATTCTCCAAAATAAAAAGTTGAAGGAAGATGAGGATTGTCTTAATTCTTGAGTAAATTAGAAGTAAATTTGCAAACAATATGAAAACATGCTTTTTAGTTCTTCTTCTTTTGTGATTAAAAAAATTAGTAATCTAGATTTAGAAGCTAGACTGCTGACTGCAAATAACTGACCTAGGAAACTGGATTAAATTATTCAAGACAAGTTTGTTCCTAGAACACTGAAATGAGGATATGGCAAATAATATGCTCATGGGAAATTTTTTCCTAGGTCATTTTGAATCTCTTCTTGTTATTTCTAATTTAAAATGTATCTATTATACATAGTTGGCATATTGGCTATTTGGTTGCCTAGCTGTGATATTAGTCCAGCAAAACTTGAACACTATATTGAAAAGTATTTCTCTTAACTATAATAATGTTTATTCCTCTAATATAGTATCCCTTACTTTCTATTTATTGCTAAGCCATCATTTGTTAAACTAAGGCTTTTTGTTAAATAACATAAGATACTGGTCCAAGAAACTAATTAAGGAAATAAAAGAAGAAAGTTTCACTTGCTGCTGTTTTCTAGCTTTCTATAAATAGTTCTTCAGTACCTGTGATTAAAGCAGATTTTATTGTCCTATCTAACTTCTCCACCATGACCTTCTTCTCCCTATTGTCTAATAAACATGTGCTTCAATTGAATATTTCAGCTGCCTGAGAAATAAAAATCACATTTTCCCTCTCATTCTTTCTCTGATAGTCATTGTGTGATTCCCATCTACCTCTAAATCATTAGATGGTACTCAACACTAAAACTAGAAGAAGAGGCTCATTAGAATTAAACTTGATTATACATGTGAAGCTCAGTAAGGCAGTATTAGATACTGGAGCAAGATACCTACATTTATTTCTTCACTGTGAGAATGTTAATAAATCTAAAAATCTGAGTTCTAGGAACAGGAAACTAGTTTAACAGTTTATCATCACAGCCTTCAGAGAATAGCAGTACAAGTTTTTCTGTGTAAGTGGACACAAGCAGAAAATATGGATTTGTTTTAAACTATTTTGCCAAATCACTCTAAAATTAACAAAACATAAATTATAAAAATTAACATATATGAATTTACATCTAATGATACAAAATTTAAAAGAGAAATTTTTTCTTAAAGTAAGAGAATAGATGTTGGTATTATAGAGAACTGTTATGACTATGTCTTTGGCACTATTCAAACAGTGCATGTAATTTAACATCTGCACTTGAGTTTCCTAATCTGTAGAATGTATAGTAATTTCATTGCGTTATTGGGGAGAATAAATGAACAAATGTATATAAAATGCTCGGTACAGAGCAAACCCTCAACAAATGCTGGTTTTCTACCAAAGTAATTCCCCAAAGTGGTTCACCAATACTGTATCTTTCTTAACACAAACAGTATCTCAATAATTGTGGTGAACAAGCAATTTTCCAATTATATTTATAACTAAATTTGACTTCCAAAATTAAGTCTGGTTACAAACATGGGTATGATTTTTTTTTTTTTTAAGAAAAACCAAAAGGGTTTTTTGAGATGGTCTCTTAGGTCATAGGATTTCAACATTCCTCAATTTTTTTCTAAAGAAGATTCTCCAAATATAAAGAACATTAACATATGGTTCACAGTAATAATCCGATTAAAATTTCAGGATTTGTAAATTATTATTTCTCAAAGAGATAGTTGATTATATCACAATTAAATGGAAACAGAACTAGATTATGAGACTCAGTAAAGTGCATTGTGGGAAAATGAAAAGACTACTGATCAAAGGAGGGTTCCTCCTCACAGAAAAACCAAGCTAAAGGGTCTCAGAGGGCTGGTCCTTCTGTTTACATCACATTAATCAAGGTCTCAAGTCACTGTGTTTACAATCTTCTTAAAAGGAAGACAGGAGAGCAGTGCTTTGAGAATATGCATTTCTCCTTAAGGATGCATTATCTTTCTCATTAGTTTCCACATCCTCTGGAGAAAGAAGTAAAGTCAAAAATTTGCTTCAAATTTAAACCTATAAATTTGTCAATGTGAATTGCTGCTTTCTTCCCAAAGGCATTTGAAACAATTTACTTTTCATATTCGTCACAAGCTAAATATGATCCCAGCCTTCTCTTAAAAAAGGACTCTTAAGGCTGAGAGAATACAGGTATGTGGTTCCCCCCAGCGGCCACCGAGAACGTCAGCCCAGTTCAGAGACACAGTGAGGGGAAAGTGATGCTTTGAATCACCGCCAGCAAAAGCCCGTTGTCCAATCTTCTTCACCACCTGGTAACAGCTGGTGTGTATGTAAAGACGAGATGAAAAACGGATAGAGGTCAAATCCAGGAGGACTTCCCTTGTATAGCAAATCAATTTAAGGCAACGAAAGTACCAAGATAAAATTTCCAAGAACTTCTGAAGCTTAAAAACCATGGCTAAACTTTAGGGAGAAGAGACGGCAAGGAAGAAGACAGGAGCAAGGCTTCATTCACTTCACATAGCATCTCGTTAATAGTTTCAGATTTAGAAAAGTAGAAGAACTTTTCCCCTGTAACACCAGGGGAAAAGCTAATACCAGACTATTCCCAAACTGACAAGTAATTTGGAATGAAAACCGACACAATAAAAAATTCTTAATGTACAGAATATATTCCAGCTGAGAGTCTTCAATATCAGCAACTCCCAAAGGTTCCAGGCAGTCATATGGCGATTGATAGCACCAAAACTTCTCAGCCTTGACCCAGGTTTCAACCATGTCCCACATACAACATTGCCTTGGTTCTCTTGAGGGTTCAGCCTTCATAGCAGCCTCTAAATTCAAAGCATAGTTTCTGAGAAGGGAAAATACTTTGGAACAAAGATGAGAAGATATATTTGCCTTCCAAATTTATAAGCCTCTATATTCACCAGCACCAGTCAGCCCACAAGCACTATGCACAGACAATTCACAACAAGTTAAGAGCTGGGGAGGGATGCTAGGCTAACCCCTCCTACCAACAAGCCTGACTCATCAATTCTCATAAGTTGTCCCCCCTCTTAAATGCGTCTCCTTAACTAATGCATGCATAAACCTCTCCCTGCCTTTCTCCCTTTTCTGATCCCTTTCTCTTTCTGTTTTTACCTCTCTCCGGCCTCTCCTCCCTAATACAGCCACCTGTACCAGGTCAATTTGCCCTGCCTCCAAATACTGTTCTTTTCTAGGTTTAGAGATTGACTCCTCTCTGACTTTTGTTTCCCTTAATCTTCTTCTAATGAATTTTCCTCAGCATCCTGCTATTACTAACATGGGAAGCAGTCTGTTAAGGGATAAATTACTGAAGAGGCTCTACTACAAATCACTATAGAGTCATAGAGCTTAGAGCCCCAAAGGGTCTCAAAATATAACGTAACAGAGCTTTCAGCTTACAGGCTGTTAAGGTGCCTCTTTGAATTTTCCAGATGCTGAAATTGAGGCTTAAAGCAGGTAACTGTCTTGCCTGCTGACAATTACCTGGAATTTTCAGCTTCTTAAGACAGAATATTTCCCATTATAAACATTACCTCTTACGCATAACAACATGGAACAACTTTTGAGGAAAGGGTTAGGTTTATCGTACTATTTGAGCATTGTCACTTAAATAAAAAGCCACCTGACAATACTTATATTTGAATTCCAGTACTAGAAACAATCTATTTTTTAATTACAACTACTTTGTCTTTTACATTCTTCTTTTTTCCCTTCACTTCAATATGAATAATTAACCCTTTTTTTGATAAATGCCTGTTCCCCGGTTATTGTGTATGAATACGAATATGTTCTCATTTTAAGGTATATTGTTTTCACCTGCTAGCTGTCATGAAGAATTGCATCTGCAAAAAATGAGCCTTCCTTGTAGTTTTTTATGTTTTGTTTTGCCCACGAAGGTTAATTGCAGTTCTGCTTCCATAGCTTCCCTACTGCTGTGGAGTTAACCATGGGTTTGCTGCACTGGGGAAGGTTTATCAAAGGTCTGCAATCCAAAACAAGGGCAACAATAAATACCAATTAGACCCAGGCCCTCTGCTCCCACTGCCTTCACAGTTTAAAGCAGCAAACCCAGCATTTGACCTCAGTGAGACTGGACTCTCCTACAGCCCCTGAGGAGGGTGGCTGAGGGACCTGTTTCCAATGTAGCTTTTGGATCACAAGTTTTCCTTCCTGATTGAGATGATGTAGAGGCGCTGGTGAGCAGCATTCCTGCTCTGTACCTTCTCCAAGCAGCTTCTCTTGGGAGTCTGCAATTGTATCAGGCCCTAGCTAATCTGTTAGGAGTAAGTGACATGTGAATCTGTCACCTGAAGTTTATTTTGTCACAGGCTAATAATTCAAGAAATTGAAGATTGTGAGATAAGGAACATGCAGTGCAAATTAAAAACTACATATACTTTCCAACTTTGACAGAAATATGCATTTCTCACCTGTCTTGTATATTTCCCTTTATAAAATTACTCGCTTTCTAAAATAGAAAATATAAATATAGCTCTCTCAAAACATATAAAGATGTAGAGCTATATAAACTGTTCTATCACATAAGATGGGATTCCTTTAAAACAAGTAAACAGAAAATCACTAGTAATTTAACAAAATCTTTGGAACATCAACACAAATACTAGCTACAGTGACCTCTAGTGTTCTTAAGGCTAAACAATCAACAGTTATAAAAACAGCTGCTTGCCCCATTCATTGTGGTTAGCAAATATCAAATCAAATTGTAATTTCTGAAAATAAAAGAGCTCTCACTAGTAAGTCTGGCTTTATGAATCACCATCTCCATGGAAGGAAAATATGACAATAAAATTAAAGAATTTTTAACTATTAACATCGCACCATTCTAATGATTATCTTTTTCATTTTTGTCTTTAACTTTCCAGTCATTGTTCACATGTATACATATTAATACATTCAATATTACATATTTTATCCCATATAGTATGGTAATCAATTTTTTGTAATTTTAGAAAAAATATCTTATTTTCTTGACTCTCAAGTTGGAAATCAGGAGTTATAAACAGAGATATCAAAGGGTTTATCACTGGAAATGTGTTAGGTGCTGCCTTTACACTTAAGTGCTTTTTGTGACATGATTTTACCTCCATCTCCCAAAATATAGGTCCTATCTTCCACAAAGGAGTTAACTAAATATCAAAATCAGGTAATTAGAATATAGAGAACAAATACCTAAGAGTAAATTTCTGAGCTACAGGATGCCTGTAATTCTGTTGTTCGGATTCTCTTTCCTGCAGGAATGACAAATCAATCCATTTATATAGCAGTTTGCCCTAAGAGGATATGCAAAACAGAATTTGTTTAACTATGAGATGCATTATTATTTTAGCTCTAATAACCTGGTAAAAAACTCTTGCAATCTACACTTTTTCAGAAAACCAAGTTCTATCTACACAGGTCCTACAAATTGATAAGCAAGGGTTCAAACTACGGGAATAAGAGATTTACATTTCTCTTCTAATGAATCTCATCCTCCAAAAAGAAACAGTGACTGAAAACAAACATTTTTAGAATGTCTTCATTTGTATCTTTCATTGGTTCTGATGTTAGGACAGCCCTCTCGTCTCATCCATCCAGTAAAGTGGCAGGCACAGTGAGCTCAGAATAAAATAGTTAAGTGACAATGATATGTGAGCTGGGCCTCAGGAAACTATGGAAAGGCCACAGCTCATCTTTTTAAGAAGTCACTCAAATCATTAGCTCATATTTCATGAAATATTGCATTTTCATCTTATCCTTTCTGCTCCTGTTATGAATGGAGACCAACAGTCAAGAAAAATGAAAGATTAGAAATAATTCACCTTAAACTGAAGTTAGGACTGCTTTTTATGTATGACTGCTTCCAACTATGTATGTCATTTAGCCATCAAGTCACTGAACCAAAGCTGATTTTTATTATTTAGGTTTATAGGGATTTTTTTAAAAAGAGGGAATGAATTTGTATGTAGGTAGTTGGGGAAGCTTTTAAAAGATACATAAACTAAAGGTGAGTTCGACACTCTAATAAAGGGACATAGAGGTTGAGACACTGAATCACCAGGAAAATTAAAGTCAAAAGTTAGAGAAAGATGAGCTTTCCTCTTCCCCTCTTTTAAGTTGACAAGTAAAGATCAGAGTGATGCAAGAGCTAAGAAAAAACACTTGAGGATTATATTGGGACAATAAAGTTTCAAGTGCTTCCCCAAAGGGGTGACCACGAGGATGTAGCCCAGAGAGTAGAACACTGAACTCATGATGATACCAGAAACTCCAGAAGGGAAACTAGATCAAAAACATTTTCTATATATTCAGAAACCCCAAATATAAGGAAGAGCATCCATAATATCGTGATATTAAGGTCTATGGGAATTTTCTGCTTCTACATCATTTATTAACTTGATGCTTGTTATTTTAGACCTCTTTTTTAATGAACTTGTAACAAGAGTTCAAGAAATAAAAAGGTAAAAGAAAAATCTGTTCACTTACACGCAAGAATGAGGATAAATCTGTGCCAAGAAGATATTTCTGAGCTAAGAGATCTTAAGACCTTCCTGGGTCTCATAAAAAAGTAACAATTTTACACAATTTTACCTTCTTCCCCAAAAGGTAATAACTCCTTAAGTTGTCTAGGTTAACTTTTAAATTACTTCTGTAACCCTGAGTGTCCATTTATTGTATATTTAGCCATTTTAATTAATATTATAAAATATATACTAAAAATTGCAAAAAATTGATTAAAGAAATTTAAAAAGACACAAATAAATGGAAACATATCCCATGTTCATGAATTGGAAGACTTAATATTGTTAAAATGCCCATATTACTCAAAGCAATCTACAGATTCAATGCAGTCCCTATCAAAATCCCAATGGCATTTTTAACAGAAATAGGCAAAAACAATTCTACAATTTACATGGAGCCATGAAAGACCATGAATAACTAAATTAATCCTGAGCATGAAGAACAACGCTGGAGGCATCACACTGCCTGATTTCAAAATATATTACAAAGCTACAGTAATCAAAACATTATAGTACTGGCATAAAGACAGAGAGACAAACCAATAGTATAAAAAGACCAGAAAAAAATCCATGCATATACCGTCGACTGACCTTTGACAAGGGTGTCAAGAATACACAGTGGGGACAGTCTCTTCAAAAAATGGTGTTGGAAAAACTAGATATCCACATGCAAAAGAATGAAATTGGACCTTTATCTTACACCACACACACACACACCCACACACACACAAATTCAAAATGGAATGAAGACTTAAATGTAAGATCTAAAACTGTAAAACTCCTAGAAGAAAAACATAAGAGAAAAGCTTCATGTCATTGTCTTGACAATAACGTCACAGATACAATACGAAAAGCACAGGCAACAGAAGTAAAATCAGACAATTGGGACTACATCAAACTAAAAAGTTTTGCACAGCAAAGGAAACAATTAACAGAGTGAAAAGGTAACCTATGGAATGGAAAAAAATATTTGAAAACCACATATTGGATAAGGGATTAATCTCCAAAATATATAAGAAGCTCTTAAAATCCAATAAAAAAAATAATAACCCAATTTAAAAATGGGCTAAGGACTTTTTTTTTAATTTTTTAATTTATTTTATTTATTTTTTTATACAGCAGGTTCTTATTAGTCATCAATTTTATACACATCAGTGTAAACATGTCAATACCAATCACCCAATTCATCACACCACCACCACCACCCCCCGCAGCTTTCCCCCCTTGGTGTCCAGATGTTTGCTCTCTATATCTGTGTCTCAATTTCTGCCCTGCAAACCAGTTCTTCTGTACCATTTTTCTAGGTTCCACATACATGTGTTAATATATGATATTTGTTTTTCTCTTTCTGACTTACTTCACTCTGTATGAGTCTCTAGATCCATCCACGTCTAAACAAATGACCCAATTTTGTTCCTTTTTATGGCTGAGTAATATCCCATTGTATATATGTACCACAACTTCTTTATCCATTCATCTGTCGATGGGCATTTAGGTTGCTTCCATGACCTGGCTATTGTAAATAGTGCTGCAATGAACATTGGGGTGCGTGTGTCTTTTTGAATTATGGTTTTCTCTGGGTATACGCCCCATAGTGGGATTGCTGGATCATATGGTAATTCTATTTTTAGTTTTTTAAGGAACCTCCATACTGTTCTCCAGAGTGGCTTTATCAATTTACATTCCCACCAACAGTGCAAGAGGGTTCCCTTTTCTCCACACCCCTCCATCATTTGTTGTTTGTAGATGTTCTGATGATGCCCATTCTAACTGGTGTGAGGTGATACCTCATTGTAGTTCTTGTTTGCATTTCTCTAATAATTAGTGATGTGCAGCTTTTCATGTGCTTCTTGGCCATCTGTATGTCTTCTTTGGAGAAATGTCTATTTAGATTTTCTGCCCATTTTTGGATTGGGTTGTTTGTTCTTTTAATATTGAGCTGCATGAGCTGTTTATATATTTTTGAGATTAAACCTTTGTCTGTTGATTCGTTTGCAAACATTTTCTCCCATTCTGAAGGTTTTCTTTTCGTCTTCTTTATGGTTTCCTTTGCTGTGAAAAAGCTTTGAAGTTTCATTAGGTCCCATTTGTTTATTTTTGTTTTTATTTCCATTTCTCTAGGAGGTGGATCAAAAAAGATCTAGCTGTGATTTATGTCAAAGAGTGTTCTTCCTATGTTTTCCTCTAAGAGTTTTATAGTGTCCGGTCTTACATTTAGGTCTCAAATCCATTTTGAGTTTATTTTTGTGTATGGTGTTAGAGAGTGTTCTAATTTCATTCTTTTACATATAGCTATCCAGTTTTCCCACCACCACTTATTGAAGAGACTGTCTTTTCTCCATTGTCTATCCTTGCCTCCTTTGTCATAGATTAGTTGACCACAGGTGCGTGGGTTTATCTCTGGGCTCTCTATCTTGTTCCATTGATCTATGTTTCTGTTTTTGTGCCAGTACCATATTGTCTTGATTACTGTAGCTTTGTAGCATACTCTGAAGTCAGGGAGTCTGATTCCTCCAGCTCTGTTTTTTCCCCTCAAGACTGCTTTGGCTATTCGGGGTCTTTTGTGCCATTGGTAATTTGATAGAGATTGCACTGAATCTGCAGATTGCTTTGGGTAGTATAGTCATTTTCACAAAATTGATTCTTCCAATCCAAGAACATGGTATATCTCTCCATCTGTTGGTATCATCTTTAATTTCTTTCATCAGTGTCTTATACTTTTCTGCATACAGGTCTTTTGTCTCCCTTGGTAGGTTTTTTCCTAGGTATTTAATTCTTTTTGTTGCAATGGTGAATGGGAGTGTTTCCTTCATTTCTCTTTCAGATTTTTCATCATTAGTGTATAGGAATGCAAGAGATTTCTGTGCATTAATTTTGTATCCTGCAACTTTACCAAATTCATTGATTAGCTGTAGTACTTTTCTGGTGGCATCTTTAGGATTCTCTACGTATAGTATCATGTCATCTGCAAACAGTGACAGTTTTATGACTTCTTTTCCAATTTGTATTTCTTTTTCTTCTCTGATTGCCGTGACTAGGACTTTCAAAACTATGTTGAATAATAGTGGTGAGAGTGGACAACCTTTTCTTGTTCTTGACCTTAGAGGATATGCTTTCTGTTTTTCACCATTGAGAATGATGTTGGCTGTGGGTTTGTCATATATGGCCTTTATTATGTCGAGGTAGGTTCCCTCTATGCCCACTTTCTGGAGAGTTTTTATCATAAATGGGTGTTCAATTTTGTCAAAACCTTTTCCTGCATCTATTGAGATGATCATATGGTTTTTATTCTTCAATTTGTTAATATGGTGTATCACACTGATTGATAATATTGAAGAATCCTTGCATCCCTGGGATAAATCCTACTTGATCATGGTGTATGATCCTTTTAATGTGTTGTTGGATTCTGTTTGCTAGTATTTTGTTGAGGATTTTTGCATCTGTGTTCATCAGTGATATTGGTCTGTCATTTTCTTTTTTTGTAGTATCTTTGCCTGGTTTTGGTATCAGGGTGATGGTGGCCTCACAGAATGAGTTTGGGAGTGTTCCTTCCTCTGCAATTTTTTGGAAGAGTTTGAGAAAGACAGGTGTGAGCTCTTCTCTAAATGTTTGATAGAATTCACCTGTGAAGCCATCTGGTCCTGGACTTTTGTTTGTTGGAAGACTTTTAATCACAGTTTCAATTTCATTACTTGTGATTGGTCTGTTCATATTTTCTATTTCTTCCTGGTTCAGTCTTGGAAGTTTATACCTTTCTAAGAATTTGTCCATTTCTTCCAGGTTGTCCATTTTATTGGCATAGAGTTGCTCGTAGTAGTCTCTTAGGATGCTTTGTATTTCTGTGGTGTCTGTTGTAACTTGTCCTTTTTCATTTCTAATTTTATTGATTTGAGTCCTCTCCCTCTTCTTCTTCATGAGTCTTGATAATGGTTTATCAATTTTGTTTATCTTCTCAAAGAACCAGGTCTTAGTTTTATTGATCTTTGCTATTGTTTTCTTTGTTTCTATTTCATGTATTTCTGCTCTCATCTTTATGATTTCTTTCCTTCTGCTAACTTTGGGTTTTGTTTGTTCTTCTTTCTCTAGTTCCTTTAGGTGTAAGGTTAGATTGTTTGAGATCTTTCTTGTTTCTTGAGGTTGGATTGTATAGCTATAAACTTCCCTCTTAGAACTGCTTTTGCTGCATTGCATAGGTTATGGATCGTCGTGTTTTCATTGTCACTTGACTCTAGGTATTTTTTGATTTCCTCTTTGATTTCTTCAGTGATCTCTTGGTTATTTAGTAACGTATTGTTTAGCTTCCATGTGTTTGTGTTTTTTTACTTTTTTTTTCCCTGTAATTCATTTCTAATTTCATAGCGTAGTGGGCAGAAAAGATGCTTGATATGATTTCAATTTTCTTAAATTTAATGAGGCTTGATTTGTGACCCAAGATGTGATCTATCCTGGAAAATGTTCTGTGTCCACTTGAGAAGAAAGTGTAATCTGCTGTTTTTGAATGGAATGTCCTGTAAATACCAATTAAATCTATCTGGTCTATTGTGTCATTTAAAGCTTCTGTTTCCCTATTTATTTTCATTTTGAATGATCTGTCCATTGGTGTAAGTGAGGTGTTAAAGTCCCCCACTATTATTGCGTTACTGTCGATTTCCTCTTTTATAGCTGTTAGCAGTTGCCTTATGTATTTGAGGTGCTCCTATGTTGGGTGCATAAATATTTATAATTGTTATATCTCCTTCTTGGATTTATCCCTTGATCAGTATGTAGTGTCCTTCCTTGTCTCTTATAACATTCTTTATTTTAAAGTCTATTTTATGTGATATGAGTATTGCTACTCCAGCTTTCTTTTGATTTCCATTTGCATGGAATATCTTTTTCCATCCCCTCACTTTCAGTCTGTATGTGTCCCTAGGTCTGAAGTGGGTCGCCTGTAGACAGCATATAGATGGGTCTTGTTTTTGTATCCATTCAGCAAGCCTGTGTCTTTTGGTTGGAGCATTTAATCCATTCACATGTAAGGTAATTATTGATATGTATGTTCCTATTACCATTTTCTTAATTGTTTTGGGTTTGTTTTTGTAGGTCCTTTTCTTCTCTTGTGTTTCCCACTTAGAGAAGTTCTGTTGGCATTTGTTGTAGAGGTGGCTTGGTGGTGCTGAATTCTCTTAGCTTTTGCTTGTCTGTAAAGCTTTTGATTTCTCCATCAAATCTGAATGAGATCCTTGCTGGGTAGAGTAATCTTGGTTGTAGGTTCTTCCCTTTCATCACTTTAAGTATATCATGCCACTCCCTTCTGGCTTGTAGAGTTTCTGCTGAGAAATCAGCTGTTAACCTTATGGGAGTTCCCTTGTATGTTATTTGTCCTTTTTCCCTTGCTGCTTTCAAGAATTTTTCTTTGTCTTTAATTTTTGCCAGTTTGATTACTATGTGTCTCGGTGTGTTTCTCCTTGGGTTTATCCTGTATGGGACTCTCTGTGCTTCCTGGACTTGGGTGGCTATTTCCTTTCCCATGTTAGGGAAGTTTTCAACTATAATCTCTTTAAATATTTTCTCGGGTCCTTTCTCTCTCTCTTCTCCTTCTGGGACCCCTATAATGCGAATGTTGTTGCATTTAATGTTGTCCCAGAGGTCTCAGGCTGTCTTCACTTCTTTTCATTCTTTTTTCTTTAATTTGTTCCACAGCAGTGAATTCCACCATTCTGTCTTCCAGGTCACTTATCCGTTCTTCTGCCTCAGTTATTCTGCTATTGATTCCTTCTAGTGTAGTTTTCATTTCAGTTATTGTATTGTCCATCTCTGTTTGTTTGTTCTTTAATTCTTCTAGGTCTTTGTTAAACATTTCTTGCATCTTCTCGATCTTTGCCTCCATTCTTTTTCTGAGGTCCTGGATCATCTTCTCTATCATTATTCTGAATTCTTTTTCTGGAAGGTTGCCTATCTCCACTTCATTTAGTTGTTTTTCTGGGGTTTCATCTTGTTCCTTCATTTGGTACATAGCCCTCTGCCTTTTCATCTTGTCTATCTTTCTGTGAATGTGGTTTTTGTTTCACAGGCTGCAGGTTTGTAGTTATTCTTGCTTCTTCTGTCTGCCCTCCTATTGAGCCTTTTGGGCTAAGGACTTTTAATAGACATTTTTCCAAAGAAGACATACAAATGGCCCTCAGGTGTATGACAAAATGCTCAACGTCACTAATCATCAGAGAAATGCAAATCAAAACCACAATAAGGCATCATCTCAAAATTGTCAAAATGGCTATTATCAAAAAACAAAGACAAGGATGACAACAGTGTCATCCTTGCATACTGTTAGTGGAAAATTAGAGCCCTTGCACACTGTTAGTGGGAATTCAAAATGATGCAGTTGCTATGGAAAACAGTATAGAATTTCCTCAAGAATTAAAAATAGAGGTACTGTATGATCCAGCAATCCCACCTCTGGGTATTTATCCAAAAGAAGTGACATGAGGTTCTCCAAGAGATATAGGACTCCCATATTCATTGCAGTACTATTCACAATAGCCAAGATGTGGAAACAACCTAACTATCCAACAATAATGAATGAATAAAGAAAATGTAGTATATACATACAATAAAATACTGTTCTGCCTTTTAAAAATAAGAAAATTCTGCAATAAGAGATAATATGAATGAACCTTGAAGACGTTATGCTAAGTAAAATAAGCTAGTTACAGAAAGACAAAGACTGCATGATTCCACTTATATGAAGTATCTAAAATAATCAAATTCATAAAATCAAAGAGTAGAATGGTGGCTGCCGGGGGCTGAAGGAGAGGGAGATGGGCAGTTACTAATCAATAGGCATAAAGTTTCAGTTAAACAAGATGAGTAAGCTCTAGAGATCTGCTATATAGCATTGTACCAATAGCAAACAATAATGTACACTTACAATTTTAAGAGGGTAAATCTCATGTTAATTCTCACCATAATAAAATAAAAATTTTAATGACATTTGAAAAAAGTATTAAATATAATGAATGCACTAAATTTCTACCTGTAAAAAGTATTAGTCAAATTAAAATAAAAACACTTTAAATATTTTAAATATTTTGCAATAGTTTTACTCTGATAAGCAGATACAAATGACATTACTCAAGAATATAAATCTTTTTTCCATTTATAGGGAAAATAGGAGGATGTACTAGTTATTATATGGACATACCTTACCAGGCCTTCTATGCTCTGATTACATCCTATGTCTAAATAAATCCTCCTCAAAATATCTGTTCCTCCTGGAAGGTACTATCTTTTAATAAGGCTAATAATATCCACTCCACAGGGATATTTTAATCATTAAATGAAACAAAGGTCACACAGTGCCTCGAATACCTCCTAACACAAAACAGGCAAATAAGGAATGATAATGATTCCACTTTTCAAAGACAGCATGCTTTTGTCACAACACAGCCAAATTTACTGTACATCATCATATAACATCTTTTGTAAACTGCCCCAAATCCCTACAACTCCTTAAGTAAGGGGTTTTTTGCTGGGGTCCCATTGAGTTTTATTTAAATTTTAATCAACTTTATTTAGGTATGATTTACATGAAATAAAATGTGTCCATTTTAAGTGCATATTTTGATGAGTTTTAAAAAATACGTACACCCATGTAACAATGTCACCACCACAATCAAGAGATAAACATTTCCATTTTCCCCCAAAAGTTCTCTGATGCCCTTTGTAATCGATTCCCCTACCCCTGAGCCCCTGCAACCAGTGATCTACTTTCAATCATTACAGAGTAGCCTGTTCAGTAATTTCATATAAATGGAAATATACAGTATGTACTCTTTTGTGTATGGTTTGCTCAGGATAATGTTTTTAAGATTCACCCATATTTTTTGTATTAGTAAGTTTGTTCATTTTTACTGCCAAGTGATAATATATTGTATGGATTTACTACAATGTGTTTATTCATTTTCCTGTAAAGGATGTTTTGTTGGCTTATAGTTTTAGGCAACTATGATAAAGCTGCTATGAACATTCTTGTACAAAGTGCTCATATATTTTCCTTTTGCTTGGATAAATAACTAGGAGTGGAATTGTGGGTCCTGTAGTAACTATATATTTAACTTAAATGGAACTGTCAAACTATTTTCCAAATGGTCGTATCATGTTATTTTTCCACCAGCAATGTATGAAATTTCTGCTTGTTTTTCATGGTTGCTAACACTTGGTATTGTTTGTCTTTTTATTTAGCCATTCTAATAAGTATAGAATAATATCCTACTGTGGTTTTAATTTTGTATTTTCCTTTTGACTAATGACGTTAGCATCTTTTCCTGTTTATTGGCCATTCATATATCTTCCTTTTTGAAGTGTCTGTTAAAATATTTTGCCAACCTTTAAACCCTTAATTAAAGTTTTTAAATTGTCTGATTCCTTCTGAATATCTGGGACACGACCCATGAAAGCACCTCTCTTGATGGTGGTTCCAGTGTAAGCAGCTCCTGAGCCAAATTTAACTAAGATTTAATACTTGAGGTGACTGATGCAACACAGTGGGATAGAGAGCAAAAGAGCAAACAATATTGAGAACTGAATCCAAAGAAAAGCTGAGACAGGAAAAAGAGAAAATACAACATAGTTGGCGGTCAGGATCAGGAGAGAATCAGGCTTTAAAAATTGGTTAAGGATAAATTTCAAAACAAGGACTGTGAACAATGAATGTAAGGTAAAGTTCTTTTATGTGGTACTGAGTGTTTTTAAGGAGTCAGGCATGGATATTTACAGAAGTCAAAGAAGATTGGATGAATATGAAAATGTCACCTTCATAAGCTTTCATCTTGTTGGTTTGAGTTTAGTACTTTAATAGTATGTCAAGTTGTCACTGACTTCTTGTCCTAACCGAGAAAGCAGCCTCCAGTTAACAGAGCAAGAGATGGAGTTTAGAAAACGTGGCTTTTACCCTGATATGTTTGTGATTAACACATTGTAACCTTGCCAAAATACTTCATCTGTCTACATCTCAATTTCCCCAACAATCGTATATAAGCAGCTTGATTTACAGAAGCTGTATCCCTAACCTTTTGCACAAGTAAGAGCAAATATGCAACAAAATACTTTGTATTAATACCACGAGCCCCAGAAACCTTCACAGAAACTCAAATGCTAAAGATTGCTCGCAGTCGTGCTGAATGTGTAGTCTAAACACAGAGAGGTTGTGCAAAATGCTTCCACTACAAAAATTAAATAATATGTATAAAGTGAAAGGTGCAATGTTCAAGAATCCCATCTGACACGCTTGCCTTCAGCACTGCCACATCAGGAAAGCAGGGGTGTGATCACAATGCTGGCTTCCTGGTGTTATTCCTTTGTTTTTTCTTCTACATCTTTGAATCGCAGTCATGTCAGCCTTCCTCAGTCAGAGAAATCACAATGACTTAGGGAAGTTGAAGGAGATATGCTGAGAGCCTCCTTGCACATGTCTCTCAGCCGCCCTGGAGGAGTAGTACATCAACATTCATCTCTGAACCTTTCTGAGGGAAGGCTTATCATAGGGTCCCTGTTTCAGCAAGCACATACGGAATGCCCACTCTGGACACTGCAACAGCAACAAGGCTTACCTTAGTTTTCTATTACATTATTTTCCTTTTAGGGGAAACATGCTAGTAGCATTGGCTGGCAGAAAAGTAAAAAGAGAGCAAGATCTCTACAATGTCTATCTCCCTTGATATTTTCACTGACGTGTCTGCAGAGAATTTTTTTATACCATAGATATTTTCCATTACAGATTAGGGAAAAAGGGAAAACCTAAGTTACTATCATTTTTATATAAAGTAGAAAACAAAAAACATATATCTTAAAACTTAAGGTTAAATAAAAGTATTTGCTTGTGCAATAACAAATAAACTGAAATAAAAATAGACAAGAAGGAATGATAACTTCAAAAAACTAAACAACATAAAGGAATTAATTTTTGATACAATCAGCTCGGTGCTTTGCAATGACCTAGAGGGGTGGGATAGGGAGGGTGGGAGGAAGGCTCAAGAGGGAGGGGATATGAGGACATATGTATGCACATGGCTGATTCACTTTGCTGTACAACAGAAACTAACACAGTATTGTGAAGCAATTATACTCCAATAAAGATCTATTCAAAAAAAATTTTTCTACAGACAAGTCTTCAAATTTAATCAACTCCACCCCATAGGAAAAGGATAAAGAGCTATCATATGCAACTCAGAGAAGAGGAAACCCAAAAGGTTAACAAGAAAATGAAGAGATGTTCAAGTTCATTATTAACCAGAGATATGCAAATTTAAACCCCAGTGAAATTTAAGTCTAAATGCTACAGACTAGCAAAAATCATAAAGCAATAGGAAGTCAAGCCTTGATGGGAATTCGGTGATCAGGCATAGCAGGCACTGTTGGTGTGTCAGCCACCCTGGAGAAGAGCACACTGGCAGTATCCAATCAAGTTAAATATTTTCCTGGGTATTTGTCCCATAGAATTCCAACAGATCTATAAGTGGGAAAGCATGACGATGTTCATTATAGTGTGGCTGGTGGTGATGGGCAGTAGAGGCGATCTGGATGTCCTTCCTTGGGCAAGTGGACAGATACAATATGGTGAACATTACAAAGTACTATGTAGTAGTTAGAATGAACACACCAGATAGAGTGGGGAAAAAAATGTGCAAACAAAAATGATAATAGCACAATAACATTTATGTGATTTTTTAATCATTAATGTATCCTCAATGTACACATTAAGAAAACTATAGATTTAAAACAATCAACATGTTCAAAAGAATAGATGTTATATATATTAAAATGATTGCCCTTAAAGAACAGGTATGTAAATGGGAAATAAAAATAAGAGTAAGTAAATAAATAAAACAAGAGAGGGGCCTTGTAGGACAAATGATGGTGGATAACTTAAGACCAAAAATGATAATCAAAGAGGGAGAGAGAGAGAGAGACAGAAACAGAGACAGAGAAAGAAAATGCTACTAGTACCAAAATAATTAACTACTGCCTCATTTTTGTCTCCATACCCTTTTTTGGGAAAGTGACAGGCTTCTAGAGCACAGATAAACCAGAAATATTTTTTATAGGGAGACAAATTTTCTTCAGAGTATGAAGATAGAGAGAGTTTTGATCATATTACTCCTAAAATTCATCTTGCCACACTGTGACAAGCAACAGAGAGAAATAGATGTTATTGTAATAGCCAAGTTAGCCACCTTTAAAATAAGGCCCTTTATGCCACTGTTAGCAAACCAACTTAGAAAAGGTAGGGCTAGCCTAGAGCACGTAGTAAACATAATACGCTTATGTTAACCCTCAGAAAGGATAGCACCCCCAATATCTTTACAACATAACAATCCTCTGGATTTATCGTTAGAAATATACTTTAAAAACTATGAAGATGTACCTTTACTTGTTTCTTTTAAAAAGTAATATCAATCTCTGGAAATCTCTAAGAAAAATAATAACAATTGAACTCTACCTTAGAGGTGTATAGTTGAACTTGGGCTTGGAGGAAGAATTGAAATATTTCAAAACTCCTGTCTTCTATAAAGAATAATCTGTCCCTTTTATTGAATAAGAGCCTGATGAATTTCAGTGGTCCAAGAAAGACAGAAAGTGAAGGCAGCGTGCCAGCTCCTACACTTAAAGTGGTGTTAACAGCTGCTGTGGGGAAAAATGGGATTCCATGATCAAATGGTTTGATAAACTGTGGGTTAAAAGGAGTTTCACATACATAAACTACAGGACTTGTCGATCCTATACTATGCCAATGTGCACTGTGAATATTCCAGATGTAAATAGGACCCAGAATTTCCTGATTTCTCTAACTATGGACACCGTTCAATATCGAGAACTTTCGGAGACTAGTGTTCTTTCACATATACATCAAGAAATGTTACTCTAGGTCAGGCATTACCATATCCAGTTGATCATCAAAATCACCTGGAGATATATGTAGATATATGTAGACAGCTATAGCTTTATAGATATATAAATATAGACTGCGGGTACCATCCAGACTGACAGACTCAGAATTTCTGGGGAAGATGAGGAAAGGAGCATAGGAAGTCCAGAAATTTGTGTTTTTAATAAACTCTCCGGGTAATTTTGTTAATTAACCCAATTGGAATATCATGCATAGATAAAGACTTAGGTATACAAGGCTTTTCAAAAGTCTTTGTGTAGTTTTAAGCTTTAATAATTTCAGAAGTATAATGCTATTAACTTAGAAAAAACATTCAAAAGGTCATTTAAATTTTTTAAATACTGATGTTTCTTGTTAAAATTTAACATAACCACTGTCTCATATTACACATTACTGTAGCCGATTTTCAAACTTTGCAAAAAAAATTACAAGGATTGCATTTGTAATCCTAGCCTTAACATCACTCAAAGAATGAGGTATTGAAACATATACAACAGTTCTGATGTCACCCCACAAGAGTGTAAGGGATAGAGATCAGGTTACCAAAGTGGCCAAGGAAAAGGACATTTTCTACCAGAAACTGTGGCAGTGGCACAAAAAAAGTTAAAAATTTGCTTTTTATTGTTTTTACTTAAGCCATTACTTCAACAATCTGTTACTGTATCTGAAGTGTAACAGTATTAGATACTCGTTATGATTATTTGAGGAATAAGAGGGCCCAAACTGTTTTCTACATTATCAAAGTAAATTTACATTCACTGTAATTGCAATGTGTATTATACTTTTAAGAAAAGTAGCAATCCATGAACTGCGCAATTGTGAGTCTTACATTAACAAGATTTTCATTTAACAAAAATGCCCATTCCTCAATCATTACAGGTAAATGATAAATTAAAATTCTCATTTAAATAAAGTTGCAGAGAATAATATTTGTAGAGAGGTATTTGAATAAAACTGTTTAGTAATAAAAATTGTGGAGATGATTTTTTAAAAAGACCTCACTAAATCTTTACAGTGTAAATGCATGATGTTCTTCTTGTAATTGACTAGTAATGAATGGAACGTATCAAAAAGAGGTACTTAGGGCTTCCCTGGTGGTGCAGTGGTTGAGAGTCTGCCTGCCAATGCGGGGGACACGGGTTCGGGCCCTGGTCTGGGAGGATCCCACGTGCCGCGGAGCAACTGGGCCCGTGAGCCACAGCTACTGAGCCTGCGCATCTGGAGCCTGTGCTCCGCAGCAAGAAAGGCCGCGATAGTGAGAGGCCCGCACACCGCAATGAAGAGTGGCGCCCACTTGCCACAACTGGAGAAAGCCCTTGCACAGTGCCAACACAGTCAAAAAAATAAATAAATAAGTTTATATATTTAAAAAAAGAGGTACTTAAAGACTAAAATGTATTTCAGGAGGACCAATCCAAAGTGTACAGACTAGGCATCTACTTACAAGGAGACACTTGAGGAGTATCAAAATCTGTGGAGGATGCAAGATGCAATAGAAAGAGGAAAAAACTAGAGGTTGTTTGATTAGGTCTCATGAACTATGCTGACATACATAGGTCAGTTTACTTATTTACCTATATTACCAATATCAGAGGCCTCACTTGTAAAAGCAAGGTCAGCCTCTCTATCCAAGCTGTTGTAGGATTATAGAGACTACTCATTCATTTATTCATTAATAACTATATTTAGATACCATTAAACCCTGGTGGTGATAAGAAAAGGAGATAAAGTCATGTGAGAAAGTGATTCTGTGTGTCTGTACATATGGTTGAGTAGACAAGGAAGTCCGAGATATGTGAGCCGAAATAATACATGGGAAAGCAGTTGGTATACATATTAAGCACTCAAAAAGTTTATGTATATTGTCTTCACAAATGTCCCAATTTTGTCCCCATATCTTTCACAAATAGCTAGACATGATGATAAAAAATCTCATCCAATTTGGCACAAACACCTGCTTTTCAAAAAGCTTTACTAAAATTCAGATTAGAAAATACTGTAAAGGAGAGGGTGAAAGAAGGAACTAACAGTTTCAGAGAACACACTGTTACTTTAAATTCTGAAAACAATCCAGTGAGGTTGATACTGTTAATACTCCCATTTTAGAACTGAGGAAGTTGAAGCTCAAAGAAGTTAAATGATTTTCCTAAAGTTATATAGCTAATATGTAATGATACTGAAGTTTGAACATGCATGTATCTAACTCCAAAGTCTTTTCTTTGCCAACATTATCACCAGAGATGGAATTACCATGAAGAAATGATATTTAAGCTTCTGGGCCTCATAACCACATGAGATTTTTGCAACACCCTCAGGAGGACCTTTAGCAACGTGGATAAAGAATGTAATAAATTCACACTGATGAAATAAATTGAAGATGGCACAAACAGATGGAAAGATACACAGTATTCTTGGATTGGAAGAATTAATATTGCTAAAATGACCATACTACCTAAGGCAATCTATAGACTCAGTGTAATCCCTATCAAACTACCAATGGCATTTTTCACAAAATGAGAACAAATAATTTTAAAATTTGTATGGAAACATGAAAGACCCTGAATAGCCAAAACAATCTTGAGAAAGAAGAACAAAGATCGAGGAATCAGGCTCCCTGACTCTAGACTATACAACAAAGCTACAGTTATCAAAACAGTATGATACTGGCACAAAAACAGAAATATAGGTCAATGGAACAGGATAGAAAGCCCAGAAATAAACCCAGGCATCTATGGTCAATTAATCTATGACAAAGGAGGCAAGACTATACAATGGAGAAAAGACAGTCTCTTCAATAAATGTTGCCAGGAAAACTGGACAGCTATGCATAAAAGAATGAAATTAAAACATACGGGGCTTCCCTGGTGGCTCAGTCGTTGAGAGTCCGCCTGCCGATGCAGGGTACACAGGTTCATGCCCCGGTCCAGGAAGATCCCACATGCCATGGAGCGGCTGGGCCCATGAGCCATGGCCGCTGAGCCTGCGCATCCAGAGCATGTGCTCCGCAACGGGAGAGGCCACAACAGTGAGAGGCCCGTGTACTGCAAAAAAAATAACACCATATACAAAAATAAACTCAAAATGGACTAAAGACCTAAATGTAAGACTGGAAACCATAAAACTCTTAGAAGAAAACACAGGTAGAGCACTCTTTGACATAAATTGTAGCAATATTTTTTTTTGGATTTGCCTCCTAAAGCAAAGGAAATAAAAGCAAAAATAAATAAATGGGACCTAATTAAACTTAAAAGCTTTTGCACAGCAAAGGAAATCATCAACAAAATGAAAAGACAACCTAGTGAAAGAGAGAAAATATTTGCAAATGATATGACTGATAAGGGGTTAATATCCAACATACATTTACAGTTCATACAACTCAACATCAAAAAAATCACCTGATTACAAAATGGGCAGAAGAACTGAATAGACATTTTTCCAAAGAAGAAATGCAGATGGCCAACTGGCATATGAAAAGATGCTCAACATCGTTAATCATCAGGGAAGTGCAAATCAAAACTACAATGAGAAAGCACCTTACACCTGTCAGAATGGCTATCATCAAAAAGACACATGATAATAAATGCTGGTGAGGATGTGGAGAAAAGGGAATCCTGGGACACTGTTAGTAGGAACGTAAACTGGTGCTGCCACTGTGGAAAACAGTATAGTGGTTCCTCCAAAAACTAAAAACAGAACTACCATATGACCCAGCAATTCCACTCCTGGGTACGTATCCCCAAAAAACAAAAACACTAATTCAGAAAGATACATACACTCCAGGTTCATAGTAGCATTATTTACAATTGCCAAGATATGGAAGGAACTTAGGTGTCCATCAACAGATGAACGGATAAAGAAGATGTGGTATATAAATACAATGGAATACTACTCAGCCATAAAAAAGAATAAAATTTTTTCATTTGCAACAAATGAGTCAGACAGAGGAAGACAAGTACTGTATGATATCACTTATATTTGGAACCAAAAAAATACAAACTAATGAATATAACAAAAAGAAGCAGACTCACAGATACAGAAAACAAACTAGTGGTTACCAGTGGAGAGAGGGAAGGGGGGACGGGCAAAAAGGGGCAGGAGATTAAGAGGTACAAACTATTAGATACAGAATAAGCTACAAGTATATATTGTACAGCACAGGGAATATAGTTTTAACTCAATATTTTATAATAACTATAACTGGAGTATAACATTTAAAATTGTGAATCACTATATTGAACACCTGTAACTTATATTGTACATCAACTCTACTACAATTTAAAATTTTTAAGAAGAAAATAAAAGAATGTCATCAACTCAAAGAGATTTAACATTGGTCACTGCACTAGAAAATTTCACACATCTGGAATATTACTCAGCCATAAAAAGGAATGAAATTGGGTCATTTGTAGAGACGTGGATGGATCTAGAGACTGTCATACAGAGTGAAGTAAGTCAGAAAGAGAAAAACAAATATCGTATATTAACACATATATGTGGAACCTAGAAAAATGGTACAGATGAACCGGTTTGCAGGGCAGAAGTTAAGACACAGAAGTAGAGAACAAACATATGGACACCAAGGGGGGAAAGCGGTGGGGTGGTGGTGGTGGTGTGATGAATTGGGCGATTGGAATTATCATGTATACAATGATGTGTATAAAATTGATGACTAATAAGGACCTGCTGTATAAAAAAATTAATTAAATTTAAAAAAAGAAAAGAAAATTTCACACATCTGAAATTCTACTGCTCACTCATGAAAGAAATTTGATAGAGGTTTTCTCAAATTTAACAACCTAAAACATTTATTTCAGATTACCAATAACATGGTGTGAAGTGGAAAGAAACTTTAACTATCAATAATAAAAAATTTTATATGCCAGAGAAAAGACAAAATTATCTTTCCATTTAGTCTGTAGAAATTGATATTATAATATTGCTCAATCATATGAAGAGGCAATCCCAAAATATGCAGCCAAATGTGTGGAGAAAAGGTATAAATGTGTGGCAGTCAATTAAAATATTATACTATTTTCTAGATTTTCGAATTTTGAAATTTGTTAGACTTTTGCTCATTTTAAATAAATGTTTCCCTTTGTACCTAATTTTGTATTCTGTTTCTAAAAAAGGGCCCCTCAGATTGCATAAACTTCCAGCCTTACAACCTAGACCTATGAAGTCCCCAGGTTCTTGGCAAAAGATAGGTCCACAGGGAAACAGCCCAGCGGATGGCCAGGTATGTGGCGGATGAAAAGATACTCTCGCTCCCAGAGACTGCAGGTCTGAGAGGAATTGGGAAATGAGTGATTCCCATAAGCCAGAGAAGAGCAGAAGAAAAGAAGCCACCTTGGGAGGGAGCACTTATCAGGGGACAACGGGTCATGAGACGGGAAGTGATCAAGCACAAAAATTACACTGCACAGTCTTTCTCTTTGGTGCCATCTATATTCCATGGTCTTTGCTGCTTTGGTCATGTTCTAGAGATCTTAAGTATCTCATCTTTATCTGGTCAAATATTTCATTTACATACTTTTCAAGAAACTGATTTACATTAACCTGAATACTTAATTTAGGGATGATCACAGAGAATCCAAAACAAAAAAGAATCTTAGGAATCCTATAGAACTGCCTTAATTTTACAAGGAGGAAACTTGACTTACTCAAGACCACACAGCTCACTGGAGACAAGAGTTCAATCAATCAAGTAATCAAATATAACTGAATATTTCTCCTGTGTTTAAGGCACTGAGAGAAGTAGAAAAAATATGAAGAACCAGCCTCATATGTTTAATATTTAAGGTTAAAATATAGTGTTTAGGACCATTATTGATATACATAACACTAGATATATATGTGCACACAAGTATAATACATATACATATTCCCTACACATATATGTGCACATATATATAGCTAGTATTGTGTATTGTACTTATAGGCTATATGGTGTATAGTTAGTTATCTTAGAGCAATGAAATGAAAATGCTATAAAAATATAAATGAAAAAGGCTTCATTAAATATCAATATAAGAATATTTTATCGTGCGTCAGAGAGTGCTAGGGTATTGATGTACTCAGTAATTTTAACATTAGTATTAATAGGAAAAGTAAAATATATTTTTCTGACTGCCTATGCAAGCAAACAAAATTCAAATATGATAGAATTGACTCATCTATTAACTGTTCATATTTTCTATTTTTTTATAATTTAAATGAATGTTATACTTCTTTTTAAAATCAAGTGATTTTAAATAAATGTCTATTACTTTGTAAATTGTCTCTGCCTTTACAACAACTCAAATTAGTTCTGTCTTTAACTGGACTCATGAGAGCAATGTTCCATCAAGTTAATCCACCAAAAAACAAACTTCAAAACTCTAAAGAGATCTGTCTTCCCTAATCTAAATTAAAACACTGAAAAGGACAGATTAAAACATGAAAGAGGTCATGGAAATTTCAAAATAATTCCATTCCACATTACCTCCTGTCCCCTACCTCTATCCCACCCCACCAAAAAAAACTTTAAAATGAGTGTTGAAATACAGCCCAGAGTACATTAGCCTTCTAGTAATATCACAGCTGTCTGAAAGCTCAGGGGAAAAACTCCAAGCAGGATTATGCTTTCTTCCTTTTTTGTTGTTGTTGTGTTTCATGCTGTTCATTTGGGGGTTTCTGAAAACAGAAGAAGGAATAGACAGCTGGATGGACAGACAGACAATTGCTTGAAGCCAGATTATTAGTAGCTTAAGTATTAATCTTTTAAGTGTATTGCCAAACATACCACAAAGAGATCTGAAATAGCTCTTGAATGATAAAAGCTGAGGTGATGTGGTAATGGCACACTTCAAACTGTTTTTCTGACCCAAAACTTTAAAATGTTACTTTCATCTTGTTAAAAGGTGCTTAAAGTATAGTAAGTTTTGGAGTCTTCCTTTATTGGATGTGTCCCCACTGCCTTTGTCAACTGTCACTTGAATTACTCGAATTTTTTTAAATAATGGAAAAATATTACCTCCACAATTCATGTTGTGTCAATATAAAAACTTTAGTAATCCACCGGAATTAGAATAAATAAAACCATTTCAACTGTATTTTTCCTTGCTTTACAAACCAGATGACAGACAAAAGTGTGACTATGTAAACTATTCCAGTTAGGCTTATTGACCTATGCCATTAAGATTTCAAGACAAGGAACTCTCGACAGAATAATAAATTTCAGTTCAAAACTGGACTAATAAAAAGTTCCATATGAATATTAACACATTAGCAGAGCAGAACAAATACGTTTGTCAAAAATCTCATTGGGGAAATAGATATAATGATTATTTTTATTGGTGTAAAAATAGGAACAACAAAAAATGATAATGATTTAGATCTTGGAAAGCATAAAAAAATTTGTGTGTTTCTTTTGACAAACAAAGCAGAAACCACAAAACCATTTATATACCGCACTCTCTTCTTATCTTTACTCCTTTCATTGCATTTCTTTCTGCATTGGCGGGGGGGGAATGAGGGGAGCGTTGAAAAAATGAAGCCTAAAAGTACTTAACTAATATATATTTATTGTAATCAATTCAGAAAACATAAATGCATACATTAAAAAAAACACACTCATCCCCTACCCCATTTCTGGAATGTTAATATATATTCTTTTTGTTTTCTATGCTTATACAATATATATGTAGTTATATACATATATACCTTAACTTTCAAGTATTTTTAAACTTACTCAAGAAATGGTAAGAGAGCCGAAACACTAGAGAGACTAAATATCTTTGGTCCAAAATACATTTTTGTTAGCTCCAACCTGAGGTATACAGAAGGTATACAAGGTATACAGCTTTATACAAAGTATACAGTTCTACATTCTTCTAGGCAACTTCTACAGAAATGAGATTAGAATGCCTTGCCAAGTAAAAACAATCATGGAAGCCACTAAACCAGAAAACCTAAAAAAAAAAAAAAAAAAAAATCAGGGAAGATAAAGTTTACTAATATCCCTAACCATTAAGGACTCAGATAAGCTTGTACTGTAAAATTTTCAAAAACAATGCCAGTAATACCCGTTTGCAGCTTGTCACAAGGGCACATTATGAATTTCAGCACACATTTTTTTCTTTTGCTTCTTGTTTCAAAAATGACTCTCCTTTAAGATCTTAGCAATGCTTTAATTTGTAACAAGTTCCTCCAGTATTGATGCTTTTATGAACAATGAAGTCTTCTGTTCATGTTACAAGTTCTCAACTATTTGTGGTTTTGTCTTTACTTACACCAAGAACCTGAGTGTGATGTAATTTAACAATTGCCATATTACTGGTCTGTGTATCATTGATGTATCAACTGCTGTAGCTAGGTTTCCTAGTGTCTTTGAGTGATTTAGATCGGATTTATATTGTTTCAAAAGGTAAATGCTAATTGCGGAAACTCATCGTCAGTGTGGTTGTACAAGGCTGAATGATTCACTGAGATCCTAAATCTCTTACAGCCAGTGCTGTGCTGGTCAATGGTTAACAACCAGCTCTCTGGGGTGGGGAGAAGCCCAGCCCTGATTTGTAGTATTTTCCTATTTCCAGGGAGTAAATATTCCCACTAGGGCCAATTTCAAGATACTGAAAGAGGTCACTAACTTCAGAGTTGGGAAGGGATGTGCACAACCAGCTGTTGAGAGCATCTACGAGCCACTTCATAGCAATCTTGAATAGATAACTTTGAAATTCAGTGACATGCCAACTTTTCAGTCCAAATAGCCACAATCATGACTACCAAAAAATTCAAAAGCACTCCAGTTGTCACCCTTTCTTTTCCTCTTCCCAACATTTCTTCCTCTTTGGAAAACTGAGTCTAATTATCTGCTGAGCTTTTGATCTTAAACCTCTTTCCCTGAACCCAGGATATTAAGGACCCCAATTCTCCCTCTTCCCTTTGCACATCTTGACAACACCATGATCTGAAAAAAAAGAAAAAAAGGAAAAAAAAGGAAAAGGCAACTTCCCTGGTTGTTCTTTAGGCCCAGAGCAGTAGCTGCTGTTATTTCCTAGCACCAGGACTAGAGTCAAGAGGAAGGTAAATAACTATAACTATTCCATAAGGTACATTTCAACATGCAAGGCTGTGGTGATTTCAAAGCCTCCTATCAAAGTTCTTATCCACCTCTTCACCCATAGGGTCACCATGAATGGTTTCACATGGGAAGTGCACAGCCAAGTGCCTAGCACAGGGAAGGGGTGGATATGTGTTTGTTGAATAAGTAAATGAATATTCACTCCTCCCTCCATCTTGTGATACCCTTTTATGAACAGTCTCTTAGAAGGAAGTGTCTATAATATAACTGCACCTCCATAGTGTATCCTCAGCTATTATACAATATGAGTAATATGAAGGCCATTTATGGAAGGGAATGCTATGAAAGTGTTTCTGAATTTATCAAGGGAAGAATTAAGTTGCTAAACTGAAGGTAAGGGAAAATACTATATTCCTAAAATTGTCCAAAATCATTGCTGTCTGTACTGTCACTATTGCTCCAAACTTCCGGGCCCAGATTCACTGTGGAGAACATGCCTATACTCCAGAAGGCCAGGTGAGCATCTGAAAAATGGTAATAGAAGAAAGCACCTGGCTTAGAATTGCACTCAACTACTTTTTTTTTTCTTCTAACTTTCTACTCTCCCAACACTTCCCCTGCCTTTCTTCTCTTCACCAGCACTATAATCATGTTACCACTGAAATAAATAATCTCTACTAGGAAACTTGCTCCAGTTGGGAAGCCAACAACCAGCCTCATATTTTCATGGGTTTCGATATTATACTTGTAGATCTCTTCTTCCTTGAGTTCATGTGGAAAATAAGGAGATTTTTGAGGAGGGGGAAATTCTATGATTTCATGTGTTTAATTAAAGATGTACAAAAGTGTTCCAAATTGTATCCTTTTATCTTGCAAGCAGCATTACAATTATTATTTTCTACCATCTTCTTTGGAAATATACTGATTTAATCTGCATTACAAATTAATGTAATGAATTTGTCTCTGATTAGCTAATCTGACCCTTAGCCCAGAGGTTTATATACCTGAATACATGCTAAAGGAACTCTACTGAATTAACAAATGAGTGAATGAATAAATGGATCTTATAAGATCAAAATCACTATTCTAGAATCTAAATGCACTTTGATATCCAATCTAATTGAAAAAATGTTCACTTAGAACACATCTTATTGCCATCTTGAAAACTGACTACATTTGACATAATTTCATTCAACTCTGCATCTTGATAGGGACCAGAAAATATAATGCTATTTTTCAGCCACTAAACCAAATCTTTATGAACTTTGCTGGTGTAGCTGTTATGAGAGTAGGATTAAATTTTTTCTTCCCTGATGAGCTTTTCTAAGTAAAGTTTTGAAGTCTTGATCTGTTTTTACCATTGTGCCTTATTTTAATTCAGTAGCTTCCTTCAGAATCGAAAGTTTCAAACATACTGGAGAAGACAGAAGCTCCTCCATTGTTCCTACAACTATTGTTAAGTTTGCCCCAACCCCAAATAGCCTGTAGAGGTCCTTCCAATCCCACAACTATAAACACAGGCAACATCTCATTAAAGAAGCAATGAAATCCTTAACAATTTACAGGGAAAGAGAAAACTACAGCCTTCCTAGATAATAGGAGTTGCATTTCAAAAATCTTCCTTCCTATTGGTTCCAGAAATTAGTTTCTCAATATAAGAAAACAAACACAGGACTTCCCTGGTGGCACAGTCGTTAAGAATCTGCCTGCCAATGCAGGGGACATGGGTTCAAGCCCTGGTCCGGGAAGATCCCACAAGTCGCGGAGCAACTAAGGCCATGCGCCACAACTACTGAGCCTGCGCTCTAGAGCCCGCGAGCCACAACTACTGAAGCCCGTGCGCCTAGAGCCCCTGCTCCACAGCAAGAGAAGCCACCGCAATGAGAAGCCCGCGCACCACAACGAAGAGTAGCCCCGCTCACCACAGCTAGAGAAAGCCCGCGTGCAGCAAAGAAGACCCAACGCAGCCAAAAGTAAAATATAAATAAATTTATTTTTTAAAAAAGAAAACAAATGCAACTAAACTCAATTTTACTTTTCAAGTGTTTGGTTATACACGAATCTATGACTTGTAGTACCTTCAAGATTTCTTCCTTCTTTCCTTCCTTCAGTAGACACTTACTGACCAACTATTATATCCAGCAATTGAAAATTAATATCTGGATAGAAGATAAATTTCTACTGATTAATTTGCAATACTGTTTTGCTGTGTTCAAAAAATAATACCACAAAAACTTGTGTTCTTCAAGTGGGCACTTATTCAGTACCCACTATTGAGTTTTTAGGCTTTGTCTTCAATTTTAGATATATTTTAGAAGTATTGGTGCGCTCAGAAAACTGGTTGGCTCACAGTTCAACCTGTCTGCAGAATGCTCAGTGGAGAAATAATAGAGCTTAACTCACTTAACCCAACTGGTGTCAGCTAGTCCTGATGACAAGAGTGCCAGCAGGGCGGGGCAAGCTTACAGTCAGATTAATAAAATGTTTAATCCTCTACTTCCCCAATATTAATATAATGCAACAGTTTCTCTTTCCACAGAGTACAATTAATAATCACTTCTCATTTGAGCAGCTAAGACACAACACTACTATTAGGCAGTGTTTCTCCAACAGCTGAGTCATCCCTTTCAATTTGGTGTCAATTAGGCTAATTAGTGGTTAGCTGCTCAGACTGCCCTTCAGTCATTTGGAAATAGCTTTCCACACAAATGTCAGGCACTCACTCTACGATTTTCTCACATATTGATGATCTATGTCTTGGCTGCTAAGACAGAAGCTATAAGCGAAAAAGGTAGCATTTGATTGGCTCAGCACTTGCCTGCCCACTGTCACAAAACAGAGCTTATTTTTGGCCACCCACTAGTTCTATGGTCTCTTGTCAGCCACAGCAGTTGGGGCGCAATTTGTTGGCCACTGATATAACTCAATCGTGGTACCTTTTCATCTCACCAGCTAGGTGGTCGGGTGTGCTTCCCCCTGAAGGCATATGTACCTGTTAAAACACTATTTCTTTTGGCTCTGGTTCTAAACCCAGGCAAAGGGGATTAGAAACCTGGCTTTTAATTGTGCTTGCCTTTTTCTTTTGCAAATGGCAATCATTCTGTAGCACCTTTTGTGATATGAAAATGAACACTGGATTAAAGCATATTTTTGATTCGTCACCAAGCATTCTAGTCAGTCAGGCACCTTGCTTAAGCCGGTGGGTATGCTTAGCGGGCAGTTCAGCTTTGGCAGCAGGCAAACATTGAGCAATTTCAAAGCAAACCTGGTTTCGAACAAGTTTACAGAGATAATTCAAAGAATTATTTAGCATTGTTCATTTAGTTATCAAATAAAATCTTGAAAATTTTGACAGATTGATTTCCTTCATGGGATTTTAATAATCATAATACACAAAGAGTCTGCATAAACTGTAGAAAAACATAAAGTAGATTGTTCTACAAATTCAATCTTCATGTGAAGAATATCTTTTCAAAACTAAGGTTGTGTTATGACTTTTAAAAAATGTTATATATACTGACATATCCTTTAGTAAGCCTCATGAGAAAATTTCCTTTTAAATAGGACACAATAATTTCCTATCTAGAAGTTTACATGTTTAAGAAAAGTTACCTTATTCAATTGAATTAGATATGTTATCAAGCTTTTGATTCTAAGAAATTGAGTCCTATGTAATAAGATTATATATGAATATATTTTTGAATATGGTAATTCAAAAATTTCCAGGAATCAATATAAAATTAGAGAATCTGCCAATTAAATATTTATAATGACATAATAATATATTTGAGTAATGAATGTCATGTTAGATTTTATGTAAAAAATCTTCAAAATACATCACTGACATGAAAAATTACATGTAGTTTAAGCCTCTCTGTGATGCAAGTTAAATTTAATCTATACTTTCACTTTATAAATGATACATTTTTATTTACATGTTTAGAGTCTCTATAATGTGTAAAGTATATTTATATATTATATAGGGTTCAGATATATATAAAATTTTTAAATGCACATCTGAATTTACATTATATAAACAAATTAAAAGAAGTTGAAGACACTCAGGTATTTAAAAATGTGGCATCAATCATAGCCATAGAGAAATGCGACCAGCAAAACTTGATAAATAAAAATATCCATTTTGATTAAAATTGGCTCAAAAAATTATATAACAATAATCTAAACCACCACATAAGTTTTTAAATTTTCTAAAATATACTTTTGATAATTTTCATTTTTAAAATTAATCATCTGAAGACATAAATATTGCATGATTTTTTACACTAGCACTATACATACTTGAAAATAGTCAAATATTTGTGCTCTATAAGTTGAACTCATATAAAATAGGCATAGACAGAATAGGTATAGGTTTGAACAGGTAAAGCCAGATGGAAATATCTCTGCATAAATAGCAAATTATGGATCAGAAACTTGTAAGTTTTCTTATGATTTGCCTACTTATTGATTATCAGTAAGACTCAATCTTAGATTTTTTTTTCCCCTTAAATATGAAATGATACTTTGAAGAAATTTTTCTTAAGCAATAAGGTTTACATTAGACCCTGTAGTATGTGGAACAAATTTTTAAAATATGTTCTACATAGAAAGTAAATTAACTTCTAAAACATGGAAATTGGGGAGGAAAAATAATTTATAGTATTCTGCTATTTACTCTGCTAATATATTTTAAAGCTCCAAAATTTTCTCTTTCACACTGTTTTAATACCAGGCAATTCATGCCTCTAAACTGAGGACCTCACCAATGAAAACAATCCAAAAACAGTACAGTAAAATCTGAAAAACATAGTCTCTTTTCTACATAACTTGAAAATTTTTTCCACATAACTCATTTCATTACTTGTTCAGTAAATGTTTCATACCAATAATATCGCAATTTGCCATCATAGACATCAATGTGAAAAATGACATCCTTAAGAATTCATACCATCCAAATAGATTTCAAAATATAAAACAGTGAAAGCAAATGATGAAATTACATCAGGTGTGAGAAAAGAGGGCAGAATAAAATAGGAAAATTACAATTTACAAATCAGACTAGGGATTTCAGTTAGAGAAAGAATAATGCTTAAGGATATGTATCTGTAATAAAGAATATGGATTTTTGCAATTTTTTAAAAAATTTCAACATAGTTCTGTTTTTCACCATTCATTTATTTCTTTTGCATGAAAAGGTGTAACTTGTACTGTCCAATATGGTAGCCTCTGACCATATGTGGCTATTGAGCATTTCAAATGTAGCTAGCCCAAAATGAGATGTGCTTTAAAGGCAAAATACACACTGGATTTCAAAAATTTAGTACAAAAAATATAAAATATATTCTAAAACCTTTTATATAGATTACATGTTGAAATGATAATATTTTGGATATATCAGGTTAAATAATATATTAGTAAAAGTTATTTCACATGTTTCTTTTTACTTTTTTTAAATGGTCACTAGAAAATGTAAAATTATATTTCTTGCATTATATTTCTACAGAACAGCACTTGTGTAGACTGCTTATACATGGCACTAAATAATCAGTCATTTCAATCAAAATTTTAATGTGACTTGCTTTTTTCTGAAGTGCCTGAGAGACACCCTAAGCAAACTAGTTTGCCTATTTCGACTAACATGACCAAAATTAGCCAAAAGAAAAACAAAAGGGAAGTAAATCCAAAAGCAGTAAAACAAAAAAACACAAAACATGGAAAGATCCATAAAAGTAGGTAAACTGAACAATTTTCTACTGGTGAAGTCATTCAAATAGCCAAACCATTTGTGCTTTTTGATGCAGCTTCAGTTTTTTTATCCAGCTCCATCAGATTCATCCCACTAGGGAACATCTTACATTCCTGTTACCCTTCCATATATAGTAGCCATGTATTATTCTAAGCAATTGCTAGAAGATTAAAATTAAAGGCATAAGACTGATAATGTACACTAGGCTTATATATACAAAATACCTCTATAAAACATACAAGTTTAACTACAAATTATTTTTTAAAAAAATAATACATTCATTCCATCAACAATCAGTAACATGGTTATTTTATTAGCAAGTATGTTTGAGTATTATTATATCAAATCAGATATTTGAAAGCTGAAAATTTTAATCAATCAGTTGTCTTATACAGTATTGTACAATCAAAGTCAATAGAGTGGCCATACCCAAAGAACCGATTGAAACAAACTCTGATATTAAATAACATGGGAAAAGAAATGGCAACTAGAACTGAAAAGCCTCACAGCTACATCAGAAATAAAACAAAATTATATTGCCTATACTAAGCTTCCATTTTATAGCATGCCTCCTACTCTCATACTGTTTCCAGTAGATTTGTCACTTAAAGTTCCATTCACATGGAATTTGATGAAATCCCCAGCAGACCACAAGATTGGTAAACCTGTTCTCACTGCTCTTACAATATCATGGAAGAGAGCTTGAATTACCAATCCACCAGAGAATGCTAATGTAATTATGAGTGTTTACTTACACCATGTGTTTCTCACTGAGCCTCCCCCGCTGTGTCAGGATAAACCAAAGGGAGCTAATGTTTTATAGATGGTAAGACTCTGTTTGTTTTCAGTAGGGCTAAGTCTCCCAAAGCACTCAGACACACTAATTAAAGTAAACTGCAGAGGCCCATAATAAAATATATGTGTTTGGAGACTGTGAGATGAACCCTACTGGCTTATTAAAAGTCAAAAGAAAAATATACATTATTTATGACTTCAAAGGGACACATTGTGAGCTCTAGTTTATTTAAAGGATTAACAAAGCAGTGGTTATTGGTGACCATCTGAACGGTTCTTCTTTCACAGTTCATTAGTTCTGTCATATATGTGAAAAGTCATCATTTGGGTTCAAACCAAATATTATTGATCAAATAAATTACAGAGGGTACACCAACATTATTAAATAGAATCTTTGTGAAAATAGCTGCTAATAAATCTAGTACTTACTTTTCAACAGTTGCCTAGTTGAAACAGTGTGATTTAAGTTTTCAAAATGCGTTATAAGTATTAAATAATACATTCTTCATAAATCTGGCTATCCCCAAAATAGGAAGCTGAGGAATATAATTACAAAACAAGTTGCTTCATTACTATCTATTTTCACAAAAGTTATTCTGTGGTCCCTTAATCTGGAAACCTGGAAACTTCACAAGGAAGTCCACTTTCCCATTTTCAACACAGCCTACAACAGAAGGAAAAGTAATGGCACATGAAAATCAAAGCCTTTTTCCATCTTATATTACTTTGAATTAAGAATCTTTGAATTCTAAATCAATCCACATTATTCAATCAAAGGACACTGTTTACACTTAGCTTAAGTATGAACATAGGATGATCAAGACAAATCAATATTGCTGCATTTGTTCACCAGTATGTGAATAATTGCAAAGCTAACCATTATTAATAGTTTCTATCAATGAAAATTTCATATTATTTAACTGATTATATCATGCATCTGAAGATTCCATATAAATAAAATCTTGTAAGCATTTCAGGGTATGATCCTAAAAGAATTTATTTCTCATATTGTTCTAGTCACCTTGAGATTTACCTAAGTTTACATTTTAAAAGGAAATATTGTCCCCTCAAAATAAGATATCTCTTCTGGACTGTCTTGAAAACAGAGGTCCCCTTAGTTTTCTCAAGATGGAAGCTATGATATATACGGTGATCTGATATTGCCTCCTGGTTGTTTTATTAGGGCTTTTGATGTCATTTTTTCTTTATTCTCCTTTTCTCTCCTTCCTCCTCGCTCCTACCTGCACTTTCTCTCTCTCTCCATTTGGTATTTGTTTCCATCTGAAATTTGCCCACAGTCATTTATCATCACAAGCTTAGGTAAAGAATACAACAAAACCCAGGGTTATAGGACGACATTTTTGAATATCATGGGTTACACTTCCAGGTAGTGAGTTTAAATTGTTGAGTTAAGAACCAATGATAGAATATTTATATTTTATTTTCTTTATAAATTCACTTTAATACCTCTCTATTCTGTCCTTCGTTAAGCAGAAAAAGACAAAAACCTAATTTGAATCAATTCAGGCTTACCAAAACAGTACTTATTCAAAATCATTTTTATTTCTATAATTTGTATAGCTTCACCTCAACACAGATATTTATATAACCTTAATATTTTAGACTTCTGAATCTGTTGGTAACAAAATTTATATTTTATAATTTTAATATTCTAGAAAATATTAGTGGTGGAAAGAGTATATTATTCCCACTTGGTTGTGAGATATTTCCCTAAATGCACATTACAAAGGGAAAATAATAAACAAAATTTATTGGACTAAGGGCTACTTATAGTATTTTTCTTTTATCTACTTCTCTTTTTTTTCTCTTGCCTAGTAGGTTTCCTGTCTATTTTCCTGTAATGCTAAATTTAAAAGCTTCTTTTTACCTTCACAATTCTGGAACTGTGGTGCTTTTATGCCTTTTTTTCTTAAAAAGATGCTCTATAGGCATATCCTATATCATTTCGAGAGCATCACATAATGACTCAGTAAGCAAAATTAAACAAACAAATGAAACCCTATCATTAAGAAACCCACATCTTCTTTAAAATTTATGCTCCTTTGAGCAGTAACAAGAGTTTGGGTGTAATTTGACCATGTATGTGTAAACTCAAACAGGTGCCTTAGTTTTAGTTCTTTGGGCCAAATACTCTTAGCTCCATTTTAATCATCTCTGCTTTACCAAATCAAGGTGTCCTTATTTCAGCATCAGATTGAAAGTATTTTACACGCACAATAAAGGTCTTCCATTTTCAAATTAAATTTTGGTTGAAAAGAAGATAAAGTATAGCTATATTTCATGAGCACTTTCTGTGAGGTAGATCTGTTACCTCCATTTTATAGATAAGAACAGTGAGATTTAGAGAAACAGGGTTATTTTTTTACTGTCATACTACTAGTAAGCAGTGAAGGCTTGATTTTAATACTAGCCCAACCCTGTCTGAATCTAGAGTTGAGAGCTTAACCACTCTGATAAATTTCCTCTCTAGTATTAGAAAACTACCGTCAATCTACAAAGCCAGGCTTTCAAGCCTCTGGTTACAGTAATCAATGGATTGTACCCCCAAAAACTTAAGTTGAAAATACTCATCATAGCTCAAAGTATTTCACTAAAGTATTTCCATTCCCTTTACTAAAGAAATAAATAAAATTATCTTAAAAACCGCATACTTGACACAAAGAGATAAAATCTCTGGCCACAGCATTCCTTAGAACTTTCAATATCTTCACATTGTGTGCTTCTTAATTCTACCTTTGTAAGAACTTTGTTGTTGGAATTTATATAAACTTATATTCACTAAAGAAATATCCATGTTTGGATCCAAAATTTTGATATTATCAATATTTGTTTCTGTCTCCCCCACCAAAACTGCAACTTTCAGATGGTATAAATTGTCTGACCCATGCTCAAAGCCAAGTATCACACTGTGAGATTCCAGTGTGCATTCAAAAAATGTTTATTGAACTAACTCTTACTACTTTGTAGCATCTATAGCTAATTCCACAGTCCTAAATACACGGAGGGATTTATAAATATGCATTAGAAAAATGATGACCTCTTTATAAAATGAAGACGGACATGTTACTCAAAATATGACAATAAAATATTATTTTAAGGCTTCAAAACTTAAAACAGGGTGGACAGAATAAATCTCCTAGATTCAAAATGAAATGCATGGGTTTTGTTAATGTACTTAATCTAATCTAACATCTATTCAACTTTGAAAACAGCAGCAGGAAATAGAGGAAAATGCCCAATTATTCTCTGGTCTAGAACAATCTTAGAAACCATTTTAAATTTAAAACCCCAAATCTAAAGGTTCAGGCATTTATTTTATTCTATAAATATTTATTTAGAAATGAATTAACATTGTCAGAGATTTATAAAAACTATTTTTTTCAAGTTTACAATTTTATATAGGGGCTGAGATTCAAACAGTAAAAAGGTAAATAAAAGTGAAGTAAGAGTTTTTCTGCCATCCAACTTATCCCAATTTGTATAATTATGATTGATAACTCACGCATGAAACCGTAAGGTTCCTTAGGACAGAGATCATGCCTACTTTTCCTCTTTATTTTATCCCTATTGACAAAGACAGTATCTAGAAAACATGCACATTAAGCAAATATGTGCTAAATGTTTATCATTGAATTGTAAATATATTAAGTCCTGGAGGATTTCAGAGGGGGAAAGACTGCTTCCAGTTGGAGTAATTGTGGGAGACTGGGTAAAGGAAATAGCTCTTGAGTTGACCTTGAAGAATGAGCTAGAATTTCAGTAGGTGGAGCTAAAAATATGTGCTTGAATGCTGGAGAGCAAGGGGGTGGAGTTGGGGAAGGAAGGGTATCGGGAGATAGGATAACATAAGCAAAGATGTGGAGGATAAAATATAAACATATTCAGTTATAGCAGGCAAACTCACTGAAATGTGGGGTTAAGAAGGAGAATTTTGTAGACAATAAGGGACAAAAGGATCAAAAGTCAGGAAGCCTTGAAATTCAGACTTACTGTGGAAGATTTTGAACATGGAATGAAGTAGCATTTTATGAACCTAAATCTAGCAATGGACTACAGAATAGCTGCTGCACTAAAATAACCGTAGCGGGAAAGCCAGTTAAGAGACAATTGTGAAAATCTAAGTGGGAAGTAAATATAACTCTGAAAATGTTTCTGCTCATCAATTTCTGAAAATGTTTCCTTGAAATCAGCAAATTGTTTAATTTGGGGGCTAAAATGGTTTTACAGATCATCTTGTCCAAACACTATATTTTATAATTTAGGAAACGGAGGGCCAAGAATTCCAATGACCTGCCCAAAATTGCAAAGCCAAGACTGCATGTGGAGCTCCTCACTTCCAGCCCAGTTGTTCTTCCTATTATAAAACAACTTGCCTCAAGGTGACTCTTTAAATTAAAAGGAATTAACAGAGAAACAAATACAGAATTAGGACCTTTATTGCTATTTCACTAACACACAGTAACCTTATTTAATAGATCTTCCTTGCCACACAGACATCCCACTGAAGCATTGTAATAAATGTAATAAAAGGGGAGATTAGGGCAAACATCGGTGGGAAGACATTAATTAGAGAAGGACCTCACCAATTCTCAGCTGACTAATCCTCAAACCCTGTAATTCTCATAAGAAAACTGACAATCTTGCTTTACTTCTTATCAAAGAGATTTTCCAGCTAAAGAGAGTGGCAGGCTCAAGTAATCACAATCTCATTAATTTTATTAAATATACTATAAAGTCCCAAAATAAATAATTAAGCCCTATTAAACAGATATTTGATAGTACATTTTATCCCTTCTTATTTATAGGCACAAATAAAATGACAGTGCTTACAATGAAAATCGTAAAACTTAATTGTTGTTATTGATGATAATAATACCTTATGCTTGTTTTAGAGATTTTAAAGCTTTTCAAGCATGACTGTTGCACCATAATTGCCGTGCAAAGCATTTATGTCTTAATCTATATAAATAAAGTTTCCATCTGCTAGCTGTTACAGTGGCACTTGAAAATAGATTTTCACCACATTTGGCATGTATGTTTGTGATAACCTGACTTAAGAAAGTAATAATTGTTCAACATGTCCAGTGGGGAGGGCCCAGCCTAGTGTTGCTTCAAACACTGCTGGCAGATTATGGATAATGATGGCTTCCAGAAATTGCCAACAGTGTTTGAAGCTACACTAGGCAGTATCAACTGAAATACATAGATGTGTCTCCACTTTTACTAGAGCAGTGGTCCCCAACCTTTTTGGCACCAGGGACCGGTTTTGTGGAAGACAATTTTTCCACGGACCGGTGGGGTGGGGGTCAGGGGAGTGTTTCAGGTGGTAATGCAAGTGATGGGGAGCAATGGGGAGCGGCAGATGAAGCTTCACTCGCTAGCCTGCCACTCACCTCCTGCTGTGCAGCCCGGTTCCTAACAGGCCGCGGACTGGTACTGGTCCCGGTTGGGGACCCCTGTACTAGAGTACAACCTAGGGCTTTTTTTTTTAACTATTGAAAATGTTAAAGGCTCTAGAAATTGTCTTTTCTTTTACCTACATTACTCATTTCCTCTTGTAAGGATAAATGTTTCTGGCTACTAGTAAAATTCATAGTGCTATAATTTGTTGTTTTAGTTTTGGCTGTGCGTGGGTTACAAGTGCAACACAGAATTTATCATTTTCAACTGAATCACAGCACTTTGCATATAGTCATTAAGTCAACTGATATAGCAGGCAGAATGGCCCCCCAATATGTGTCCATGTTCTAATTCATGAAGCCTGCCAATATGCTGATTTGCACGGCAAAAGGATCTTTTCAAATGTAATTAAAATCATGGACCTTAAAATAGAGAGATTATCATGGATCTTCCAGGTGGGCCCAATCTAATCACATGAGTCATTAAAAGCAGAGGATTTCTCTGGCTGTAGTCAGGGAGATACCACAGAAGTCAGAGAGATTTGAAATATAACTGGGATTCAGCTCACCACCGTTAAAGGGGGCCTCATGGACGGCATGAGAAAGAATGCAAGCAGTCCCTAGGAGCAAAGACTGGCCCCAGCTGACAGCTAAAAAGGAAATGTGGATCTCAGTCATACAACCACAAGGAACTGAATTCAGCCAATAATCTGATTGAGCCTGGAAGCAGATTCTTCCCCAGATCCTCCAGTGAGAAATGCAGCCCAGCCAAAGCCTTAATTTCAGCTTTGTGAGACCCTAAGCAGAGGACCCAGCCAAGTCCACTATAACTTCTGACTTACAGAAACTGAGAAATAATACATTCGTGTCATTTAAAGCTGCTAAGTGTGGTAGAGTGATGTCAGTATCATGGCAGTATGAGATACTCCCTTTGTCTCTCATCTTCAATCTACAACCAGTAAAACATCCATAACTCAACAAATGTTCCTCTGCCCAACACACCAGGACACCACAGAAATCCACACGTCTGTACATCTATAGGTGGGCAGACTGAAACACACAGAGGAGAGGGAACCAGGGAAAGAGACCACAATCCCAGGCTCCCAGTTGAGATGGGTTGAGCCTGCAGCCCCAGGGAACCCAGTAGCAGCAACAGAGGTGATACACATTACAGCGGTCCCCCAGACATAGAGGCAACCACAACCACAGAGGACCAAGCAGTATGGCAGCAAAGCCTGCAACCTCAGTCCCTCTAGCCACTCAGTGCCCACAACTCCAGCACCCTGTCCGTGGAAGCAGCACTTGAGACTCTGACAACCCCATACACAGTTGAGGCACCAACTACCCCAGCTCCCCACTCACCCTCCCTCTCCCACTGTTGAGGCAGCAGTGCCCATGACACAAGCACCCCCAAATAAGGACTAGGTACCCTCCATCCCAGTGCCCCTCGTGTGACGTCAGCCGCAGCAAGGCACCAACGACTCCAGAGACACAAGCAGTGATGATGTGGCTACCAGTGATACCTCTGGCAGAGGCAAAGGAGGAGGGAAAGTGCAGATTCTCAAATATAGCTGGAGGCAGCTCCCGTAAGAGAAACCAAAAACTTGTGCTATAGCACCACCTACTGAAAAACAAAAGAAATGCCTCAAATTACCAATCTGTTGAATTGTTAGAGTCAAGTAAAAAAAGCTTTACCTAAAGAAGAAAGGTGTTTGCTACTTCTAATGCACTGGCAGAAGCACAACTCATCAAGCACCATGAAAACCACAGTAACATGGCATCACAAAAAGAAAATAACGATTCTCCAGAAACCAAACTTAAAGTCACAAAGAATTGTAATCAAACTGATAGAGAATACAAAATAGCTCTTATGAAGAAACTCAGTGAGCTACAGGAAAACTTAGAAGAGCAGTTCACTGAGCTCAGAAATAAAATTAATAACAAGAAGGAAACTCTCTTCCCCAAAGAGATTGAAACTCTAAAAAAGAACCAAACGGAAATTCTGGAGTTAAAGAACTCAATAAATGAGATGGAGAATGCAATAGAAAGCACTGGAAATAGGGCAGACCATATAGAAGAGAGAATTAGCAAGCTTAAAGAAAGAAATATAGAAATGATTCTGGTAGAAGAGGACAGAGAACTAAATTCTTTTTAAAAATGAACAAACTCTGTAAGAACTATCTGACTCCATTGAAAGGGCAACATAAGGATAATGGGTATCCCAGAAGAGAGGTGGAAGGGAGCAGAGAGCTTATTTAAAGAAATAGTAGCTGAGACGTTCCCAAATCTGGGGAAAAAACAGGATACACAAGTCCATGAAGCTAATCAAATAGACAATTTCCTCAAAGCAAAAAGACCTTCTCTAAGACACATTAAGTTAAAAACTGTCAAAAGTCAATGATAGAGAAATAATTTTAAAGGCAGCTGGGGAAAAAAGTAATCTAAAAGGAACCCCATTAAGCTACAAGCAGATTTCTCAGCAGAAACTCTACAAGCCAGGAGAAAGTAGAATGACAAACTTAAAGTGTTGAAAGATAAAAAATTTCAGCCAAGAATACTCTACCCAGCAAAGTTATTCTTCAGATATAGGGGAAATAAAGGCTTTCCCAGACAAACAAAAGCTTCAGGAGTACATCACCACTAGACCTGCCTTACAAGAAATAATGAAAAAAAACTCTTCTACCTGACTTGAAAAGGCAAAAGTACACAAACTTTTGAGTAAAGCAATAATAGAAAGAATCAGAAAATCATAATGCTATGTCAGAATATGTTGCTAAACACTTAATTATTAGCATAAAGGTGAAAGGAGTAAACAAGAATTAAAATAACTATAGCTACTTCAACTTGGTAACAAACTCACAACATAAAAAAGGTGGAAACTTAAAGCTATCCCTCTAAGATCAGGAACGAGACAGGGATGCCTACTCTCACCTCTCTTGTTCAACGTAGTATTGTAAGTCCTAACCAGAGCAATTAGGCAAGAAAAAGGAATAAAAGGCATCCAAATTGGAAAGGAAAAAGTAAAACTGTCACTATTTGTGGATGACATGATTTTATATATTGAAAACCCTAAAGAATCCACCAAAAAACTATTAGAAATAATAAACAAATACAGTAAAGTTGCAGGCTACAAAATCAATATTAAAAAATCTTGTGCATCTATACACTAATGACAAACTAGAGAAAGTGAAATTAAAAAAACAATCCCATTTACAATCACATCAAAAAGAATCAAATACCCAGGAATAAATTTAACCAAGGGGATAAAAGACCTGTACACTGAAAACTATAAGACAATGTTGAAAGGAAAGTGGAGACACAAAGAAATAGAAAAATATTCTGTGCTTGCATATTGGAAAAATTAATGTTGTTAAAATGTCCATATTACCTAAAGCAATCTACAGATTTAATGCAATCCCTATCAAAATCCCAATGATATATTCACAGGAATAAAATAAAAAATCCTAAAATTTGTATGCAACCTCAAAAGACCCCGAATAACCCCCAGAAGAACCCTGAGGGGGAAAAAAAAAAAAGCTGGAGGTATCACATTCCCTGATTTCAAATTATACTACAAAGCTATAGTGATCAAAACAGTATACTATTGGCAGAAACACAAGCACACAGATCAATGGAACAGAACTGAGAACCCAGAAATAAACCCCCCACACACACACACATATATGTGCCTTATTTACCACAAAGGCACCAAGAACATACAATGGAGAAAGAAAAGTCTCTTCAATAAATGGTACTGGGAAAACTGGACAGTCAAATGCAAAAGAATGAAACTAAACCACTATCTTACACCATACACAAAAATCAACTCCAAATGTTTTAAAGACTTGAATACAAGACCTGAAACCATAAAACTCCTGGAAGAAAACAAAGGCAGTACGTTCTTTGACATCAGTCTTAGCAATACCTTTTTGATATGGTTCCTCAAGAAAGGGAAACAAAAGCAAAAATAAACAAATGGTACTACAAACTAAAAGCCTTCTGCATAGCAAAGGGAATCATCAACAAAAAGAAAAGACCCTACCAAATGGGAAAAGATATTTGCAAATCATATTCCGATGAGGAGTTAATACCCAAAATATATAAAGAACTCATACAACTCAACAACAGAAAAAAACAAACAACCTGATTAAAAAATGGGGAGAGGATCTAAATAGATATTTTTCCAAAGAAGACATATATATGTCCACAGGCACATGAAAAAATATTCAACATCACTAGTTATTAGGTAAATAAATGCAAATAAAAACAACGAGATTATCACCTCACACCTGTTGGAATGGCTACTATCAAAAATACAAGAAATAACAAGTGTTGGAGAAGGTGTGGAGAAACGGGAACCCTCGTACACTGCTGGTGGGAATGTAAATTGGTGCCACTATAGAAAACAGTATGGCAATTCCTCAAAAAGTTAAGAATAGAACTGCCATATGATCTAGCTATTCCACTTCTGGGTAGTTATCTGAAGAATATAAAAACACTAATTTGAAAGAATATATGCACCCCTAGGTTCACTGCTGCATTATTTACAATAGCCAAGATATGGAAATATCCTAAGTGCCATCGATGGATGAATGAATAAAGAAGATGTGGAGTGGAATACTACCCAGTCATAAAAAAAGACAAAATCTTTCCATTTGCAACGAAATGGATGGACTTTGATAGTATTATGTTAAGTAAAATGAGACAGAGATAGACAAATACTTTATAATTTCACTCATGTGGAATATTAAACAAACAAACCAGATGAAACAAACACAGATACAGAGAACAGAGTAGAGGCTATCAGAGGGGAAACAGGATGGGGGAAACGTGACATGGGAAAAGGCAGTCAAGAGTATGGTGACAGGGCTTCCCTGGTGGTGCAGTGGTTGAGAGTCCACCTGCCAATGCAGGGGACGCAGGTTCGTGCCCCAGTCCGGGGAGATCCCACATGCCGCAGAGCGGCTAGGCCCGTGAGCCATGGCCGCTGAGCCTGCGCGTCCAGAGCCTGTGCTCCGCAACGGGAGAGGCCACAACAGTGAGAGGCCTGCGTACCGCAAAAAAAAAAAAAAGAGTATGGTGACAGACAGAAACTAAACTTTTGGTGGTGAGCATGCTGTAGCGTATACATAAGTCAAATTATAATGTTGTAAAAATGAAATATATAATGTTATAAACCAATGTTAGCTCAATTTTTTTCAATAAAACTGCTAAGTTTGTGGTAATCTGTTACAGCCACAATGGAAAACATACACCTGAGTATTCTGATTGATTTAATTAATTGAGACATGCCATATGTAAAGTACTGTATTCAAGTAAATATTTCCTTATCTTGCCCAACATACAATCCATTAGTAAGGTGAGATATGTATATGGAGGATTGATTAGTAAGTCAGAGCAGTAGTAAATTACGTGTTAAATAATAAATTCATATAGGTATTTAAAAAAGAAGAAAAAACAATGCCTATTTAGGTCATCTAGTGAAAACTTAAAAGGTAGATTTTTTTTCCTATACATCAGGGAATATTCCTTAAATTTTAGCATATATCAGGATCACCTGGAATCTCCTGGACATCTTATTTAAAAGATCTCACTCATAAATTCGCACTCTCAGAATTTCTGATTCCGTAAGTCTGGGATGGGGCTTTAGAGGTTGCATTACCAAGTTTCCAGGTGATGCTGATGCTGCTGATCTGAGGACCAAAATTGAGAAACACTATATATAAAAGGAAAAGGAAAATAGTTTAAACAAATATTTAAGGCTTAAAAGTTCAAGAATTGTTTAAGGACCATAAGTACTCCAATATGAAAATCATGTTTTGGAAAGATTAATAAGGCCATAAATATTCAGGAAATACTTGGAGTCAGGAAGAGATCTAAAGCAGAAAAAAGTTAAATATTAAGGATGCCACTGCAATAATCTGAGCATGAGAAGCCCAAATCAATGAAGAATGAGCAGAAATAGAAAAGTAAGGAAAAAAAAAAAAAAAACCTTGAGGATTAGCAAAGGGCTATAAGAAAATAATAGTTAATAATAAATAAACAGGCATGCTATACTAAAGGTAATTGACTCTTCAAGATTTTAATCATCTTACATTTTATTTTTTCTTCTGTCAATTTTGGTTTTTAGAGGAATTTATCCATTTCATATAATTGTCAAAGTTATTAATGTAAAGTTGTTCATAATATCCTCTTATTACCTTTTTAATGCCTTTAATGTCTGCAATAATATTGCCTTTTGCATTATTAATATTGATAATTTGTGTTCTCTCTTTTTCTTCATTAGTCATACAAGGAGCTTTTCAATTGTATTAATATTTTCAAAGAACCAAATTTTGACTGTTGATTTTCTTTAAGTTTACTTCCTCCTTTATTTATTTTGGTTCTTACCTTTAATATTTTCTTCTTATATTTCTGGTTGATTAGATTTGTTGTAAATTATTCTAACTGATTGAGATGGAAGCATTAGAACATTGGTTTTCAGGTTTTCCTATTTTCTATTGTATATATTTAGTGCTATAAATTTCTATCTAAGCTGTGTTTTAGCTGCATTCCCTAAGTTTTGATATGCCATGTTTCCATCATTTAACTTGGAATACTTTTTAAAACTTATTATGATTTCTTTCTTGACCCACAGACTTTTATAAGTATTTTAATTTAAAGACAACTGTGGGGAATTCCCTGGCGGTCCAGTGGTTAGGACTCAGCACTCTCACTGCCAGGGCCTGTGTTCAACCCCTGGTCAGGGAACTAAGGTCCTGCAAGATGCGTGGCGGGGACAAAAAAAAAAAACAATTGTGGACTTTTTTGTTACCTTTTTATTACTGATTTCATTAACTTTGGGGAAATACATTCTGAATTATTTCAATCCTTTGAAATTTATTGACTTTTAATGGTCCAAATTATAGTACATTTGATAAATGTTCCATGTGCATTTGAAGAGAATCTGAATTCTCTCATTGTTGGGTACAGAGTTCTATATATGTTAATTAGGTCAAATTTGTTAATTGCACTATCCCCACTAAGATTTTTCATCTGTTTTTTTTTTTCTTGGCTATAGATCTATCCAAGTCACCCACCCAGATGGTGGATTTGTGTATTTATATTTTTCTTTTGGTTAATTTGTGCTTTATAATTACCAACACCATAAAACTATGTTATATATATATAGATAGATTTAAGATTGTGATACTGTTCTGGTGGGTTTCTATTTATCATTTAAAATGTCCGTGTTTGGAAACTAGACTAGTGATCATTTGTGACTGGGATTGGGCATTGGAGGTAGTGTGGTAATAGATAATGGGTCAGGGTTTATTTTTAAGGTGATGAAAATGTTCTAAAATTGATTGTGGGCATCATTGTGTATATCTGTGAATATAGTAAAAACATTGAATTATACACTTTAAATGGAGAGTTGTATGATATGTAAATTATATCTCAATACAGCTGTTTGAAAAATCAACAGTAAAAGTTGTACTACTATAGTGAAATATTATTAGCATTCTCTTTAAAATCAGTAATGAGGCAAAACTGTCACTATCATTGCTTTTGTTACCAATTAAATCAAGCAATATAAAAATAATAAATGTAAAGGATTTTTAAAATAAATAAATAATAAAATGTCCCTGTTTATCTCCAGTAATACTTCTTACCTAAAAGTGGGATTTCTCTGGCATTATTTATTTTGTTAGTGTATACATTGTATATCTTTTATCATTCTTTCAATCTTTGTCTTATATTTGAGATGCATCTCTTTAAGGCATCACATAGCTTGTTTTTCCCCCAGTGTGACAATCTTAGTGTTTTTCTTGGTAAATTTAGTCCAGCTACATTAATTTATGTACCAATATAATAAAGTTTATATCTCTCATCTTACTTTTTTTTTCTACTTGATCTATTTGTTTTACACTTGCTTTTTATCCTTCCCTGCTTTCTTGTGAACACAACAAACTTTTTTTATTATTCCATTTCCTGACATAAACTTGTTAAAAATGCATTTTTTAGCCATTACCATAGATATTACAACATGCAAACTTAACATGATACTCACATAAATTACTAATACCTCCCTGAAAAAATGTTAAAATTGCAAAGCACATTAATTCCAACTTTACCTCTTCCTGCCTTTTCAATTATTTTTTTAATAAATATTCTACAAATATTTAAAACTCAATTAGACATAATTTTGCACAGTAAATATTTACCCAATTATCTTTTCCACACAATTACCTTTCTTCCTACATTTCTGTTTTCTTCTCTGAGATCATTTCCCTCTTCCTTAAGAACTCTCTTTAGTATTTAATTCAATGCAGGCCTTCTTATGACAAATTCTTTCAGTTTTGCTTAAAATATCTTTTTATCATATTTCATTTTTGAAGGATATTTTCTCTGGACATACAGTTCTAGATTGGCAGTCATTTTCTTTTAATTCTTTCAATACTGTCTTCTGACTTTCATCATTTCTGTTGAGAAGTCAGCTGTCAGTCTTAAAGCTTTTTCTTTAAAATTTTTCTCTTTGTCCTTGGTTTTCAGCAGTTTGACTTTGGCATGTGTGTTGGCTTTCTCTGTTTGATTCCTGTATTTATCCTCTTTGGGATTTCCTGAGATTTTCAAATCTGTGAGTTTGTATTTTTTATTAGTTTTGGAACATACTCAGCCATTTTCCTTTCCAATATATTTCTCAATTTTCTCTTTCTCTTGCTGTCACTCCAATTACATAAATACTGGCTCATTGCACAATATACCACATTTCTTACACTTTGTTCTATACTTCCTATGATTTTTTTTGTTTTAGGTTGGATATTTCCTGTTGACCTGTATTATACTTCATTAATTCTGTCTTCTTATATGACCAATGTGCTGTTAAAGCATATATTGTGTTCTTAATTTCAAATATTGTGGTTTCAGATTTTATTTCCTACTTATAAATTATAACTTATTTTTAAATTCTCCCTATTTTAATTGATTTTTGCCTACATTTTCTTCTCTCTACCTGAACATGTTTATAGTAAAGTTCTTGTCCACTAACTTCAATATCTGGATCCATCTAAGGTCTCCTTTTAGTGTTAACTTATTTTCTTTAAGTTATTGGTCATATATCCCTGTCTTTCACATTCCTAATAATTTTAAAGTTAATTCTGGGCATTATATATATTAAAAAAAAAGAAAGTGTATCTGATAATGTTGCCTTTCATCTTTTGTGGTTCAGCCTTTCCTTGGCTAGGCAAATACAGTAGGTGGCAGAATGGACAGCTGATCACCTTATCCAGTCAGGGACTGAGATGAGTTGAGTCTGGACTGCAGTATACATTTGATTCACCTCTAGCCATACAGCATGGCCTTCCAGGACTTTCAATTGAGAAAGTCTTCATCTCCTGAACACTAAGAGTCTGCTATAATTTCTGCTCTGCTTTCTAGACATCTCAGCTTTAGAAATCCTGATCCTTTAGTCTTCCACTTTACATAGCTTTAAATTTTGCCAAATGTTTTGAGGAGAGACTAGCTGTGTGTTTGAGATTCTTCAAGTCTCCAATCCAGTCTTATGCAACTGACACGGGGTTGTGAGCATTTACGCCTAAAGCTTTTTTCTCTCATCTTGCTATGAGAGAAAATGGTCTGTCTGAAAATGAAACCAATAGAAAGGAAATGTAAAAAATGTAAAAATGTAGGAAGACTGGGAATGCTGACATTGTTTGAGTCTCTGGTCTCAGTGAAGCTTGAAACTAATACTATCCTTCATCTTTTTAATTATGTGAGTCAATAAATCTCATTTTTGCTAGTTGGAATTCAACTTCCAATCACTTGAAACTGAAATAATCCTGACAGGTATAATCACTAAATTGGCATTTTGCCATATGCCAGCTTTCAATCCATTTTATCTTTTCATTTTTTTCCTCAAGTGAAAGTCACTACCATCTTTTTCTTCTTCTACCAGTTTGGGTTAAAACATTTTGAATATACACCTAGGTAATCCCACCAGAAATACATTTATATAAGAGACTGAGAAACCTCTAAAGGAAAAACAAATCTATCCAAAAGAAAATAGGCATAAGCATAGTCCAGAAACAGAACTTCAGAGTTGTAAGGAAAAAGTAATACTGGGTACTTGATTAACTGTTCGGGAAGCTCATGGAAGACACCATTTGGGAATTTTCAGCAATAGCCAATGTTGGAAGATTTGCTGACTGTGGTCAAAATTATTAGGCAGGAAAAAGAACCAGTGAAACAAAGACGATTATTACTAAAAATGACCTTCTTTTGGACTCCAGCCTAGGATACTGGAGGAATCCTGGTTTACTACATTCTACTATTGGCTTACTACTAGCTCGTTGCACCATGATGGAAGGCTAACTCTTATCATTTAGCATCCCCAGAACCTAACATTATCTTGCACATAATAGGTTTATGAATGTTTTTGGAAAGATATCCATGTAAAGGGAATAGGCATTAGATTGAAAATTAAAAGGTAAATATTCTATTTCCAGGTTCACCAAACACATGTTTACGACTCTAGTCAAGCCATATAACCTCTGAAAGTCTCAGTTTTCTATAATATCTGCTATGCCTGGTTGAGTTGTGAGAAAGATGAAATGAAAATGAGTATGGCAAAGCACTCTGTGAACTATAAAATGCTTTCCAAATGTAAAAGATTAATAATACTATTAATGCTGATAATGTTCAAACCTACACATTTATGTTGTGCAATTTGTAATTTAAAAAGTCAGAAAGTTGATTAAAATTGCAAATGTATTCAAAGGTTTAAAAATCTTATTCAGATTATTCTTAAGAACCCACAAAATATGAATAGGCTTTATTGGGTCATACATTCCTTTACAGAATTTACTATGAATTTACTAATTCTCCCTATGAACACCAACTCTCCCTATTTTCATCTATTTTTGCCCACCTCTTCTTCTCTCTATCCTCTCAACACATGAATGTATTTTAATGTAGTAGGGTAAAACCGTAAAGATTTGGGGGATTCAATTTCACAGTATCTAATAAAATTTCAAGTGCAAATGTACTCTAACCCAGCAATTCCTTCTAAATATATACTCTTGAGGTATATTTACACATGTGCAAAAAAGCTTCTGTAATAATGTTCTTTTTATTAATTGCAGTGGTGAAAATGTAAAAACACCCTAAGCATCTAGCAATAAGGGAATGGTTCTGACAAATGCTGGTACCCATTTGCTATATACTTGGCAGTTAAAAAGAACATGGTAGATACAGCCTTGCCAATATCTCAAAGATAGACTGCCAAATGAAAAATCAAGCTGCATTGTTTAGAATATGACCCTCATAAGGTTAACAAGACAGTAATAAGTATACATGACATATGTTCAAAAATTATATATATAATTGCATATATACATATCTATCTGTACATATATATGTGTAAAACACACAAAACTGTTAAAAAATGATTACCTCTTGGAAAAGTATTACTGTGAGGGAACAAAGAAGAAAGACTCACTTTTTATTCTATGTTAGTCTTTTTGGTTAAATTTGTATCATGAAACTGTAGTCATATGTTATTTTGTAAGACATATATATATATATCTCTGAATATTCCTGTAAAACAAAGTACTCCTCAGATCCATTCAACCTATTCAAATATAGGCAATGCCCCCTAAAGTCTTGTGAACATGGCTTTCCAGTGTGGCAGTATGGCCTGTCTGTACTCTTCCTTACAAAAGCACCAGCAGATCCTGGGGCACCAACAAATCTGAGACACCTGATTTCCTGTCATTAGCCTTTGAGACCACCCTGCTACCCTCATCCTGCACAGTTAATTCATTTATTATTGGATTTGTCGTTCACATCACAGTACCTCTTCTACTCACTCCTCTGCCCTTTCTCATTCTACCTGTACATTCTTCCATCTCTGCTTGTACCATGGAGTCAAACCTGCATTTGAATCTTAGCTCTACCACTGTTTGTGTGGAATGGGGCAAGTTACTAAAATTCTATGAAGTCTAGTTTCTTCACCTATGAAATTATGACGATAATATCTGCCTTCCAGTATGATTGTTAGAGTACTGCGTGTGAAGCACAGTGCTGGGCTCCTATTTAGGGCAAAAAAATAACAGCTACTATTATTATTTTTCTTTCTCTAATTAAGCCATCTCCTTTCCTGGTTCAGGGACCCTGCAACACATCAATTCCAAAGTTCCTGAGCACTCTGTACCTACTCTGATGACCCTAACTTCTGTCAGTGGGGAATCATGACAGACACTTTCTACAGGAAATACATTACTTAATCTTAACTGCTCAAATTCTATAGCAGCAGCATCATTACATACATTGTGTTCCAGAGCCTGAAAGACAGAAAAATATATCCTTACAATCAAAACAACATTGGATCATGAGTGTGCCTTGTTTTTGTCTGGAGTACCAGGAAAGAGACGTGCACAAGGGTGAGCAGAAAGGTAAACAAAATGTTTTTCTTATGAGCATAAAAGAAGAAATGATAGTAGGACATAGAATGAGTAAGTATTAAGAAAAGAATTACTAAGATGAATCAAGCTCCTCTGGGTCGCCTCATACAAAGGCAAATACAATTCTTCTTTCTGAAAGACAATTTACCTAAAACCACATCACGTGTATGGTTACCACTTTCCATGACATACAGAAACACATTTGAATTTGATTCTGTAAAGCATGTAATTTAAACATTGACACAGTGCTCTAAGTGGGTCCATAAAATCTGTGCTGTAGGGTCTTATATATAGTTGAAATCGCATTATGATGAAATTCTTTCAATTAATCAGGTAATTTTATCCCAAACCATGCTATGGTTACTATAATATTAAAGTGCTATTATCCATTGAAGTGCTGTTTCTCGTTGCTTTTTGTTATTTTCATTGTAAATATATTCAAGAGCACTACAACTATATATGAAACGGTACATTTTAATGTTTTATTTAAAAATTCGTGCTTAAAGTAATGTTGATTTGTTTCTGCCACTGTAAAAAATTTTAAGCCATGTAAGTGGTCACATCTTTTAACAAGAAAGGCATGGTTCATACATACTTTAAAGACATACCAACAGCACTAAACTGAACATGAATCCTGTGGGCTAAGTGTGTGGGTTCCCAGTCAAAACAGATGCCATCCTCCATAATACCTGGTGTTTTTGCTGGTATTCTTTATATTGCTATTATAAGAGCTCTTGATAGTCAAAGACATCTTCTTCTGAAGCTTTCTTCTAGAAAACATATCCTATTTAATAAATTAGGTGTAAAGCTCTTTTAAAATGCTTTGGATTTTATTTATCTTAAATAAATTCTGATAAAAATCTACATCACAAGTATTTCACCCAGGTGAAGACATGAAAATAAAATGGTCTTTCTCTTATTTTATTCCTTCATATTTCCCCCTGCCCCTCCTAGATATGATAACCTATTTCTGAGGTAATACGTATAATTCTGTGACAAATCCACTTCAGCCTTGGTAATGCCCTTCGGTTTGACTTCAAAACATTCACTGGCTCTCATGGATTTGTACTATTTAACACCCAGATAAAGGTAATCTGCCTTTTTTAATAACGATGGATTACATTTTCTAGTTACATTCTCTTATTCAATTGGATTTTTTCAATTTAAGCACATCTATTCTAAGGGAAAAATGTAACGTCAGTCTGAGAATAATTGTAGTTATTAGAAAAGTAAACATGATGAAACACAAAGTAACATAAACTGAAATTATCTGATTAAATTACTATAGAAGACTAGTATTTCCACGGAAAAACAAAGTATCTATATGCTCTATATTTTACCTCTCCTTTTTTTGTTATAGGACTATGTTATAACTTGTACCTTCTCATAATCAAATATGTGGGGATGTGGGGATATTTTAAATAGAAATGAAAATTTGGAGCATATACAATGAAAGAGATGCTATATCATTGTATGTTTAGAGCCTGGTCTGACAGTTCCTAAACTAACAAATGTCTTACTGCTTTTATGGATGTTCTTCCTGAATACCAATTCCAGATTATTCCTTGAAGTTATATTCTGATAACATGGCTAAGTCCATTAAAACTTACTTTGATTGTGTAGCACTCACATACATGCAAATAGACACTACTTTATTGAGACCTATTCCACTCAATTTGAACCATTAAAAATGTAAACCCACATCACTGATAAATATTTTTAATTGCTTACTTAAGCTACTTAAATACTTAAATACAACCATAATAATAAAATCAGCTATGATGTTTTCAGGATCTATATGATGTACATAGTACCCATCATTTTAACTAAGTTTTCCATAAACCTCACAAGTATTCAGCAGGATAGGTTTACTGACCCCTTTTCCAGGTGATGAAACTAAGACCCACAGATGTGAACAAACTGTTCAACTAACTAGCTTAAGTAGTATTTGAACCTGGTCAACCCAATTCTAAAGTGTATGACCAGTCCAGTGCACCACTCAGATTCCTGGTAACCAGTTCTGAGACTTGAACCCAAGCATTACCCCAGCTCAGCACCCTGCACAGTGCCTGACATCTAGTGAGTGCTTAGTAAATGGTCAATGAATGAATGAATACATAAACAAAATATTAGTCTTGGTAAAATACAGAATATGGCTCAAAAGTCTGAAATGTACTATCACAGTTTCTTAAAGCCAGCGTGCAAAATCATGAAAGTATACTCAATGGTATAAATTTCATTAAAATCACATTTACAGCAGCATATTTCTATTTGAAGAACTGATACCCAAGCTTTAAAGTAACAGCATATGTGGTCTTTTATATGTAAATATATTACAGTCTGAGAAATTGGGCATATTGATGTCTTCAACTGTTTTCACGTAAATTCACATTTAATTATGACTTGTTAATGGAACATTCCTTTTTTGCTGTGTCAGAATTAAAACAGTATATTTCACCTTCATTCCTTTTTCAGAGATGGCAATGTTTAAATCTGGTATTTGGGTTTGAAATCATGTTTTCTGACCAAAATTCCTTTGGAGAGCAGAATGCAATATTCAGTATTTCCAGGTATGCTGTTGTTGGACAGATCCTGTAGCAATGAACCTGAAAGATTGGCAGGATGAAAGAGTAAGAGTTCAGAAGGGACAAAGCCAAGATGCCAAGGTAGAAGGAGAGGAGAAAAGCAGGCGGGGGGGCTGGAGGGGAGGGAGAGACAGAGAGAGAGAGATTTGTATTTGTCTTACTACCTTGTGACGACCATGTAGAAGGACATGATCCTGTTTTGTAGGACTATTTTATTAAAATAATTATAATATTGTGTTTGTCTTCTTTAAAACATTTCATAACAGTGCACCAAAAAAAGATATGGAGACCCTCCTGTTTCATTTCCTGCCTTCATAGAATGTTGTGTTACTAAAATATTTTCAGCAGAACTTGAAGCAATATAAAATGTTTGCTTGAGGATTTATTTTAGTCCCTTTAAGCTGAACTTCTGTAATCAAATCTATTTACAGACATTCCACAGTGCCCTATGGTTACTAGCTTATGCAAATGAAGCGTGACCCTGGGAATAAACCTCTTGCCCCCTCATCATCCTCCCTGGCTTCAAAGGCCTCTAGGCAATCACTTTTTTAAGTGAAGAGATTTTTAAGATGAATTGAAATAGAAAGACAGGGAACATAACTTGATGCCCAATACCCCTACAACCCAACCATTTACTATTTACTATTTTCCCATAAATATTTAGACACTAATTTATAAATCCATTTGGAATAAATGTGTTAGTGTGTAATGATTTTTTTTTCAGCATCTTCTTTTACTTTGAATTCAGAAACTAGAGACCAATATCAATCAATAGTCATTTATTCTAACTTCATTTCTTACTTCTTAAACTAAGGGTCACTAGACTGGGACAGAAATTGTTTAGTGATAATAAAATCTTTTCTGCTGATTCTATTATCACTGAAAATATATTTGTGCTGAGTACGAGAATAATCAAAGTAATTAGAAAGATTTATATAATTCCATGAGGACAATAACTAGGTATAAATTTAACACATTATTTGAATATATTAGTGTTAGGATTGGAATATATTGGTATTTACAAGCAATTAAGAAAAACAATGGATCCAATTTTTTAGAAAAGGGTAATGAAACTGGATAATTGGTTGCATTTTCAGATGTATTAGTGGGAAACAGCTGTACAAAATTTTTAAATGACAATCACCATAACAAACTATATAATTTTAGGGGGTTCCTTCCTACTGGACAATACCTTGAAAATAAAAACAGTTTTTTTTCCTGGGACAAAATATTTAAAATCCAGATGGCCAGTGGAGTCGAATAAATTCTTGGAGGCCCCAGAGACCTCAAGGTCAAAGTGTCATCTCAAAATACTGCCAATTTTTAGAAATACTCCAGGATAACTCTGGGACCTGTAGGCCAAAAGGTCTCCTCTGCAATATTTTAAGGGATGGCAAACTACAGACTACTAACTTTTCAGTAATGGCATGATAAAGTTAGATAAAGTTAGAGTACAAGAAAACACTGGCAATTCCCTTTAAATATATATTTCTTTTAATTTTTGAATTTTATTTTATTTATTTTTTTATACAGAGGTTCTTATTAGTTATCCATTTTATACATACTAGTGTATATATGTCAACCCCAATCTCCCAATTCATTTTAATTCCCTATTTAAGTGTGCTGAATCTTTACTATTTTTAATGAAATATAGAGCTTTATTAAAATTAAAGTAAATGTTATTTAAACTCTGTTTTTAATGTTCTGCTTTATGTAAAAGTCATCAAATTTATGTCATGGGATTTTATTTTAGGCAATTTATGTTGAATAGTCAGTATTTTGCATAGATGACTTCTTAGGCCTTGAAATCATAAGGCTGTGCAAAATCCTTGCTTTCAAAGGGGTCTGGGACCTCAAGACCAAAGCCATCTGCCTGGAAAAATCTGAATAGACTCCAGAACAGGGGTAACAGTCCTGAATGCTTGGTCAGCAAAAAAATGACCAAAAGGCAGGGAAATAATACATAATCTCCCCAAAATAGATGCCAGAAATAGGTGCTAAAACTCAGCAGGTCACAGTGAGTAATGACTCAAAGTAAGTTTGTTGTACTTGTGAATATTATTGAGTTGAAGAGGAAACATGCATGAGACCAGAAAAAAGGAGAATGATACAACAGAACTAAGAATCAGTAATTAAGAAGAAACTGTAGCATAGCAAGCCAAAATCATAGCTAAAATCCACTAAAAATTTTAATACTAGAGAAACTAAGAACCCAGTAGAAAAAAATCAAAGACCTCAACCTGCGGAAAGTAGGAAGTCCAGTAGAAAACATGCAATAATTAAAGAAAACATTCCTGAAAAAAAATTTATATATACACACACACACACATATATATATATGATTCCAACTTAGTATTCTTACAGACTGAAAGATTCCTTTCAGAAGCATTTCCCCCAGATACTTAGCTGTCAAATTTTAAACTTCAATAACTAAGAAAAACTGGAATATAATCTCAACTGTGGATGCTGCTCCTCAGACTGAGAAAGGGATGGGAGGATGCTCAAAGATAAAGAGCTACTCTTACAAGTGCAGCAAAGAAAGTAGATAACAGAATTAAAAACAGCAATATCCTTTGGAAAGACAATAGGAAGCTCAGGTTCCATGGAGTGATCATGGTCTCTAACTTTTTTAAGGTCCTGGCCACTGTGACAGAAGACACATCTCATCTCTCAGTTTCAGAAATTCCTGCTCTGAACCACACTTAGATAGCAAGTCACAAGATAGGATCCCTAGCAGCAAAGCCCTGGACTATGTCAAGCCTTAACAGTTCTGCATACTGCTCATCACCACATGTCATTCACTAAAGAATAATAACCCAAGCTACTTTTTCTCAGTGGGTTAAAAATCTCAAAGAACAAAGGCAGAGGAAAAGCTCTAAAAATTCACAGAAATGTATCATAAATGCAGATGGCCAGAAAATAATGGCAATAAACAGAGGAGTGAATTTGAGGATAGGATTTACCTCTTTTGGCCAAACCATGTATGGAGAGGACAACGTGCTTAGGGCACAGGCATTTCAGCCCACACTCCTTCAGCAAGCCAAGAGCATTCTGATACTGTTAAGTCATAGGCAACACTTCAAGGGCCACAAGAACCTAATGTTTTCGTCTCTACCAATAGAAAGATGCAACATACAGTTGCCTTCTGGGTAGCTGAATCCCAGCTAGGAAACACCTGAGGTCCTGGGAGACTGATATGAAAAATAGCTTGTGCTTCTACATTTGTGAAAGATGCCCCATTTTTTTATAAGCAACGTTGTTACTAAGGAGATGGTAGAGTAACTCCATAGGAAGTCCAGGACCAGGTGGATCCAACCGGGGTCTTATAGGAATAAAGAGCAATGAATTCCTAAGTGAAGGGGAAGTCTATGCTGTTAGCTCAGGGTTGAACAAGGACTGAAGGCATTCCTGGAGGTAGGATATTGGATGCAATGTGTGATTGGAGCCTTTCAGAGTCAGTCACCCTGGACCAGTGGCTGTGCTGTAGTGACTGGTAACTAAGCATATATGCATAGGCACCCACTCCTGCAGAATGAGTAGGCATCCAGCAAAAAGTGCAGACAAGCCTGACATTGAAACTATTTGGACGAGGGAGGCAAAGGTATTAGTGAGCTGAACAAACTTTCCTGTTCGCTGTAAGCCTAATTTTACAAGTAAGACTAGCCTCCCCTTTAGCCTTAAGGATTTATGGGGCTTCTTGGGCAACTAAGGAGGTGGTATACTAAGAAGGCAGGTAGGTACTTGAGTGATTAGAACATGTTCCAGGTCTGTGGAGCAGGACATACTACTTACAAAAGGAATATCAGTCTCTCTTCTAGGCTTTTATCATATTCATCAGAGTGGCACCTTCATTCTCACATCCTTCTGTTTTCAAGGTTATTACACTGTATTATTTGAAGTATCTTTACATAATTGTGCTCTTTTTGATGTTCTCCACACATACTCACATATCTACTTTCAAATAAGAAACTACTGATACAAACTTCCATTAAGTCAGCTTACCTATTATAGCACCTATTTTCAATTGATAAATTATGCTTTACTTTATGTGCTTACACTGAATTCAAAAATGTAAAATACAATTCCAATTTCCAACCAATAATGTCTTTCAAAATCTTGTTTAACCTCACCACAAAATTAATTTTACCTTAGCATGAAACCAATTGCGTTTTCAAGGGATACTGAAACACAACAGAGATCCTACTGGGTTGTACTATCCGCTTTTTTGAAACAAACCTGTTTTAAAAATTAACTTTAAAAGTTTTATATATATATATATATATATATATATTCTTTTTTTTTTTTTTTAAGTTAACCTGCACTGATCCCTACGAAGAGATGGCACTGGGACTTACAGGAAAGACACTAGATATGCCGGGCACTAAGTAGCAGAGACTGCAGGATCCCTGATGTCTCCCGAAGGAATTTAAACCTTGGCTTTATGGGCTGGGCCTGATTCGCGACAGCCCCCGACTGACAGCCCGGCGCTGCAGAGTAGTTCTTGGGTCTCGGTTAAAAGGGCCGCCTCCGCGGGGACCACGTGGCCCCCGTTTCGCTAAAGTGCGTGCTTTGGCGCTGCAGCCGGACTCTCCGCGCCGCGTGCCGACGCCCAAAAGCAGTGCGTTAGAAAATATGTTTATTTTTTATATTAAGACATGGAGCTGTACTTTGAAGTCTTTGAGAAAAGAAGAATCTGCAGGTACTTTTTTATACATCTATTTTTATTGCATTATTAAAATTTTCATCTGTTTTAGCCAGCTTAGGCTAAATCATGCAGTGACAAATGATCTCAAGTCTTGTGGACTAAACAATAAAAGTTTATTTCTTGCTCACATTTATGCTCATCACATTGATGTCCTGCGGCTTTGCTCAATGTGCTCTTTATTTTGGAAGTAAGTCTGAATAAGCAGCCCTTATGTGGAGCGTGCTGGCTTTCTGACAGAGAGGAAAGAGAGGTGGCTTTCAAAACTACAGCATGAAAGTGGCGTATGTCACTTGTGGACCTTACTTATTTCATTATAATTTATTTCGTATATATTTATACATGGAGAGAGAGAGAGAGATCATTTAATTTATACACGGCTTCCAGGAAAGACTACCTGAAATGTTCCAACAGATCCTGGAGAAAGAAACTCCAAGATTTTATTTGTGTAGCCCAGTGCCTCTCTATTATATGATTAGAAAATCATCATATTAGAACCCACTCACCAAAAAGACAATTTCTCAAAGACCTATGTATAATAAAAATTTATCAAGTTATACAGGTCTAAATGACCCACTGTGGAAGTTATTTTGGTTGTTCTAAAAACATCTGAGTACATGATTATTAAATATCACAACTACATGGTGTATATTTAGGTTTATACAAATATACACCATTATAAATAATTTTAACATAAATTAATTTACACGAAAAAGAAGGAATATAGAAAGGAAACCAATCATAATTCAAGAAACATAATTTGGGCTTCCCTGGTGGCACAGTGGTTGCGAGTCCGCCTGCCGATGCAGGGGACATGGGTTCGTGCCCCGGTCCAGGAGGATCCCATATGCCGCGGAGCGGCTGGGCCCGTGCGCCATGGCTGCTGAGCCTGCGCGTCCAGAGCCTGTGCTCCGCAACGGGAGAGGCCACAGCAGTGAGAGGCCCGCGCACCGCAAAAAAAAAAAAAAAGAAACATAATTTACTTAAAGCAGGTCTCCTCAAAAATAAAGAACATTAACCATATTACACTCAAAAAGCCCAAAATATTTTAAGTATACTTTATCTTTACAGTTCTGTGCTAAGGATAATAGTCATTCTCAAAGCAATTATTTTCCATTAATTACATATGTAGATAAACATATACATTACAATTAATCTACAAAAATTTACTATTTCTAAATAACAGAGCATGTTTTAGGAACTTAATAAAATAATATCCTAAAATATTATCCTCGGTCTTCCTGCATCTCTCTGTAAATTCCAACATCTTAATCAATCAAAAAAACAACCTTCAAGGGTCAGACTTTCTCAATGTCCAAACCATCGGATTACCTCAGGATTTAACATCAGGCTCAGTTAAATGCAAGTTACATAGATCTCTCCTTTCTTTGGGCATAACCAAAAGGAATTTTTTAATGTTGATAAAAGAGCAACAAGTGGGAATAAAACAACCCTTATATTCTTCTCAATCAACAAACAAATCAACCAACCAAACTGAGGTGACAGAATTACGTGTGATCTAATAGTATATATTCTGTGACATCACCATTATTATTACCCAACAAGTATTGAGCATTGTCATGTGCTAGTAATGTGGTAGATGCTGATAATTCAATGACAAGCAGAGGAGGAGAAATTAAGGGGAACCGTCCGAAAGAAGTTTGAATTTCAGAGAATGAATTTAAAAGAATGGATATCATTTTGCCAGATGAACAATGGAGGCTAGAAAGAGAGAAGGCATGTGGAAAAAGAGAGAAGGCATTCCATGCAAGCACAAGGAAGCTCATAGGCAAGCATGGAGGCACAAAACAACATCGTAAATTCTTGAAACTGCCATTAGTACAACACAGACAGATGCATATTGCTAGGGCATGGGCTATGAGAGATGGAGTTGTCAAAGGGCGTGGGCAGGGACCAATATATGGAAGGCCTCATGTGCCTTGCTAAGGTTTTTAGATTATCCTGTGGGCAACGGAGCATCAATGAAGGGTCTTAAGGAAAAAAGTCACATACTAAATTAGTATTTTGGAAAAATAATTTTGGCCAGGGTACAGAAGATGCATTGGAGGAGATTGGGCTGCAGGAAAAATATTTTGCAAATCCAGGTGAGAAAGACTTTTTTAAAAGGTTCCAGCAACAGCAGGAGTAGTGAGTGTAAGGAAGAGAGAGCCTGAAACAATACATAGAGGTAGAATTGACAGGGCTCAGGTACTTATTGGATATGGAGGTTTGACAGAAAAGTCAAGCCTGACTAAGAGAGACACAAGTCTAGGAAGATAGGGGAGAAATCCAGTGAGTTTCATTTGGAATCTGTTACTCATGAGAGGACTATTATACAACCAAGCATCTACTGGATAGAAGATGGCATTTTTCAGGATTCAAAATTTGTCTGTTTAAAAGTCCCCCACCCCCACCCCAACCCAGAAGATACTTTGAAAGGAACCATCTTCTTACAAGATACCTTCTTACCTTGACCAAAAATGCCTATGTGAAGAATTTGTTTGCTCCTTGGGGAAAATTTCCACAAATTTCTAATTCCTTGAGCTATGTAGGGTTCACATACTAGGTCATGACACTTATGCTTTTAAGTGATAAATAATTGTATTTCTCCCTTGGTTGGGCATCTGACTTCTCCCTCCTACTGAGAGCATGTGTCTCTTCTGTACTTTTTCTTCCCACCAAGATCAGACTTGCCCATGACCCATGAAGTAACCCTGAACTGTGTCATATTTTTAAAGACCAGTAGAAGAGATAGCAATGACTGGGTGTCCTCAACATTTTGCCCAGTCGTGTGACATCATAGATATTCTCTGAGCCCATTTCAACATTTGACCAATTATTCTTCCCATTGAGTCATGCTGAAACAAAATACATTATCTCGATAATTACTATCTTCAGCAACCCAAAATTAAGCATATTATTATAACACTTTAGTACAATGAGAAAGAAATTCTCTCCTTTAAGAAAGTTGAGGAGAAACTGGTTCTAGGGAAGTTATACCATACAAGTAGAATAACTTTTTAGAAAGTATTTTTTTAATTGAAGGAAAAAGGTCTATCATGCCTCATGAAGCAACAAAGCCCTCTTTTATCCCCTTTCTAAAAAATAAAATTAAATTAAAACTAAGCATAGTTCTAAATACTGTCATTAAATGTTGTGTTTAGGTTTTAATTTCTGCTTATTTAGCAATGCATTCATTCTTAAGTATACAAATCATCACTACTAAAAAATATAGCATCTCCCTGAAAAGTGAGTATCTTGTTATAACTAGCTAATGTTGCTTTGTAAACCCAAGACCTTTTAGTAAGTTTACATAAAAACTCTGATAAGGTCTTAAAAACATCTATGATGAAGATCACACAATGCAGTAATACCCAAGAACTGTCGACAGTAGCTTCTTACTGCCTGCCAAAGTCCATGATTCTTTTTAAAGATTATGGAAGGCCATTCATTTTGTTTTCATAAACTTAAAGATGACTTAACCAAATCCCCTAACAGTAGTTAATGCTTCTTAATTATATGATGTGATAAAAAAAGAAGAAAGCCTTATTCACTGAAAGGCACTATTATTACTAAAATTGTCTAATTTTATATGACAGTAAAATTAAAAGATGACACAGCAAAGATGGAAAAATACCCCATGAAGTGGTTAAATAGCATCCAAATTTTCACCTCTCTGTGCCAAGTTTAACTTCAGAGAACAAGTTTCAGTTGCATACAATTTCAGGGAAACATGAAATTAAGTTTTAGAAGCAGATTTCACAGCTAAAGAATTTCATCCACAATCAGTTCTTCTTTATTTATATAAAAAAGTACATTTTGTATCATTCCTTGAATCTGCTAGCATTTCCATGATTAAAATTTTGACATTAAAGTTGAACAGCAGTATAGTCTATTTTGAGTAAGCCTCATTGTTATACCAATATATCCAATAATATTCTCCACAAGAATAAAAAACAAACACCTGGCTTTCAAGGATTCTATAGGATTTAGAACATGAACATGATAAGCCTACCTGAGACTGCCTACACCATTTTCTTTGGGGATAAGAACTCTATTTCTTTCAAACCTGTGTAAACACACTAGCTATTCAAGAGTTTCCAGTCCTCATCTGTCTTGTTACCTTATATGATAACTATTTATTGAGTGCCAAGTAGGTACTCACCTAATTTTTTTCATTTCACATTCCAGAAACCCTATGAGATTGGTATTATGGTCCCCATACTAAAGATAAAGAGTTCAAGGCTCACAGAAATTAAACTATATCCTCAAAATGCACAGACTCAAAGAACAGATACAGGAGTCAAATCCCTCTTCTATTCAACAGGATTTCAAATGCACATCTATCTGACTCTAAAACTTGGGCTCTACCCTACACAAGGCTGCTTTCCATATATCCAGCTCTCCATTTAACTGTCCCACCTTAAACTAGGTGAGTACACATTCATCTTATGTAACTTTCAAATGATTTACATATTAATAGTAAGTTCCCCTTCATTTACCAAAGTGTCCCCTCTGAACAATATGGTCAACTTGCCTTCAAGTCAATACATATGAAACTAAATGCATATCATTTCCACCACCTCCCAAAATATGTTCCTTACCATTATATCCATTACTACCATGGATGGCACATAACCCCCATTCACTTGCAAGAGCCAAGAAACAGGGATAACTCTTAACCGCTCCGTTTTCCTCATATCTTATGTCACCACATCTTTTCTCTTCTACTTATTATCTTTCAAATCCAGCTTTTCTTCAGCTTCATTTCCACTGTCTGAGTTCTGACTCTCATAATTTCTTTTCTAGACTATTATATAAGTTCTCAACTGATATTTTTACCTACATTGTAATTTATCTCATCCATTCTCAACAGTGCAATTAATATGAACTTTCAAAAGGACACATCTTATTATGTAGTCATCCCAATTTAAAATCCTTAAACGGTTCCTTAGAACCTTCAGGATAAACTGCAAAGCCTTCTCAGGACTCTTAAGGCCCTTTGTTAATTGTCACTTGCTTACTTCTCCATCCTAATCTCTCACTACTCTCCCTGTCACAGACTACATCCCACTCCACTGAATGTTCTATAGTTACCAAAATATGCTGGCTTGTCTCTTGTCTTTATACCTTGGCACAGATTGCTTTCCTACTTCTTCCTCCTCTCTCCTCACATCCTCCTAATTTTCACATCCTTCAACATACAATTCTGGCATCCCCTCCTCTGATGATCTCCTGATTAAACTCTTGCTTGGCATAGCACTGGGCCCGAAGCACTCAAGGAATATTTTGTCATTATTGAGCTGAACTTTGAGTTCCCTCTAATTCTGCCCATTTCTGATCTCCTAAGTGTCATCTCCTTGGGTGAGGGATGGTGGACTGGGGGTCTGCCTCTCCTCTTTCAAGGTGTTCCCATGTCCTTTTCCCCATTGCCTGTAATGTCTCCAAGTTGAAATTAAACTCAAAAAAAAAAACAAAAAACACTCCTTCTGATTATTTGCCAACTCCCACTCAGTTTAGGTTAGATGTTTTCCCTTCGAGCTTCATAACATCCAGTGCATAACCACATGATAGTGTAATGTTCTGGCTACTTGTCTGTCTCATTGACTAGGCTATAAGCTGTTTGAGGTAGAGCTTTTATCTTTTAATTCCAACATTCAGAACTAGATCTGGCACATAGTAAGTGTACCATAGATTTTTATTTTTAAATAGGACATTTGTCTACTGAATAGGATTAAATGAAAGATAACCAGGATAGTGCTGAAGAAAGGCAATATATATGGTTTAATGTATTTATGATTTTTATAATCCTTGAAAATCTCTGAGAACTGTAGATATCTCATACAATAAAATTACAAGTTTCCTTTCTTTTTTAAGCCATGGTAAGCAGCCTTGATTTATAATAATATCTATTCAAATGATAAAGTCAGAATTTCAGAACACGAAAGAAACATAGAATCTAATCTAGTGATTTTCAATCCATTGTTTAACATTAGATCAAAATCATAACCATCCCCAGAACATAAACAATTTACTCTGCAGCTGTTGCCCAAGAGCTGCTGCCAGGGAATGAGGGCCTTGGTACTTCTACTTCTCTATGCTCCTCTCACCGGGCCTGGAGATGCTAAGGCTCTGAATAGCACAGTTACACAAACTCTAACCTAGTCCAAAATCTTATATGGCAAAAAAAAGGAAGACAAAGCCTTAGAGAAGGCTGTGATCTTCCCAAGAGCACCAAGTGATGTAAGACTGGCCCTGGTCTTCTGGCTCCTAGGCCTACATTCCAAACATTGTTTCACACTGCTTCTAACAGGAAAAGAGCTTAGCTCTGGGAGCACCTGCAAAATGTTCCTATTGCCTAGGTAAAGCTATTCAAAGGGACAATAACAATACTAGGAAATATGGACACCAAAGAAGTGTTGGAATGAATTACAGTGAAAAAAATTTGCATTAAAAAGCACATTGCCTATGATGATGATATTTGACCAGACCCTGTAAATTGCAGGCTGCCAGATGCCCTAAATCTTTCCTTATGTCAAATGTTCAGCATAGATTCTTATGGAATTTTCCCCCATAACAGAGTCAATGAAAAATAATAGTAATATTAATTTGATAGAATCCCATTAATGTATCCCCTCTCTGAATCCACAGCATTTTGGAAACAAAATCATACCACCAGTCAACAATGGGAGGCAGCCTAATTAAAACTGGCCATAAATTGTACTGGTCCTTGTTATGGGTTGAACTGTGTGCCCCCAAAATGTGTACGTTGAAGTCCTAAACCCTAGTACCTCAGAATATGGCCTTATGTGGAAATTGGGTTATTGCAGTTGTAATTAGTTAAGATGAGATCATACCAGAGTAAAGTGGACCTAGACCAATATCACTAGTGTGTTTATAAAAAGGGAAAGTTTGGAGACACACACACAGGGAAAATGCTACGTGAAAATTGGAGTTTGGCTTCCATAAGCCAAGGAGTGAACAGAAGCTAGAAGAGATTCCTGAAAAAGATCCTTCCCTAGAGCATTCAGAGGGAGCATACCTCTGGTGACGCTTCAATCTCAGACTTCTTGCCTCCAAAACTGGGGCAATAAATTTCTGTTGTTTAAGGCACCCAGTTCGTGGCACTCTGTTACTGTGGTCCTTGCAAATTATTAAATATTACAGTTCTAGGTCTTCAATCACTCTCAAGGGGTATTCTTCTCAATCATCTAGTTGAGTTACATGCCAGCAATTAGATCTCTTTACTTAAATTTTCCAGTTGCTAAAACTTAATCCAGAATAAAATAAGTAAATAGCGTTACAACAATTAGATAATGTCTGTATGCAGAGGATGAATTGAATACAAAATCATAAAAATACAATTCAATGTGCTACAAAAATCAACTATCTCTAGAGCCCAGTCATATGTTTCTATTATGATTAAGCTTCACATAACTGAATACAGAACTTTATGACCTTCACATATTTCTCTTACCCCATTTATCATTGCCTAATTGCTACATTTAAAAACTTTATTTCCACCTACAGACTACAATATCTTAAAGAAGTGTAGAAATATCCCAACATTAGATTTCCTTTATCTCTGTTCCCTAGTTTATGCAATCCTCTGGCCTCTCTTTTTATGTGCAAGTTCATACAAGAAATTTGTCCCCCACAATAAGTCTTGCAAAAAATTAGTGACACAGATATGTTAAATAATTTAAAGGCTTGTTTTAGTTCAAGCAGTGATTTCAAAGGTAAACAATTCATCTAACTTCCACATTTAGCTGTCTGTTAATAGACTGCTATCAAACTAAATGGCAAAACATAATCAAACTTCATTTTATGATTTAACATGTCATAAAACCATACAGTTGGATGTTATCAATGTGAAATTAGTTTTCTAAAAACTATTAAATATATCCAATGATTTCTACCATCTTTCAAAATTAGTAAACATTACTTATTCTATAAACCTCCTGTATACTCTAGAGAAGATATTTGTACTTCAATCAGACAATGAAATAACTCCTTTATAAACAGAAATCATATTTGAGTGTTAATTTTTCTTTCTTGTACAAGTATACAAACCAGGAAAGAGGACTATTCCCCTTCCAAATATCATTTGAAAATTGGCTCTTTGTATTTTTTCAAGAGACATATCCCTTCTCTTTAAAGTTTTTACTCCTATCTTATGTTATAAATATGTCAGTATCACTGCCTTCATACCAAGAGAAGATGAAGGTCACTGTGGTTCAGGTGACCATCTTTCCAACTCCTCAAGAACTAAGTTGGTCATTGCTTTCCCATGGGACCCCACCTTAACAGCACAGGGATTAAGAATCTCCCAATTATTATATAATCAGCTCACAATGGGAACTGGATGAGTGTAGGCAAATCATTTGATTTAATTCCGTTCAGCAAGTACATATTTTTTAAGTGCCTACTACATGTCATCATTGTGCTAGGCATTGGGTAACAGAGATAAAAGAAAAGACTTAAGGAACTTACAATCTAGAGACAGATAAATAAACAAATATTGACATAATGTGGTAAGAAAAGAGATAGCCATCCACCCAGAGTGCTATAAAACTTAGAAAATAGTGCTGTGAAACCACTTGGCCCATCCAAGAGTTGTTCAACAGATTTCCTGGAAAAGATAGACCTGAGCTAATTTCAGGCAAGATGGATAAGAAACTGGTCATCAGGAAAGGTGGGAAGGTTCTCCCAAGCAATGGAGCAAAATAAAGTGAAATGGAGAAGTGTGGTCAAAATTTTGTTTCTCTGAAGTAAACACTAAGTGTAAGATATTATTAAGATCAGTATCTGGGGAAGGGAGCAGAAAGAAGCAGGACTGGACAAAGGGGGAAAGTGAACTGTGACACAAGATGTCCAAGCCCAAGCCTCTGCCAGCAACATGGGAATCCCAGGAGCCAGGCATTTATATCCTTGCCTGGCTCTGTCACCAGATGCAGGATGCCCGAATGGTGAGACCTTGGGCAAGGCGGCACTCTGAAACTGAGGCAGAGAAGTGGCTGAAAGCTGGAGGCAGCTGGGCAGCAAGTCCTTCCTGGAAGGGGCTCCAAACAGAGCACCTCCATGTTGCCAAAAACGTAAATCTAGTAGAGGTCTGGCATATTAGACTATAAATTTACATGTAAAGAATGGTAAGAAAAGAAGCTGAAAAAGTATATTTTCAAAGATATATTCTCACAATGATGTGCTAGTCTTGCTGGAGAGAGCCAATTGTGTATATCTCTTCCCAACTTTACCTTCGGTAACATCACTTTGGTATCTCGAAACCATCCTTAGTGAAAGTATTTGCACCATGGAAATTGGCAAAAGTTACAAATCAGGGCTTTATTTGTCTGAGAGCCAGATTACCGGCACAAAATGTCACCATTTTCCTTCCTGTGTCCATAAACCCAATTTTGAACCATGATGAATAAAAGCCCTGGGTAAGACAGCATTCTACAATCTCTTCAAAATAGTAGTGGTCATAGGCCAATAATCCTCATTTCTTTATGTTGAGAGAGGTAAAGACTCTTCCCTTTTCCATTTCCTATTCCTGCCACTAACCTCACTTCTGCCTTGGTAAACTGCAGTCATCTCAAAGGATAATTCATTCATTATAAGTATTCTGTTTTCACATCTATTCAAGAATAAGTATGGAAGGCCAACTATGTGTTAAAACTAAGCCAGGTACTGAGAATTCAACAGTGAGCAAACAACAGACTTAGTTCCTATTCTTAGTTTACAGTTGAGATACAAACATAAGATAAATCATAAAATAAATATATAATCATAAATGGTGACTATTATGAAGAAAAGATAGAGAATGAAAGATACTTAAACAATACCTTTGATGTTTTAACCTTATAAATCACCTAATAGCATAAAATAAAACATCAAGTTATTAAACACTAAGAATTAAATTAAGTAATGATATACAGTTTCAGAGAAAGCCAATTATAATTAGTTTTAAGAAATTTTACCTTACCTACTGTTATGAAAAGCCCAGCTGAACACTGATATATATATTTTTAATGTCCATATATGCACCTTGGCAATCACAGTGACTCACTCTTTTCATTTACTATATCATTACATTCAACTATCATCACAAAGCTATAGACACAGAGAAATTTGCATAGTATCAAAAATCAGAATTTTTCTCCTTTGGTCATTGTTATTTACACTGTAAAGAATATCTCATGTTAGGATAGACTCTCAGCTATAGCATTCAGATTTTCTAAATAATTGCCTCGAAGATTATTAGTACAATTCTCTGGTTAGGACATAACATTTGGCAAAGAAAATGCAGAATCTCAACTTCAAATTCATATTCCTGGGCTGATTATATGAAGGAAAAATATGAATTCTATTTACTATTTTTATTTTAAGAAAAAATAATAATTTTGTTCTTGGAAAAAGCTGAGACTTATGCCTGATCAATACCAAACAACATATGAAAAGAGAAATTTAACATCTATTCATGATATTGCATTTCTTATGTGGGTTCCTATCCATGATGAGCATGCAGCTAAAAGCACATATCAAAATCCTATTTTAGAGGATTTTGAAAGTAACACTTTCTATTTGTGTACCACAATTATGTTCTTGTGAATTCTGATCAAATAAAAAAATAATTAATCCAGGATAACCTGCCTCTAGTTCCTATAGTCAAGATTTAGATTGAACAAGATTGTGCCATTTTTAATATCTATTTTCTTCATCCCAAAGTCATTACAAAATACATCTCTAGAATCAGATAAAAATTTATAAGTGTTTCCACTGTGGATTGCACCAAAGAGTTAAAACACCTCAACGCATTATACATATATTCATACATAGGACCAAAGGGACACCATTCTCATTTTTCATCATCAAGGCATTTGTAAGACTTCTATCTTCTTTTGCTTTTGTGACCTCTAGCCAGAAAGGCTAAAGTAAATAAAGGTCAAGATAGATGTCAAATCAAGCAATTACTAAACAGGGAACTTGGCTGTGACCCTCAGATTAGAAATGCTGACCTGTCACAGCAACAGGGGAAAACCTTCCTGCAACTCCTTCTCTCATTTCATGAAATGCAATCTAGATTTCAGCCTAGACTGAAAAAAATTGATATCCTTCATTTGCATTTTAATTTTTTATACCCTTCATACTGGGGTTGTCCTCCCATTCTCTCCTTGGCTATAGGCTCTGAATTGTAGACACTTAGAAGGAAAAATTAGTAGCAATCAGGAGCAGGGAAGGACAACATAGCTACCATGAAAAATGAGAATGATCCAACACAACACAAAATGTTGCAATATCGCTTTTATTCACGTAACTGTATTTGGAACTGCATGAAATTCAGATAATTTTCATAATAGCAGTGATCTCAATCAATAATACTCATTTTTTCTGCAGTGGGCCACCTGTAGTAACAGCTTTTCAAAATATTCTTTGGGAGATGAGTAAAATTTGTAAATTTGTTTATATATCTGGACCTGGATTCCTGTAATCTCTAGAATCTATCTCTTTCCACTTTGGTTCCAAAAAGATGCAACTCTTCACTCCAGAGGCTATATTGAAAAATATTATCTTTATTACCCATGTTAACATTACAACCCATACTCACTCCTGAATTCCTCAACTCCATAAACTTCCTATCCATCAAAAGACCTATATTATTAGTGTTTTCACTGTCAAAAAGAAAAATAAAAGATTTATCTATGAATTTAGAGTTGAGGCAGAAAAAAAAGAAAGGAAGTCTGTCATAGCAATAGTTTGATAATGGAGTCTTACAAAAAGGCTTCTTGCTTTTCCTTTTACCACTTGACTTGTCACAATTCACAAGGGAATATTAGCAATTAAATAAATAACTCTCAGTCTTGTTTCCTGGTGAATTATTATATTCAGTTGAATTAACGGATTTTGACTGTTGAATATAATTATTTCAATAAAGTTCATTAAGTCAAAGAACTTCATTTGAAAATCTGAAATAAGCTGACAGAAAAAATACCAGAACCAAAGACTAATTAAAAAACAAACAAATCAAAAAAATAACAACCATCATCCTGTTATTGGAGCACAGGCCTGGAACTACAGTGAGGAATAATTATCCAGAAAAAAAAACTTTTGAAAATGAAAGTCCTACTTTTCAAAGATTCTTACATTAGCAAACTTTAAATGTTGATCCTAAAGGAAGAATGCAAATATATCACTGTAAGGTAATTCTCATTTCAGACTCCACTCAAATCCAAGTCTTCACTGAAAAAAAAAAAAAAAATTAATTCAAAGATTTTCTTAGCTGCACACTTCAGAAAAATGAAAAAGGAAAAGTTCCCATATCAAGATGACAGCCAATGTAAATTCTATATAAACCACACTTTTTAAATCTAATTATTTTCTATCCCTATGCTCACTGTTTTCACTTCTTTGTTCAATGAGCCTAATCAAAGATCCTAGTGGAAAGTTCAGCCTATTTATTTTGTTATTATAACTGGTTCTTCTAGTCACCAAAGAAGCTAAAGTAGCATAAGTGTTTTGAATAGTCAGTTTAGAAAACATTATATCCCCCAAGGATTTCTTCACAGATTACATTAATTTTGGAATATTATTTCTTCCAAAAGCGTCAACATACAAGAATACCAGCAGGGACAGGAATGAACTAGAAATTCCATATTCTTTCTTTGAAAAAATTCATCTTTACCTCTATTGCATGCATTTTTATTTACAAAATTCCCAGAGCTGAGGCTAAATAAAAGAACCCAGCTCACAACCACTTTGAATTACTACATCTTATTTCTTCATTGTGTCTGCGGTTAACAAAACTGTGAATGAATAAGACTGAAGATGCAACCTGTGATGGCTTGACATGTTTTCTGTTTCCTCAAGAGGTGTGGCCAGATTAAAAAAAAAAAAAATGTGTACTGAAAAATAATTGTCCAGGAGCGAGAACCTGGCATTTAGATAGGAGTGGATTCACTCTAAATTTTACCCCAGTGGCTCCAAGATATGAATCACAGAAAATGGGCAACTCCCTGTGGCCGGCATTCCTTCCACCCACCTTCAATAATGCCAATTAACCTAGGTGGGGTCAATATGGGGGTAATGTTACATACTGGACAGTTTTAGTAATAATTTTTCGCCTTGGATGGGGGTGGGTGGTGTGTGGGCTTCAGGCAAACTAAAAATAAAATTAGTTTAAGCAAAAGGAAAAGTTAGACTTTAAAGTTAGAAAAAATTTAAACTTTAATCAGTGTTTATTTTTAATGTCTTCTTTATTCCTTTTGGAAACTTTGAAATAACTCAAGAAAGCATAATAAACTTCTCTGGTTATTATGAGGATGCCAAAAGTTTGTTAATATGTTTGCTTTCAACCCCATGCTTTTTAGAAGTGTAGTTCTCAAGGACTTAGATAAAAAGTGATTAATGCAAAATACAGAATGTATTTAGAAGACTGAATTTCTTCGTAATGAATTATTTTAGTGTTGTCCTAAAGAAATGTGTGTGTTAAATAGCACCTATTATAATTTTTATATAGTTATTTTCCCAAAAATCTATAAGCATTATACAAATCAATGCCTAACCTTTATCAAAATATTATAACAATCATGTATACAATGGAATATTATTCAGCCATGAGAAAGAAGAAAATCCTGCCATTTGCAACAACATGGATAGAACCTGAGGGCATTATGCTAAGTGAAATAAGCTAGACAAAGACAAAGACTGCATGGTATCACTTCTATGTGAAATCTAAAAAAAAAAAAAAAAAATCTAACTCACAGAAACAGAGAGTAGAAAAGTGGTTGCCAGGGGCTTAGGGCATGGAGAAAATAGAGATGTTGGTAAAAGGGTACAAACTTTCAGCTATAAGCTCAGATCTAAGGATCTAATGTGTAACAAGATGACTGCAGTAGATAACAATGTATTGTAGAATTGAAACTTGCTAAGAGACTAGAATGTAAATGTTCTCACCAAAAATAAATAAATAAATATTTATTTATTTATAAATAAATAAGGTGAGGTGATGTGTGTGTGTGTTAATTAACTGTATGCAGGGAATCCTTTCACAATGCATATATATATCAAATTATTATGATGTGTACATTAAATATCTTATAATTTTATTTGTCAATTATACCTCCATAAAGCTTCAAAAACAAAAATACTAACAATCAATATACAGTGAAAATATATACATGTAATAATCCAGGACAATTTCTGAGGTAAATTCTTTGATCCTCTAACAACCTTATAAAGTGGAAAAAGTCAGTCATTTTTCCATTTTAAAGATGAGGAAATTGAGATTCAGAATAATGTCTATGATCTCAAGCTAATTATTGGGAAAATACATTAGATTCCCGGCCTTCTGGGTTCCCGCATACCACTTCATATTCACCCTGTCGATATGTAACTCAGGCCCCAAAGTTTTATGTAATCTGTCCGGTTCTTTAGGAATTCAGAGAAAGCACAAGTAAATTGGTTAAGGCTTCATGCGCATGAGAGCTTTGAGCAGAGCCTTATATGTGGACCAGTTAGGCTTGGCTGAGGAATAGAAGTATGCCAGGAGAGGGAAAAGAATATCCAAGTAAAAATAGTAACAACCACATTTATTAAGCACATGTTATCAGATACTCTACTGAGCACTTAACTTACATCATCTTATTTACTCCTCACTGTACACATGAGTGAAGTACTTCCTATTAGGAAACTGAGGCTTAAGAAACTAAGTAATTTGTCCTGGGTCACAGAGCTGGGACAGAAGCAGTAGCTGGATTGTAGCCCTGGTCTGTTTGGATACCCAAAGCCAAACCTTTATTCCCTACTACTTCTGGAGCAAGCGCATGAGCAGTGGGGCATGAGTGAAAATAACCTGACTGCAGAAGAGTCCTGTTGAGAGTGGAAGAAAATGAAGTTGGATAAACAGATTGGGACCAAGTTACAGACTGCCTGAAAATTCAAGAAAAATTAAATTCGATGTAGTAAGCAATGGGGCCCTTCTACAGATTTCTGAACTGGAGGAAAGACAATAAAGGGAAGTATTCAAAGAATGTCTTAAGGCAGGAAGATGGAGGGAGGAAAAGATGAAGATAAGGAGGCCAGTTAGAAAACTAATCTAATGGTTCAAGTATGGAATGATGAAGGTCTAATCCAGAGTGGTTAACGTGTTCATGAGTCAGAAGAAAAGGATACAGAAAACAACTTGAGGAATCAACATAATTTCGTGACTAATTAGATGCAAGGACTGAAGCAAAGGAATGATGAGTCAAAGATGACTGGATGGTTTCAAGCCTAGAGGACTGAAGAGATGGTGCCATGAAGAGTAAAACTGAGAGAGGAAACTGTGGTGGAAGAGCATGACTTTGTGTTTAGGCATGTTGGATTTTAGTGACTGATGAGTAGGGACTTGACTATGAGAACTCATTTTCAGATATCAGAATATACAACTATTAGAAACAAGGGCACTGTGCAATAATGAAAGTTGTGGATATATCTGATTTTGCAGCTGAAGAACATGGTAAGAGAGAAAGTAGGGCTGAGATTTTAGTCTAAGGAGTTTCCATAAATAAGGGTGCCTGAGAAGAATGAGGAGGCATTCAGGAAATAAACAAGACCAATCAGTGTCTTTCCTTTAAGGGATTTAGAAGTAACTTGGGGAGGTATATTAGCATGCATGAAGCAACATCAGTGTAATTATATGTACTTATCTCCACTGGAATATAAGCTCCATGAGAGCAGAGACTAGCTCTTAAAACAGGACTTGGCATATTTTATAAATTCTATAATATTTGCTGAATAGATGAGTAATTCATTGTACCCCATATCTCAGCAACTAGCACAGTGCATGGCAAACAGCTGGTGCTCAATAAAGCCTGCTTAACTGAATTGAACTAATAACTCTGTCTTTGGTCCTAAGAAGATCTCATCTTAAAGTTGTTAATTGTGAGATTCCAGACAAGTTCATTAAAAATTCAAAGAAAAGATGAATTAAAAGTAAAAATCATGAAGTGGCTTCAAAATAAAGGGAAAATCTAAATAAAAAGAAAGCAAGAAGTACAGGGAAGGAGATAGTCACTAAGGCACAGAGGCAGAAATGAATTTGAGATATCTGTACATAAGTTAAAAATTTGGAGGTAAATGAAGGATATGAATTAAGAAAACATGAAAAATACCATTGCTTAGGTTGCGGTGCTAGTAACCAGTAAGTATATCACACACCTTCATGATTGGCTACCGGCAATAAGAGAGAAATGAGTTAAAGACCATGCCAATGTTTGTGACCTGAGTGACTATAAGAATGATGGCAATGGGAGCTCAAGTGGAAAGGAAGATGTGTTTGATTTTAAACATGGATGCCCAATTTCTCTGTTAGGGGTCATTTGAAGGAAATTCACTCAAACCAGCTCAAGTGAAAATGGGACTCATTAAGGGTAAAATACAAAATTTTGTAGACATCAGAGAAAATTTTTAAATGTACAGCTTGGCCACCATTACACCTGGAAAATCATGATTCTGTGGCTCTGATCCATTTTCCAGCTAGTCTCTGTAGACCAGAGCTTCTTATGCTTTTTCAAGGTATTTCTGCTCCTTTAGAATTTTTTGCTTGGACATGACTTTGGCATGCCCTGATGCCAACTCTACATGAACATCCAATTTTTGCACTTTCATTCTGAAAAATGTCTCACATGCTTTCACAAAATAAATATTCAGTACTATACTGCTCTACCTTTTTTTACAAAACCACCTGAAGTCAATAATTAATTGTATAAGCAAATTCATTTTATTTTTACTATCAACTGCAAGTATACATATTAATTCCCCTTCAATTCGATACTTATTCATTTATTGCCTTGAAAAGCCTCCTTTCTAAACTCCATGTTATCTAATATAAAAATCAACAGATAACACTCACTGCTTCATTGACCAGAATGGCCAAAAAATTATTAGAGAAATGGATAATCAGTAAAATGTACCCACAAGCAATAACAAGGGATAGAAGAAAATTGACAAAACTGGTTAATTCACAAACCGAAAAGTCAGACACTGAATAACTCAGAATTTGATTGAGTAAGAATAGCCCAATAGCACTGAAGTGTCAATAATTTCATCTCTATTGTCTTAGATGGCTTTACTTTACATCCTTCCAAATATTGGAGCTAACTATTTTCTAATGTGATAGTTAAGATTGAACAGTGGTCTCTGAAAAAGCCTGGAAAGAAGTGGCAAATAGCCTAAACGAATACTTCTGAACTTTTATCCAATAGAAATTGATGATAATTATCCCATGATGTATGACTGATCTTAGCTGATATCTACATCTGATTTTTGAAGCAAAGCCAAGGCTGACCTTAGTCATTTAAAAGAGCAAGAAAGATTTGAACATGTTTCAGATTTCAAAAGAGTAATGAGTTTATCATTTAATAGGCACTGTAATAAGAAAAAATCTGTTGCCAAGAAAAAAAGTGGATATGAAAATAAAGATTTGTCTCGGGAGAATCACTTCCTCGTGATAATTCCCTTCTTCATAAGCTTTAATAATCCAGAGTTAATTATATTACCTTTGAATTCTCCGTGAATTACACTAGTAGCTACTCTACCAAATATAAAGCAATCCTAACCTGAGTGTCACCAAGATATGAGTAGGCAACTCAGAGACTCTAAGAAATGATATATAATAAGCATTTACTCAATTGAAAATAGATTTTCTGACAAATACTATGATTTCTGTCCCTCTTTACAGGTTTGTAAGGTAGGTCTTACAAACTGATCTATAATTTCTAAAAACTAAAAATGACAGCGCTCATTTGTACTTTACATAGCATCACATGGATTAGAATTAAGGTATTATCTCTACCAACTGAATAGCTAAGAAAATATCTCTGAATGTTCTAAACCAAACAGGAAGAGCTTGATAATCTTTTCTTGATGGGATTTCATGGCTCCAGGAAAGAGGCCAGGCCTCCTCCCCCACAAAAATTCTCGCACTAGTGAGCCAGTTATCTGAAATTTCATTACCAGAATTTTATCCCTTTGGTTGACAACTTTGATCCTTATGAAAATACTTATTCTTCCTGGGTGTAATAATTCTCCCTGTTCCCAGAGACAACTCCTGACTACTGAATTTTACCAGGTCTAGTTTTCCTGGTAAGCTAAATCTTTTGCATGTTATGTGCTCAAACCTATCAAAGAATTCAAGATAAAAGGTCAGTGATATCACCAAACTGTAGGCCAGAAAAATAAACTATGTCGATTGTTAGTATGAAATAATCTCTTGCAATTTATTTGTAAGTACATCATAAGGATCTGTTGAGAAAACAATTTTAATTTTATTAAGCCACAGACTGTTTGCAAAAGTAGGTTTTGTATTATTCTATAACTTTTGGTGCACAAGACCACTGGACCCAAATTTTAAACTAAAAGAAAAAAAAAATCCTCCTTTAAAATATAATCTTAGGGCTTCCCTGGTGGCGCAGTGGTTCGGAATCCGCCTGCCAATGCAGGGAACACGTGTTCGAGCCCTGGTCCGAGAAGATCCCACATGTTGCGGAGCAACTAGGCCCCTGCACCACAACTACTGAGCCTGTGCTCTAGAGCCCGCAAGCCACAACTACCGAGCCCACATGCCACAACTACTGAAGCCTGTGTGCCTAGAGCCCGTGCTCCACAAGAGAAGCCACCGCAATGATAAGCCCGCCAACCACAACGAAGAGTAGCTCCCACTTGCCGCAACTAGAGAAAGCCTGCACGTAGCAACAAAGACCCAACGCAGCCAAAAATAAATAAATAAATAAATATTTATAAAAAAATAAAAAATAAAATATCTTATTAAGATTTTATAGAAAGGCAGCAGTCACTACCAATGTTTAATCTCCCTTCAAATAACTTTTTTTGATTGTTCAAATATATGTTTAATAAGCCATATGGGAAAGATTGCAGAAGGCCACACTGACATTTCCTAAATATGAAGAAAATAAAGGATAATTAAAATCAGTAAGTCATCACTCATGGCCTGATATATATATATATATATATATATATATATATCTTCACGTCAGACCTACTTTGTTACCTTATGTAGTATTCCACAAACATAAAAAGTCTCAAGGCATAGATGTACATAATTATCTTCTAACCAGTTCATTTTTCCTCCTATTTACCACTTGACAATTTCTAATAGTCCATCTTTAAAGTGTTAAAGCTTTTCCGAAGATAAAATTTAATTTTTTGTTGTTTTTTTTGTTTTCTAATGTGGTTTATTTTGGGGGAAGGGATGTCTCTGGAGGTGCCAGCAGGAATGATAGTTACACACTTCTGAAATGTATTCAGAACTTAGTCCACTTTTTGAGAAGAATATTGATAGAACTGAGTCTGCAGTGAAGGATGGCATGGTAGAAGTGGTCAGCATTTCTCCTACATTCCCTGGGATCCCTTCACATCCCCACTGCACACCAGCCTGACTCCCACTGTCACCACCAGGTGGAACCTACTTTTCCCAACGCATGATGGTAGACGTGACATAGAATTATGCCCCACCAGGGACAGTTCTTGATGGACAGGTGTGGGGTGTACCATCTTCTTCACCCCTCAGCTGGAATAATTCTGAAGTTTGGATTTTGTGCCATTTTCCAGAATTTCCCTACAGGATGGAAACTCTGCTCACTCTTGTGGGGGCTGACTTAAGGTAAACTTTACTGGATGTGTTTTCTTCCCTGTATCACTTCTCCTCTCTCCAACACACATACCATGGTCCTTGCTCCTTCCAATAAAGCGCCTGCACGTGAATCCTTGGATCAGCATCTGCTTCTGGGGAACCAAAGCAATGTTACTGTTTCCATCCCAACAGATGTTTCTCCCCCAAGATTATCCTGCTGAATTGCTGAGCCTTGGAGGACTCCTCTTCTTTCCACTGTCCTCAAATCATCTTCTTGTTCCAACCAAGAAATCAGAGTGGGTTTCAATGATTGAAACCCTGCTGTGGTCAGGTTCTTGTAGTTCTCCAGCATCACATCTCTGTATAGCTTTCTCTGAATGGGGTCCAGTAAAGTCCATTCTTCCTGGGTGAAGTCCACAGCTACATCAGCGGAGGTCACTGAGTCCCGAGAACAACTTCTCAAACACTCAGCCATTTTCCTTTCTGCCTCTATCTTTTCCTCAGGAAGGCGAAAGGGTCTTTAGAACACATGACTCCTAAGAGTTGAGGGATGGCCAGAGTCTTGCCCATATTCTTTATATTTGTAGCATTTCTCTCTCTTGCAATACCTTGGACAAATAAGGTGACAGTTCTTTCTGAAGAATTTTCCACAATGATTAAATTCCATTGGTTTCTCACCAGGGTGAGTTGCTGCCGTTTTTATGCCATTGGAAGTTTTTTCCTCAGGAACATTCTGTGTAAGAATTGTGTCTTTTGATTTAAGTTGAGTATCTCGGTCTCTATAAGCACCTTGGAGAATTCCTCTCTGCTCTGGCCTCAGCTCTTCCTGCTCCACCTCAGTGATCAGACTGTGTTTGCAGAGATGATACCCCACTGAGGCCAGGTTCCTAAACTTCTCCAGCATCACATCTCTGTACAGGATTTTCTGAGCAGGGTCCAGCAGTGCCCACTCCTCCTGTGAAAAGTCCACTGCCACTTCCTCAAAGGTCACCGAGTCCTGTGACCAGGTTGTCAGCAATCCTGCAGCCATTCTTCCTCTTGTGTCTCCCTCCTGGCCAGGCTCCTGGCCTGGAGCATGCAGACCATTTCCACCACACTGGATTTTTTCCCATCCAAAATATTCCACTGAGGTGCTGACCATCTGGCATTAAGACAAATCCCCCAATCACAAGGGAAAAGGTCAATGGCTGGCATCCTGTGAATCTGTTAATGAAATCTGCCTTAACATGTCTTATTCCCAAAGTCTCTTCAAGACAGTTTCTGAATTTAATGGATAAATTAATCTCAATTCCTCTTGATTAAGTAGGAGTCTTGCCTCATACCATCAATCTTTATGCAGGAGGCATTTTTCATCTGTCATCAAGCATCGTTCATTAGCCATCTCTCAAACTTCCGATAACCGACACCCACGGCAGGAAAGCCACCGAGTGCTCACCGGGACCCGGGGACAGGGGGGCATTGGAGCCGGAGTCACCGTGACGAGAACGACGGAGATGCTATTCCTTTTCCTTGTGGAGAAAGAACCCAAAGGTTGCTCTGGAGCCTTTTGAAATTGGGCGCATCGCGGATGGAGACAAGGCCTGGACGACCGGCCTCCTCCCAGAGCTGCCGCCCGGACCTCCGCTGGCCGAGCGTGCCCCGGGCTGTCGCGGGAAGGGCCGCCGCCCCAGAGCGCCGGCCGGAGGCCGGGGCGGCCAGGTCAGCGCACGAGGCCAGCGTCCTCTGACCTCAAGCCTCTTCTGTGGTGTCTTACCCTCCTGCTTGACCGCACAGAGGCGGAACACACCAAGAGGCGAAAAGCTTACCTCAGACCCGCACCGGACCGCGCAGCAAAGACAGCCGCCGCCTTGCGCACGCGCAGATCCAGGCTCCGATAAAATTTAATCTTTCAAAGTATAGACAATTCTTTTCATTGTTTCTTCTAAATTCAACAGTAAAGAATACAGACATGCATTCCTATTTATAAATGTCTAAGTATGCAAATATGGACCATGATATAAGATCTTTTAAGTCAGACAGTCATCATGTGTGAAAACAGAGATTAGTTCTCCATTCACCACAAATATTCAGATATTACTGACAGTTTTAAGATGACTACTCAATGCAAAAATCTTAATTACATTATCTGAAACTATTTGAATTAAGAAGGACTCTTGAGTGAAATAGCTCCCCAAGGCAAGCATGTATTGGTTTGATGGACTCATTCAATTTCAAGTAAACATTTGACCAAGTTATAGGATTTATATTACAATCTATTTCATGTCTTTAATTCCAAAAATGTAGCTATGAAAAATCTTATTAGTTGCAGAACCTGAAAAGGTTATAAATATCTGACCCTCACTTTTCTCATCTGTTAATTTGAGAAAGTAAATCACAGCATTTTTCTGTGGATTAAATTAAATATTAAAGTACTTGGTGCATAATAGGGTCTCAGTAAACGTTTGCCTTTATTATTATAACTGGGAAAAGTATTTCAAGGGAAGAAGAAAAATGACATTATAATATCACTTTTAAATTCAAGCATTGAGGTGATTCCCTGGTGGTCCAGTGGTTAGGACCACTTTCAATACCGTGGGCTGGGGTCCGATCCCTAGTTAGGGAACTAAGTTCCCACAAGCTGCACGGCCAAAAAAAAAAAAAAAAAAAAATCCAAGCATTGAAATCACATGTATCCTTGGGCCATCTTCTTTTTCCTTCCTTACCACTACCTAGAAGTCCATGTAAATGCACTGAATTCTTAGCATCTTAATTTTGGATTTGATTCTACAGGAATAAAATCAGGAGTATCAGAATTATACACAAGAGTCATGTTGATGATGTTAATTCATTTCATCTTAGCGAATGCAACTAGTGAATGAATTAACTGAGCCTAGCTATTAACCCTTAAACAGAGGGTGATTACTTTCTTTGGACCTCGGATTGCTAGGAAGATGCTTTGGTCCTATTTCAAGACTAGTCCCCAGTTTGTCTCTCATTTATATGAAGCAATAAATACCTTTTTTTTCCAGTTCCCTTCTCCCTCTACTCTACCTTCTGATATAATGCTAGATACATCCTACCCCTCTAATCCTGCTAATCAGTCACTCCCTGATGCTCCTGTACCCTGCAATCAAGCACTTATTACACAACTTGGTCTTCTCTTTCTATATTTCAGTAAATTGAAGACCTCACTTTGTAGGATCTTTCACTTAAAATGTCTTCCATCAAACCTTCCTACTGATACGTCCTATAGTCCAAAGCAGGACCTGGATGGTATCCAGAATAGTGAGGCTGACTACTAAAATTCTGGTATTTATGGAGAGCCAAATGAAAATCATATAGGTCAAAATAAACATTAACACTCTGTAAGCATAATGCAAGTGGTCTTAATAATAAGGCTCAGAGAAAGTGAAAATGAAAACAAATGTTATCCCCTGTAATTTAACACTAGTTCCAGGCTTCAACTGAAAATGTTTTCTTACTGTATAGCTTGGTCAAACTTTGAAGAAATGAAATGTTAAATGAAATGTCCCCACAAGAACTAATTACCCTCAATGTTTTTTTTTTTTTCATAAGCCGGAGTTTTAACCTAATTAACCCATCTTTCACAAACATGTTGCAGAAATGGGGCCTGGCCAACCATGACTGCATATGCTCTATTGCCTGGACATGCTTGCTTTTGTGGTTGAAACTCAAATGCTTCCTCCCACACAATGAAACAGAAAATAATTTTATTTCCTTGAAAAGGCCAAGTATCTGCAAAATTTCATATTTATTTTATATATGTTTTCCTTTTTATAAGATTCACATTGCCCATTTAATAGATTCCTTTTCTATCCTTGCAGAATCAGAAGTTTACATTTATTTAATCAGTTTCTCTTAAGTTTGCAGAGTATTGATTACATATCATTCAAAGCTATTCATCTACACAGGTTCTCTGTTTTTTGCCTAAATTCTGTATATATTTTATGAAAATTAACAAAATAAACATATAATAAACTATATTGTATTTTGTGGCTATAGATTCAGTCTCACATGTACTTTGGGAATTACTTCAATTTGGTAAGAGTATTTATAACTTTATGTTTCATGCTACCTATAGAGAGACATTTTAGTATTTATTTATTTTAAACTTCAATATAAAAAGGATTTGAAAAGATCCACAAATTTTTGAGCAAAGTAATGGCATAACAATATACACACACAGACATGCACACATTATATTATGTGTCAGATAGCATTCCACATGCATTATCTCATTTATTTCTCATAACAACCTCAGTAGGTCAACCTATTGCTATCTTCATTTCTCACAGGTGAGAAATGGGGCTAAGAGAAGCTAATGAACTTGCTCCAATCTCCAAAACTGAGGAGCAGTTGAGACTGGGATTTGAACCCAGGTGATCTGACTCTAGATCCACATTCTTGCTAGTAAAGATAGAGAAAGAAAAGGAAACAAGGGTTGAAGTTAGCCCAAGAAATGTGCATTGAAAATTCTGTCTAATACAAAAAGGGAATCATAAACGTGGTTCTGATTTTCTGTGAACTAAAGAAAGAAAGCAACAAAATCAGAAACAAAATTCACAATGCCCACAAAATAAAAGCCATACCAATAATTCAGAAGAAACATGGCTTCTCCTCTAGTGGACATTTTATGAGAAAGAGCAGAGTAGTCTTAAAAACAAACAAACAAATGAACAACAACATTGTTCAACAACAAAATGTAGCACCTTCTCATAATCCCCTTAAAAGCAAACTCAGGGAATAACCCAGAACCTAGCTCAGAAATAGCACATTCTTAATGCTCCAAAGCAATATTATCAAAATGCCCAATGGTATGGCTTGATGCAAGAGTAAAATTTGGAATATCTCAAGGAATAATAGAGTACATCTTCTGCTAGCAATCTTTCCAATATAACAATATAATATCTCAGCAGTTACTAAACATTTAATGAGAGTTAGGAAGAAAATGCTAATATTATATTCATTGGTAAAAAGCTGAGATATACCTATTTTACCTTGCTGATTTAGAATGTATCTATTTATTTAATTCTTCAGCGAAGTAGAAGATAGAAAGGACACAAATCACTCAAAGCTTCATTCTCCTCAACTGTAAAACAGGGATAATAGTATTACTCCCTCACTGTGCTGCTTTGAAGAGTTAATGAAATAATGCATAAAAAGTTCTTAGAACAGTGTCTGGCTTGTTCTATACATTGATTAAAATGTTGATTGCTATTAATAGTAGTACCATTCCTAAATCCACATTTAGAAATTCTAAGATGGTCCTTCAAAGCTTTATAAAGCATAGCAAATTGAAACAGAGTATTAGGGCTTAAAGAATCAAAGGTGAAATCTTCGTATTGTCCTAGGAATCAATTAACTACTTGAGTCAGGATCCAACTCTGAAAAGTTATATGTAGATTTTGTGGGTTTGGTCACTTTTTCAAAATGTTTTAAATTCGGTTTAAATTTTTGTGGGGGGAAAAAAAGATGGTGTTTTTTTTTTTTAATTTAGTTGTCTAGGTAAAATTAAGCCCTTGAATCTATTACTAAGGTAAGGATATATCTCTATCCAAACTGGAACTTGAGTGAAAAGCGTGCTGAAATAATTAACAAGCATTAGTTGATCTACAACAGGTATAAACCAGGACATTCCAGCAATTCTAGGATATAGGGTAACCCTAACTATGCTTTCTTCTATATTTCAATCATACAGAGAAGAATTAATGGCTATGCATTATCTTTAAAAAGTATTCGCAAAGGCCAACTGGGCCAGTAGTTTTTGCAAAATTATAATTGCATTTTATTTCAATGTATTAATCTCCAAAACAAATCAAGTATTACCAATTGTACTCAGACTCAAAGGAATTCTAAAACTTTATGCAGAAGTTGGGACCTTATAATAAATTCCAATGACTTTTGATGCTCATCAGTTTGATATCATAACTGGCCAATTAATATTATTCAGATTTATTTAGATATATTTTTTTCTTTGTAGAATCTATGGACAAATAAATGCCCAGTAAATCCCTTCAGTGACTTTGTAAATATATACCATAGAATCAAATATGTTCCATTCCTTTTTTTTTTTTTTCTTTTTGGAGGACATCCTAATGCAGGGGAAAAACAATGTTTCCAGATTCTTTAAATCAAATATTACTTTTCTTCCACAAAGGATTTTTTATCTTGCCATTCCCCTAGTTTATTCTTTCTATAGTCTTCAAACTCTCATTACCTCAACAAGTAAGTGAACAGGGATAAAAATAACAAATATTTATCTAACTCTTCAGATTGGTGATTTTTTTAAAAATCTTTATAAAATAAAAATACATGGAGGGTTCCCCACTTCACTTCTAATCTTTGAACAAAGTAGCATAATTCCATGCTCATCCTCTGAGAATCTAGGCTTTATGAGAGCAGGGACAGTTTACTCAGCACTGTATCCTCAGAACATTATATAGAATCTGACATTTAATAGGTGCTCAATAAACATTTATTGATTAATGAATATAAGGCCCATTATTTAGGTTCCACGCTTCAGTATTTAAAGTCCAGGATTAGAGCAACCAATTAGAAAACAGTGTTACAAACTTATATTAACAGGTTTACTATGACCCTGAAGGGTGAGGTAGTTTCAAAGTCTAATGCAATCTTTGGTTTTATTGGTACAAATAAAGACTAGATCAGGGACTAGTAATCCTGCCTTGTTCTGTCAGATCGTCAGATCATGTGTTATAAGTAATTTTGACAAAGTGGAGTCAATTAGGAGAAGGCGAAAAGATGGTACTGAAATTAATCTGTAAATTAATCATTAATGCCTCATCAAAGGAATCACAGGGAAAGACAAGGTGGGGCATGATCACTATTTAAATATATTCCAACCTTATGGAAGAGGAATTAGATGATTCCATGTAACCAAGAGCATATAAGATACTGTGAAACAAACTGTAACTCAATATAAAAATAATTGTTTTATGGGAATTCCCTGGCACTCCAGTGGTTAGGACTTACTGCTTTCACTGCTGAGTGCCCGGGTTCAATCCCTGGTCAGGGATTCTGCAAGCCATGCAGCATGGCCAAAATAATAATAATAATAATTGTTTTAATAATTAGAGCTGAGGAAGAATGCAATGAATTATCTTCCTTTGAGGTGCTGTGCTTCCTAGTTGGGTTGATAAAGAGCTCTTCTAGGACTTCCCCTGGTGGCACAGTGGTTAAGAATCCACCTGCCAATGCAGGGAACATGGGTTTGAGCCATGGTCTGGGAAGATCCCACATGCCGCAGAGCAACTAAGCCCGTGCGCCACAACTACTGAGCTTGCTCTCTACATCCCTCAAGCCACAACTACTGAGCCCGTGCACTACAGCTACTGAAGCCCGCCTGCCTAGAGCCCATGCTCTGCTGCAAGTGAAGCCACCCTAATGAGAAGCCCACGCACCGCAAGGAAGAGTTGCCTCCCCTCGCAGCAACTAGAGAAAGCCCGCACGCAGCAACAAAGACCCAACGCAGCCAAAAATAAACAAATTAAAAAAAAAAGAGCTCTTCTAAAAAGACAGACTGAAGTCCATAGAACTTCTAAATTAATATTATTTTATTACATATCTATATACATAAAATATAAAATAGAATGCAAAATGCTAATGCTTTGTATAGATGCTTTATACAAATAGCTTGCAGCATATACAAAATAGCACTTGGATATCTAATGGAATTTTTCATTACTTTCATTATAATTTCAGAGATATATACCAATTGAAAAAAAAAATTCTGTGACTCACTTCAAAAAGACGTCTGTGTTTTTAGAATGCTTATTACATACAGTCAGTTGTTAACTTCCGTAAGAAGTTAGTGAATGAATAATCAATTGGTATAAACTAACTCTCTCTGAAGTACTTGTCAGTTTATTTCTATTTCATTTGAGGAGTTAAGAATTTGTGATAAGCGTATAAAAAGATGCTCTACATATTATGTCATCAGGGAAATGAAAATATTTTTTTTGGGCCGCTGTGCATGGCTTGTGGGATCTTAGTTCCCTAACCAGGGATTGAACCCGTGCCCCTTGCAGTGGAAGCACAGAGTTGTGACCACTGAAATGCCAGGGAATTCCCAGGGAAATGCAAATTAAAACAACAAGATACCGTTACAAATTTATTAGAATGGTCGAGATCTGAAATTGACAATACCAAATGCTGGTGAGGTTGTGGAGGAACAGAAACTCTAATTTATTGCTGGTGGAAATATAAAATGATACAGCCACTTTGGAAACCAGTTTGGCAGTTTCTTGTAAAACTAAACATACTCTTACCATATGATCCATTAATCACATTCTTTGGTATTTACCCAAAGGAGCTGAAAACTTATGTCTATAGACACACAAAAAGTACCCTGTACATGGGTATTTATAGCAGCTTTATTCATAATTACCAAAACTTGGAAGCAACCAAGACAACCTTTAGTAGGTGAATGGATAAAAAATACTCTGGTACATCCAGAAAAGAGAATGTTATTCAGCACTAAAAACAAATAAGCTATCAAGCCATTAAAAGACATGGAGGAACCTTAAATGCAATTTACTAAGTGAAAGAAGACAATATGAAAAGGCTACATACTGTATGATTTGATCAGATTCTAAATGGAATATCAAATAAATGTAAAAATGTACTACTGAGGAAGAAAATATGCATTTTAAGTTGTTGATAGCTAAATTGCCAATATATTATATTCCTTAATATATAGTCCTTAAGAACATATATTATATATACATATATATTCTTTAAGGAAAATATATATGTACTTTAACCTCCACTTCACTTCTTCCTTCCCACACTTATTTGTTTACCCTAGGAAAATCAATTTTGCATTTTATTTTAGGTTTTCTTTTACTTGTAAGTTGCGGGGAGGGCTCTAATTCTTGTTGCAAAGTGTTGGTGAGCTAATGACATGTTGCCACAAGGAGAAAACATCCTAAGTTATAGAATATAGATTTTTTAAATAAATACAATCAAGATCTAAAATGCTCAAAATTGTCAAGTTACCATCAACATCACCCCGCCCCTCATACCAAGCTGCCTCTCTTCACACCCTGACGTTCAAAATAAAGAACCCAAATAGTTATATGATTTCATTGTTTTTCTGTTTTGTTTAATTAGTTGTGTTGTTTTCTTCTAGACCGACCACAACCCACCATGAATTAACTCTGATTTGGATTACTCTAAAAACCCAACCGTGTTTTCATGTAAAAATGTGTATAGTTCATTTTAGTAATGAGTGCTCACTTAAATTCTAATTATAGACCACTATTTGCTGCAAACCTTTTTTTCTGCATAGCAATGCCTACGTCAATCTTTTTCATTTTGTATCTTTGTAACTCATGTTTTCCTAATGATGCTTCCTCATATGTTATCCTAAAGCATACCAAAATAAAATATAACTTTGTTTTTAATATTTTTTAAAAAGAGAAAATATTACAGTGTTCAAACACATCACAGCTATCAGGATATACATATATATATATGAATATATATGGATATGTATATGAAAATTATATACATATAAAATTTTCATTCAAAAATTTCAACTAAATATTATTCTACTCAGACTAATTTTTCAGCATTGGAAATACCCAAAGAGACTCTTAATCCACTGGGTTACTGAGAGATCTATGAATAGTTCTTATTCATCAGTTTCAAACAGGATAATTGACCGCAGAACCCAAGACAAAAAAGATCTGGAAGAGGATGTGGCAAAGTGGTAAAGGAAGTAACTTAAGATATTCATAGGGCTCTTGAATAGCAGATTTTGAAAGAGGGGGTTAAAAACACCTTTGCAGGTTCCTTGGATAATCTCTTAAACATGCAAATAAGTGACTAAGTTAGGGAAAATCAATTTAGCAATGGATGGGGCATTTTTCTGTGGCATTTTAGGATCATGTTAAAACTGGTGATAATTAAACCTAAATCTCAAGGGTCTCATGTACAAAGGTAGGAGTAAATGAAGAAGAGACCAAATGACTGAGAAGAATTCTGGGCTGGGATTTTAATCACTGGCACCATGGAAGATTCACTTTTGCTCCATCATGGCATGAGGGGATTAAATGATTTCTCTGTCTCTGAATTTCATGGGCTCCAAGTGGATTTTAATGGATTTCAGATGATTTCATCACAGTGCTGAGAAAACAATCCACAATACTGAAAGCATAAAAACAAATGGACAGTTTTACAACATATTTCCATTCATTCATAAACTACTATGACAATACCACTCATTATATCTCTCCAAATCTCATATAAAAATAACTATTCATGACAATATTATGTTGACAAATTAATAGTACAATCAGCTATTACCTTTTTAAAACAGATATGATTTTTAAATAGATTCTCAGTAGAAGAAATGTAAAGATAAACTACTATGGAAGAAACTAACAGCACATTTTAAGTTGTCAAAAGCCAAATTACCAATAAAAAGACTTTCAAACTGACACTTATGGAAGAGTTAAGTACAGGATACTGTGGGAACAACTGAGGGGTGCCTGGCCAAGAATGGCTAAGGATGGGAAGAGATTGAAAATTCAGGAAGGCTTCCTAGGAGACTTCCTGCTAGAACAAAGAGGGATTACTTCAGAGAGGTCCACATTTCCTGCCCTTCACCCTTCAAATTAAAGCAAATGGGCTCAATCTAGACTTAAAATGTTAATGTCAGATTGGCGCATTAAATAAAGCACTTGGTATAACCAAGGTCATCAATGTTTGGTATATCTACATCTTTCTCAAGAAAATGGGGTGAGTTGATCTTCCCTAAAGATTCAGCTCAATACAAAGAAAACTATTAAATCTGGTAACATTTCTATAGTAACAAAGACTAATAATTACTATAATCTTTTTAAATTGCCATTTAAAATTATTTATCAAACTGGAAAAATTCCACATTTAAAAATATTCATTGTACAATCTGCAACCATTAGTTTTTCCATTTATTTAAAAAAAAGGAGAAACAAATTAGATACTGCCATTCATGGGGTATTTTTTACATTTTTTTTGCACTAAACTGATATCAGACATTCATTGTTATTCAACTTTTTGAAAAGTCTTTCCAATATTCTGACCAAATGTCATCCCAATATATGTATACCTACACATATATGTACACACACACATATATAGTTAAAAACATCTAAACAAATATAACAAAGTGACAGCTACCAACTACACCAAAATATGCCCCCTGAGGTTTATGTACATTCTTTTTTCTTTTGAAACAGTAAGCTTTAGGATTTGTTTTGTAATTAAATGGAGTAAAGATGATATTTTCAGTACTTATGCGGTGGTCTTTATAATTTAATTTTTTTTAAAAAAAAAAAGGAGGGAGCAGCTTGCTCATCACCAGAAAGGCTGACAAGATTAATTCTTACCATATCATCTCTGAAGCTTGACTGAACATCTTAATTAAACCATTACATAACAATGAATTAAGAAATAGATATGACAGGATGTGTTTTACTCATGTTGGAGAGTGTCTCACCTGGGATTTAGAATGACTAACTTTGTAACCTAAAATTTTAGAATTAAAAAGTACTGCTTGGGCTTCCCTGGCGGCACAGTGGTTAAGAGTCTGCCTGCCGATGCAGGGGCACGAACGGGACACGGGTTCATGCCCCGGTCCGGGAAGATCCCACATGCCGCGAAGCGGCTAGGCCCATGAGCCATGGCCGCTGAGCCTGCGCATCCGGAGCCTGTGCTCCAGGGAGAGGCCACAACGGTGAGAGGCCCGCGTACCGCAAAAAAAAAAAAAAAAAAAAGTACTGCTTTTGTTAATCAGATATGATTAAAATTAATTATCTCAAGCAATGCTCAGAGGGCAGCTTGATTGAAACACAAAGGAGACAGAGAAAACATTCATAACAACTTCTTTTCATAAACAAAGTTCACACTGAATCCTAAATAAGCAAGATGTTTTAAAAGTTAATGTATTCCTACCCGTTCTAAAGTCTTACATAAGTACAAGTCTCCACTTCTAAAATGACTCTAGGGGTTTCTCTGGTGGCGCAGTGGTTAAGAGTCCACCTGCCGATACAGGGGATACGGGTTCGTGCCCCGGTCCGGGAGGATCCCACATGCCACGGAGCGGCTGTGCCCGTGAGCCACGGCCGCTGAGCCTGCGCGTCTGGAGCCTGTGCTCCGCAACCGGAAAAGCCACAACAGTGAGAGGCCTGTGTACCGCAAAAAAAAAAAAAATATATATATATATATATATATATGTGCGCAAGAGAAAGGACATGGACTCTCATTCTTTTTAAAAATAAAACTAGATAGCAGATTGCCACAGTAAATGTTTCCTTTGGATTACAAAACAGCTCTAAAACACTGCTAATATATAATTGAAATATAGGTTTGTTTTCTTTATTCGTGTATGTAGTATCTCGTATCTAAAAGGAAAATAAGTAGGAAAGGTAAACATGATAGCCGTGGAAAAGGAGATATCAAGCACAATTAATGGAAAATGTCCACCATGAAGATTACAGAATGAACTACGATAAGTATGACCAAATATGAGGTCATGGAAGAGTTAGAGGAACACAAAATAAGAACAACTGCTAAGGTGGTTCTTTTAAAATATAAAGTAGGCAGGCTACCATTTCAAAATGACCAAAAAAATCATACCTTTTGTGAATTTTTTTCCTTAATTCTTTGGCATTTAAAAACACAGTGCCTAAGTTTACATTTCAAGCAGATTACGAAACAAAGTCTTGGAGAAGAGGTAAGTTTTTAAAGGCTGTTTAAAAGCACCAATATCCAGGTGCTGGCGTCATACTCCACATGAAAACTTTGCAAAGAGCTCCATCTTCAGGCCATTCACAGTATGCTGAGCTCAGTTATAAAGGTGTCTAACTCCCACTTTCCCTTAATAGTTCTTCCATTGCTGACTATCTTCTTCAGATTTGTTCTGTGTTAGCATGCGAAATGTCATATTGAGTAAATTCATTGAATAAGACACAAAATTTTACAATTTTCTTTCACATGGAGTATTTCTTCATAGATCAGTTTATTGCTCAAACACATCTATGCATGAAGACCCACCAATGGGAGAACATTAGCTCCATAGTTACTCCTAAGGTTAATTCTAAATAAGGAAGTCTAAAGGAAAAAGTACTCTTTAAACTTCATTTTCTCATTTTAGAAGAAACTATATTTTTTTATCTTCCGACTTCTCAAATTCCTTGTTAGGGTTAAGTTATTAAATACAACATTTACAAGCTTATGATTGAAGCAAAACAGAGATGACTTAAGCAAGAGGCTCCTTTTTTCACCCTGGTAAATAATATTCATTTCTTTTTCCATTTCTCCTTTCCCCACTCTTATTAAAGTCAGAGAACATAAAAAAAAGAACCTGGAAGGAATTATACACAGCAAATGAATCCAATATAGCTCTAAATCCTGACTTTTTAATCTTTAAACCCCTATGCAAGTCATTTGACTTCTTATCTCAGGGAATGAGACACATCCCAGACAGACCTGCTTTCAGATCTCACATGTCTGAAAATTATCGTATTTATTCATTAAGCCAAGCAACTCCTAGAATCAGAGTACAAAAGAAAAGAAAAACTGCTCTTCATACCGAAGAGAGCAACACAGAGTGACTTAGACAACCAATCATAAATATTTATACAGTTAAGCATACAAATCCACGATTGGTCACAAACTTTGATCATTAAAATTTCCAAAGAAGTTTTATGAACATATTATAATGGCTTCCATGAAGATATTTCCATATAAAGGTTACATAAGTAAAAGACGCATTTGACACGAATCATATCTGGTATGAAATGTTAAATATTCTTCTCATGCAGATAATTATGGAATGACTGTATTACAATTCAGGGTAAGTGTTGTAAATCTCTTAAAAAATATGAAGACAACAGCTGCCCCAGGCCTCAGCTCTTCAGGACAAATCTGACACAAGGTCTGAAAAAAATCATAGCATCTCAGGTTTGGAAAGACAACCAAAGATAATTTAATCCAACCACACCTCTAATGCTGTTATTAAAACCAATCTCTCTATACATAGTCTCTTCAAGATGTAGTGCCTGATATTAAAGTCACTGATGAAGCTAGAATTATTGGACCCAAACTTAAATAGCAGAAAGAATCTCATTACCCTGTTATTTGTGAAATAAACAGATTTCTGGGCCTCCACTTCCAGCAGTGCAGGCACAACATAGGCAGACTTCATAGTCACGAACAAGGAGAAAGGTGGGGAGTGAAGGGAGCGGCACAAAAGCACGCTCTCTGCTTCGGCACCAGCTCTGCAACCTGAAAGGGATTCTGCTGCTAATGAGGAGGGTAAAGACTAAAACAGAGAATGAACAAGCACTATCACTTATGTAGTCTGACAACACTGTGTAAATACATTTTTTTGAACAAGTAGATCCAACGTGCCGTGATTTCTGCATTGGCCGACTGAAACTCCTTCATCAGCAACCAGAATCCTTCTCAGATGAATGGGCACTGCTTGAGCCAAAGCTGTAAGTCTAAGTCTATTTGACCAGATTCAATACTATGGGCATTTCAATAAGCTGAGACATTTGAAAAAGCACAAGACAATAAAAAGAAGGAGAAAATAAGGCTCAGTGGAAATGATGGTATGATTTGTAATTTCATGTATCTAAAAGATCCTTTCTCAATGAAGAGCTAAAGTTGAATGTATTTCATTAAATTTAATTTAATCACTGAATTTTAAAACTATGGTAGGAAAATAATTTTTCATCAATTAATGATGAAACAACAAATTATTTTGTATGCTACATAGGCTAATAATTTAATCAATTGTGGTATTTTTAATTACTTAATTTCAAGCACTAGTATTTAATTGAGAATATCTATAGTTGATCAGAATAAAACAATGGAATTTAGTCCAGGCATGTCATAGATAATTCTTTATTTCTCTTGAGAAAAATCATGCTTCTTATGAGCAAAAATCTAAAGTAAAGAAGCAGGAAGAGAAAAATATAAAATAAGTCAGAAGAGTAGTCATTCTTTTTGTCAACTAAAATATAATCACATAGGAGTGCTTATTTAGTTATATTTTTGCAGACAAGAAAGAGAAATATCAATTTTAATACAATTCTAAAGAAACTGATAAAAACATTAAAAGTTTATTGTACTGTCACTTACAAACAATATGTCTTCAATGTAAAACTCAGAATTATTGGTTATCTGAGAAGTAAATATAATCCTATTGTCACACATCATTATCATCATAACAAAAGCTATCACCCTTTTTGAAAGACTGTGTTTGCAGCATTATACTAGGCGCTTTACAAATATTGGATAAGTTTATCACCAAATGAATGTTATGTATATTTTATTATCTGAATCTTTCAAAAAAAAAAAATTGTAGCTAAGATGCCACATTCTTTGCCCAAGGCCCATCTGTCCGACCCAAAACTGATACTCAATTTTGTCTCCTTGCCTTTAAAATACTACTTTAAAGCCCTACTCCATACTTTAACAATCATATTGACCCATGTGTCCTAAGAATTTAAATTTAATTTTTATAATTCTATTATGCTCATAACACATTTCAAACTAGAAACACATCATACCTTTACTTTATAGAATAATATTTTATTGATCTCAACAATAACTAAATAAAATTTAATACATACAAAGTTTAATCAAACATTAATAGTGTTAGGACTTCCCTGGTGGCGCAGTGGTTAAGAATCCACCTGCCAATGCAGGAGACACAGGTTCGATCCCTGGTCCTGGAAGATCTCACATGCCGTGGAGCAACTAAGCCTGTGCACAACTATTGAGCCTGTGCTCTAGAGCCTATGTGCCACAATTACTGAGCCCACACGCCGCAACTACTGAAGCCCACACTCTCTAGGGCCCGCGTACCGCAACTACTGAGCCTGTGTGCTGCAGCTACTGAAGTCCACAGGCCTGGAGCCCATGCTCCACAACAAAAGAAGCCACTGCAAATAAGAAGCCCACGCACGGCAAAGAAGAATAGCCCCAGCTCGTTGCAACCAGAGAAAGCCCGTACACAGCAACGAAGACTCAACGCAGCCAAAAATAAAATTAAATAAATAAATAATCTTTAAAAAAATTAATAGTTTCACTGTACTTTAATGCTATACTGGAACATTATATTCAGAATCAGAGAATTAAATTGCATAACAGAAGCCAAACTTTGAGGACGTTAAAGTGGTTGCTAAGTAATGAGCAAAAGAAGAAATAAAGGATTGATTTTCTAAGTTAAAAGAAGTTGAAAACAATTTCTAAAAAGTAAAAATAGCCTGAACTCTCATTAATTATGCCTGAGAGTACATTTTACATATGAATCTTTAAGGGAAAAGATAAGAAGATAAGGAAGAGTTCCCATAAATCAGTATTTTAATTTCTTAGTTTTCCAAGTGAAGTAACATAAATTCATGAATGCAAGTGGTTTAAAATGCAATAAATTAACCTAAAGTATAGTATCATGGTACTCTAAGTCAAATAAAATAGTAATTTTGAGAGCAGAGATGCATTTAGTCATATATCTGCTTCTTTATAATTACTGAAAATCATGAAGTTTCAACTTTTAAGATTAATTTAAATTAACTTTACTATTAAGTTTTCATTTTCCCTCGGTTGAGAACACTTAATCATTAATTCATACCTTTGAATGTTTATGTATGTGAAATTAAAAATTTCTCTCTGAAGGTACACTCAACTAGGCTATATATTTTGGTAACAATCAGAAATTGGCCTGTCCCTAAGGAAGCAGTTCAGAAGATCCTGAGTCCCATATTTGGAAAGGCCGTCTGAAATGTCCCTCACCAGGAAAGAATGGCTGAGCCATTTGCAATTACCACTAGGTGGAAATCAAGGCACTCCCTCTGCACAGGCCCTTGCTGTGGTCCCCATGCTGGCCTTACTAACATTTCACCCAGAGCCCTAGTGTGGAAAGGAGGGACCATGCCTGACTCACTGCCATGTGCAGGCCCCGTGCCCTCTCAGATGCCTACAAAGATGCTGACAGCAGTGCAGAGCCTTAACCTGTCACCTCTCTGAATTCTGAACCTCAGCCAGGAATTAAAAAGAACAGAGTGAGCATCTTATAACCACAGCCAAGCTCGTGACGGCCTGATCACTCAAAAGCCTCTAGATCATTCTGAAGACTATCCACATAATCAGTTTTGCAGATAAGTATTCTTTTTTTAATCTTTTCCGCCGAAGTATTCGAACAGCTCAACAGCTCTTGTTGTTACTCTTCGTTCTAATCAGCCCTCCTTCTTCATGCTTCTGATATCAGTGGTTTGTTCAAGAGTCCCCGAATATATATTTCTACCCAAACAGAGTTAAGACACGATATCCAGGAGCTAGGCACTATGGAAGACCACTTACTTCATTCATCTGTGGGAAGACAATCGCAAATTTCTGTGAAGAACACAGACTTCAGGTAGCACACTCAGGCTTCATCATAAAAGGGGGCAACCTTCGCAGATGGACCATAATCACCGTCAGAATCTTGACCATGATAGTCAAGGTAGGGTCTGCCCAGGCCAGATGGGGAGCTCAAGGCAAATAAGTCAGAAGTATCCTTTCATTCAGGCTTAATGAAGAAATAAAGGGAACTACTGAATAATCACTAAACCTATAGTATTGACTGAGGTCTATTTATAATTATATCTAATTAATAGATAACTTGAGCATAATTATGTGTATATACCAAAACTACAATCTATATGCAGTGAGGCTGAGATATAAATTTCCAATTATCTCTTCCTAAGAATAGGTGAAAATTCTTAGCAAATGTGATGAAAATTGAGGTCTGTGGTATATTCTGTCTTCCTTGTCTCCTTGTACTGCCCATGTCTCTTTGACCTCTTTGCTATACATCAGTCCTTTTCATGTCATATGAAAGCACCCAAAAGTGCTTTTTTATATTAGAACCATCACCTAAGTCTCTGCTTAGAATGTTGGTCAGTGTGAATTTCCAGTACAATTATCATCAGTAGATTCCTACGGGGGATTGCTCCCTCCATTCTGCTCTGAAAAAAATTAAAAAAAGCCAGCCACTGTTTACTGTTAATGTGGCTCCATGACCCAGGACCAGCCAGTGTGAGGGCTCTGCTCTGAGCACTCTGTAACTTGCTTTTATCATTCAGCACCCAGGATGGTGTTGCAGTTAGGAACAAACTCTAAAGCCAGGGTCTCTGGATCTGAGTCCTGACTTTGTCACTAACTAGCTACGTGGCCCTAAGAGATATGTTGAACCTCTTTCTACTTCAGATTTCTTATCTGTACAATGGAGATAGTTGGAGTCACTCCTAGGGTTCTCTGAGGATTAATTTACCTAATTCATTCACTTGGAACTGAGCTTGGCATACAGTGAGTATTTTATGTTACCTACTTTTATTCTGCCCAGTTGACATCTGCTATCCAACTACTCTAAGAGCTAATGTTTGAATGCAATACCCAAGTGGTGACCCTGATTTCTTTAACTGGAAAAGGGGATGTTTCTCAAATAACTAGATAAGTGGTTGCATTATCAATAAGGCACGACCAAATGAGAGAAAAGTAAAACCCTGCTTGTTTCTTCTGGGAACTGTGAGATCTAGATGCTCATATTTAGAAGAAAACTATTGAGGTTTGGATTAAACCTAGACTTTCTCTGTGTCACTGACACTCAAGCTAATAACTAGCTAAAAGAAGAAGTTAGTAACTGGCTGAGTGTAATGGCTAAGTTTATAAGTCAACTTGGCTAGGCCACAGTACTCAGATGTTTGGTCAAATGTGTCTGGATGTTTCTGTGAAAGTATTTTTTGGATGAGACTAACATTTTAATCAGTAGACTTTGAGTAAAGCAGATTACCCTGCATAATGTGGTGGGCTTCATCCAAACAGTTAAAAGTCTTAATAAAAAGACGGATCTCCCCTGAGGAAGAGGTAATTCTGTCAACAGATTACCTTCGGACTTGAACTGCACCATCGACTATTCCCTGGGCATCCAGCCTGCTGCCCTATCCTGCAGATTTTGACCTTGCAAGACTCCACCATCACGGAAGCCTATTCCTCAAAATAAATATCTCTCTAGACATAGACATGATAGAGATAGAAATAGGGATATAGATATCCTATTGATTCTGTTTCTCTGGATAAACCTAATACACTGAGCTTCTGCAAGTAGATTCCTGAACGCCAACAACCTAAACTCTATCCAGAGGGAAAGCCACTCATATCTTCTTCAGTTTCCCTTGGGTGGATATCAGATGACACATGACTTATAACTGTCTTTGTAAAAGGACAGGGACTGCACAGCTGCCCAAATAATGAGAACTTACCCAACACTGAAAATAGTTTGCTTAATTTAAATTAAAAGCACTGATTTTAAAAAAAACAGTGCAAAGATATACTTCAATTCTGCCTCTTTTCAAAAATCATGAGTTCTTAATGTACTGCAAATCTAAAACTTTTGACAGAACCTGCTGCATCCTAATTTTTATCTTGTGAAAACACAAATTTTCTCATAATTCCAAAATGTCAAAGAAGCAGCTTCTCAAATTTTAAGTGCATGGTGCAACACATTTTTTTTTAGATTGCCCCCTATATCAATAAAGAATTCATTTGGCTGCAAGTACCCATCCAATATGCTGCAGATGAATTACAGGTGTGCTATAAGTGTATCTCTCCCATTAGCTCTTGGATCATCTGGGAAGAGTCTGGAGTGGTCAAAGTTCCTGGGCCAAACATCTCCAGACATGAACAGCTTTTTCCAGAGCTCCACAAAGGGCTGATCCAGTAGAGTTGAAGATTGGTGGTATGCCTATGGCCCCCATGGGCAGTAAAAACTAAGAGTCACATCCAGCCATTCACTGTTCTACCGTGAATGCTACATATAACCAAGTATGATATATTACCTGAACATCTACTTCAGTAGCCAGCACACTTTGCCAGTCACGGACATGGAGCCCAAGGAGCTACTGAAGGAGTTCATATAGCAGGCACCCGTGGAGCATAGCATGTAGCCCATGGTACAGCTGCAAATGTCTGGCTGGTAAGCTGAGAGGGAGGCTGGCAAGCACATGTTCAGGCAGTGCCCCCCAGTCTCCACCTTTGCTGGATACTTCTCTTTGATGTTGCTTGTATGCCTTTGTAGTAGAGAATAAGTGAGTTGCAGGGTGACTGATCTAACTACCTATGCATTTCTACTAATTAGAGCTTCATTATTTTAAATACTTGATATGAAAAAGTCTGATTAGATTCAACATCTGTTTACATTATCACAAGATATTTTAACACTACATCTGTTGCTGAAAGAAAATTAAAAGCTTTTAGATTCTAGGGTTTCCCTGGTGGTGCAGTGGTTAAGAATCCGCCTGCCAACGCAGGGGACACGGGTTCGAGCCACGGTCTGGGAAGATCCCACATGCCGCGGAGCAACTAAGCCCATGCGCCACAACTACAGCCTGCGATCTAAAGCCCGCAAACCACAACTGCTGAGCCTGCGTGCCACAACTACTGAAGCCCGTGCACCTAGAGCCCCTGCTCCACAACAAGAGAAGCCACCACAATGAGAAGCCCACGCACCGCAACCGAGTAACCCCCGCTTGCCGCAGACAGAGAAAGCCCGCACGCAGCAACAAAGACCCGATGCAGCCAAAAATAAGTAAATAAAATAAATAAACTTATACCCAAAAAAAGCTTTTAGATTCTTAGATAATAATTTCAACTGGCATAAATGGTAAAAATACATTTTAAAAATATTCTCTGCTATTTATGCAAATAATTTCTCATTAGTGATTATTACCAAGAATTTGAAGAGATCATAATTTAAGTCTTACTAAAACTTTTCAAATTATTTTATCTATCTTTACTCAAATATTTAATTTTTATGCAAATTAAATGTTGATTTTTTTTCTCCCAGATGCCTCTGTATTTTATTATTATCATCATAAATTCCCTGAAGATTATCCCAGTGTGCATTGCAAACATTATTTTTTTCTATGTGTATCATGACTAGATACAGAATGAGAAACACTGGTTAAAACAGACTATTTTTCAACATATATCAAGAAATCCCCAGATTGTTGCTGCACCACCTACTCCTTTAAGCTTCCTAAGGGCAAATTATATGCCTACTTCATCATTAGATGTTTAGTTCCTTGTCTGGTGACCAGCCCAATAAATATGTGCTAAAGGAATGAATACATGACAAGTATGGAAAAGGACCATCACTTTCTTTCAAAACAAATCTTTAGCTATTTCATTACCGACAGGAGAAACTTACAGAATTACTTGGGGAAATTATTTCTTTCCTCAAGGAAGCACTTTAAACTTATAATAAGAACCTATATTACTTAGCAAAGAAGAAGGAATTCTTAAACAGCATTTTCAAAGAGCAGTGGTAAAGGACAATGTCACTCTGACCCTCAGAGTCCCTCTGACTCTTCCCACTATCTAACTCCCCCTAAATTCTCTCTTTCCTGGTCTGACTTCTAAAAGTGACTTTATGGAACATTTTAACTTTTTTTTCTTTAAAATTAAAAAAAAATTAAGTTTATTTTTTTAATATATGAGTCCTTAAAATATATTTACTATAAGTCAGTGGCTGCCTACAAAGGAGTTTTCTTACTCTTGTTACAATGTTTCTCTCAAAGATTTCCATCCTTCTTCAATGACATTGCCCACTTTCAACTTTGCTGAATTTTCACTTCAAGTCAAAATTTGTTCATTTTGTTCATTTGTTCAATATTTATAAATTATCAATAGGTGAAATAAAAGACCAAAAAAGCAGAAAATATGTACAAAGTTCTCAGTGCAAGAATAATAGCAAAGCATCTAGTTAAAAGGTAACACTAGATAAATTTACCAAGCTTCCTGGAATGCCTAACATCTTCACCACAATCAGAGTCAGAAATGGAAACACCCTTAGAAATTTTCCCTTCTAAGAGTAGCATCTACCCAAAAGTAATAGTTATATTTCAAGAAAATTTGATTTTGGCCTCAGATAATCGTTTCTGCAGGAATAAAAGAAAAAACAGCAAGCAAACAGATAAATGAACAGCAGATATTTTGGCTGTGAAGCCAAAGTAATTTACTATTTCACCCACCCACAGGCACCATATTTGAACAGCTGGAATATGTTTAATTTGTTACATGATTAATTCTCACTTTTTCTAAAATCTATGGCCCTCTCTACCTCATAGCAGAAGAAACCAAAATGATACACCACCTTAGGAAAAAACCTAGGTGGGTTTAGCAAAGCCAGGTTTATCAAGCTCAATCAATTACACATTCCTTTGTTACCTGTGTGGTTAATCTGTTTTTAATTGAGCTCCGTTGTCATATATTTAGTAAACAAATGAGCATAGGTGCAAATATCATAATTGTTTACAGCACAAATATTATGTAGCTTGCAATTTTAGAAGACCCATTAGCAAGACTTAAAGCTAAAAGTATTTAATGTTCACACATATTCTTTTCTCTACACTTTTGTTTGTCATTTTTTTGTTTTCCGAACATCCCAAACCCAGCTGTTTAGCTCACATGACATGGCAACTGAATGGGCATACCATAGAAGCTCTTTTTCTTTTTTTTTGGCCGCGCTGCATGGCTTGTGGGATCTTAGTTCTCTGACCAGGGATGGGATCAAACCCGTGACCCCTGCAGTGGAAGCATGGAGTCTTAACCACTGGACCACCAAGGAAGTCTCTAAAAGCTCTTATGAAACAGAGTTTCTTTCTGGTTCCCATTTATTTCCCCAATAAACAAAAGGAAATTTCACACTTGCCTGGAAAAGACCACTTTGATTACTTCACTGAGAGGAATTCTTTATTTTATTGACAAGCAGTAGATTACAATTCTCTCTTCATGAACAAGTCTATTCCGAATTTCTCCCACATAAAAGTTACATCACGGGGCTTCCCTGGTTGCGCAGTGGTTGAGAGTCTGCCTGCCGATGCAGGGGACACAGGTTCGTGCCCCGGTCCGGGAGGATCCCACATGCCGTGGAGCGGCTGGGCCCGTGAGCCATGGCCGCTGGGCCTGCGCGTCCGGAGCCTGTGCTCCACGACGGGAGAGGCCACAACAGTGAGAGGCCCGTGTACCGCAAAAAAAAAAAAAAAAAGTTACATCACAAGAAAAGACAAACCAAAATTACCTTAACTTGTTTTTGCGGCATTACCAATGTTAAATTTTTTTTAAATAATAATTCTATATAGCCAGATGCCTGTTGTTACCTCTAAGTCTATAATTATCTGAGTTTGATGCCTTAAGAAAAAAAAAGTGATTATATCTAAAACTCCCCCCCAAATCTTAGATCCCTCAGAAAAGGAAGAAAATAACATACAGTCACCCTTTGTCTGTCATTCTCAAATAGCTTGGAAATATGGCCAATATCAAGAAAGGTCAGTGTTACAAGCATTCTAAACCCAATAAATTAAATATCGAAGGTAAAGAAAGCCTAAGACTAAAAAGTATAGATAAACATATTACTCTTTTGAATTTCTCATTCTAGAGTAATATGCAATTACCTGGTGACTCCAGCCCAATAAATTGTTTGTTAGTCTTCAAAATTCCCCCAAATTCCTCTTCATTTTGGTAAATTTCATTGACTGTATATTTGTGTAACACATAACACGATACAGCAGAACCAGAGGCTTTTAGAGCCAGAAGTTTTTAGAACTGACTGTTGAACGTATGTCACTGGAAAAGCAAGATCTCTGATACGTAATATGCTCGAGGTTTTAAGGAGCTTCCTCAAGGTCACAGAACTAGTTAGTGACCAAAGCAGGACTAGACTCAGCCTCTTGAGTCCTGGCTCAGTGGCAAGTGTTTCTCATTTCCTGATGCTTGTTTAGCATGGGAGGGTTGGGGAAGAGAGGTGTCAATTGTCACCACTATATTACCAAGGACAAATGTTGCATCACTTAATCAGAATGCAGTCCTTCATTGAGCAAAATCTCAAAGTGACATCTAGTGGAATACCCAGTCTCTATGTAGACATTTAATTAAACTGTAGTCCCTTTATACCAGCACAAATATTGTGAGGGAAAACAACTCAACTCCTTTGACATTTTTGCAAATAGGTTTAGTGGAGTCCATTCTGTTTACTTTTACTGACATTTGTTCTTCAGTCAATTATCCCACATGGTTATTTTTTTCCTTTCATAATTTATTGCTAGCAAGCTAGCCATAAGAATAAATACAAATAATTCCTTTCTTTGGTACAAGCATCAGAGCTTAGGTTAATAATAGCTGAAGAAAATGAGTACTCATTTTACCCCTCCCGTTTCCTTGTCCTAATAGTTCTAGCTCACTTATAAATCAGGCTGGTGGCCACAGCAGAATCCAACTAGAAAGACTTTAACCTCAAGTGCATTGGGGGTTTCTCCTCACATAGCCCTAAAACTCTGGAAAATAACACACTTTACTGGATTAGTCATCTGTCAGATAACTAACTAAATATGACAATCATTTTTTATCTCATAGCCATCTGTCTCCAATTTTTGCTCACCTTTACTTTGAAACTTTTTTGGGAAGTCTTGAAAGGGTAAGAAAGCCTTCATCACAAAAAGTTCCATTCCCTTTGTTGTTCCATGGGATCTCATTGAGTAGACACAGAAAAACTCATTTTTAAGAGATTGAAAAATACGTAGTGTAGAGCAGAGCTGCTCAAACTCCAACATGCACATAAATCACCTGGAGATCATGTTAAAATGCATATTCAAATTCAGAAGATCCGGACTGAGGCCTGAGAGTCCATGTTCCTAACAAGTTCTCAGACTAGACTCTAGTGCACACTTTAAGTGGAAAGGGTATACAGGAAAGGGCATTTACTTTGGAGCTCAGGAGCCCTGGATTGAAATCCAACTTCAGTGCGGTCTGGCAGTGAGAACCTGAGAGAGCCCACCCCACTGCCAGACCCCTCCTTTCTCCCTGTACAGCACTCACAGCCTCACTACCACCATCTGCCTTGGACCCCCTGGGACTGACCTCATCATCCCCTTTCTCCCATTCTATGTCAGGCCACCCCTAGACTCCCAGGCTGCCTCCCAGATCCCACAGTTGAACCCCTGTTAGCCTCTGTGAATCTATCCTAGTCCTCCTTGTTCCTTATTGCTGCTTTCAGACAATCTTCCAATCCTCCCTTTTCCCCAAAACCACCCATTTTGAATCTCTGTCATCAGATTATATCACCCATGATTTCTCATTGTTCTTGTCACCAAAATGCCAAGGATCCCCTTCACTTCCTCTACCCAACCTAGCCACTCACTCCCACGGTCATTACGCTAGACCTTGTTACTGTTAACAACTGCATCTTCTCCTTAGTGTTAATTACACACATCCCACTCTCTGCCATCAACTCCTAACATTTCATCTCATTCTCTCTGTATTCTGCATGGCACAATTCTTCCATATCAATGATACTGCTAAGTCATTGATCCTATCATCTTTTCACTGCTCCTTACTCCTTCAATGTCCTCATTTCTCTCCTTACCTAACTTAAATTCCATTGTCAATGATTATTGACTCCCTTACTTCTCTACCTTATCTCTTACCTCTTGTTGCTCTTGCTTTGCAAAACTAGAGTCCCATTTAAATCCAAATTTCTGCTTACTCCAAGCCTTCCTCCATGCAGCTAAACATGGTGGAGGAAATTACAAACCCGGATGGCTGGTCTTTCTTTAAATACTTGACCATAAACCCCAAGTGTTCCCACCATTTATACTCTATGTCTGTAGTCCATACACTCTTTAAATTATGTGGGTTGCCATTTTAGTCTCTCCCCTCAAGTACTCAATATCTCTTCTCCCACTGTTATCCTAAGCTGATAACCTTGCTTCCTATTCTACTGAAAAATATATAGATATATAAGCAATAAGAAAACAATTTCCACATATTCCCTTCAACACTTCTACCCACATGCCTGCATCAGCAAACATCTTTGCTTCCTGCCTGCTACCATTGTTGAATCGTCCAACGCTCCTATCAAAAATCAGTCCTTATATGCATGCACTAGATCTCATCCCCCTCACTAATCCAGCCCAGACAGGCCTTCCAATAGCTGTAGTTCCTGCTAACATCTGAATGTAACATCCTGAGAGACCCTCATCCAGATCCACCCAGCTAAGCAGCTTCCAAATTCCTGACACATAGAAACTGTGTTTTAAAATGTTTATTGTTTTAAAAAAAAAAAAGTTTATTGTTTTAAGCCACTAGGTTCGGGGGTGATTTTTTTTATGCAGCAATAAACATAATACAAGAAATAAATGAATGAAATGACAGATCACGAGATCAACTTTATACCCACTGGTTAATTAGGAAGGATTTATATACCAGTCAATTGAGGGACTAATTTTCAAGTATCAAGAGGGGAAGGACAGCAGGTGCTTCTTCTTCTGGATAAATGGGGCTTAGAGCTTGATAAGGAGTGGAGCCTTCATACAGAACTGTAGAGTATGAGTAAAACATCTTTGACTCTTCTGAACCCCAGTGGGAAAGAAAGAGAAAACTCTATAACCAAAGAGAAATTCTGACAATTATGGATGCTCACTTTCCAGGCAGGGTTCACATCTGCTGTCAGTATAGCAGGATATGAGGGGAGGTCCTAATAGCTGTGGGACCTTACGAAAGCCAAGTCATTTCTTCCCTCTCCTGAAGATGGACAGCGTTTCTTTCAGCTGGTCCCAGAAGATGCGTGTGCCAGAAGATGGCAGATGTGTGTCATGTGACCTCCTTCGTGTGGGGCCGGCCAACTTATACAAATTCTTACTGGAGTGACCATGAAAACCAGAATAAGGCAGTTTTATCACATTGGGAGTGACCAGGTGTTTAGGGGTCAGGCTGCCCACTCATCAGTGATGGCCTGACATTCAGGACCTGAGGCTCCCAAGCTAAAAATAACCCACCGGCCCTTTAAATCACAAATTAAAAGGCCAATGATATTTTCACATTTGAAAATAATATTGGGGTCTAAATTCCAACTCCTGTTTGATGAAGAATTCCTCAGCTAGTTTTATATCTAAGGCCCATAGGCTTTAACTCTATAGTTTGATAACCAGAGAAGAAGTCTCATAATAAAGTAGGGTTTTTGTTTTGTTTTGTTTTGTTTTTTTGCTTGGAGGGCTCTAGGTCCAGGAGCAACTGTCCCCAGGAATACCCACCAAGACACTTGAGAGACTCTATCCATCAACTGATTGATAAATAGATAGATAGATAGGTACACACATACATATATAAGTATATATAAGTAGAAATTTTTTTAATTTAGCAAGAAAAGGTATTTTTTAAAACATAAGTAGAAAAGTATCAACTAATCTGAAAGTTTCCATTTCTTTTAAACTTATTTTCATCTACCAGTAGTTTCCAAACAAAAAGATATGTGTCCTTCTAGGCTTTACAAAGAATCAAACAATGAATTTGGGCAAATCTTATATCTATGGTTTAGATGTTCCAATAGAAAAGTCTAAATAGTTTTTAAACATTTTAATTTTGTTTACAGAAAAGTTGCATCTGAATATTCAATAGTCTAAGTGAAAGACCTTTACTACCATAATGCAGTTAATGTTTTCATATAATTTTGATACTCCTAATAGTCATTATATTTGTGGCTATGATTAATACAGAAGCTATCAAGCAATTTCTACTAACTCATATAAAACATGCCTCTTTGAACTTCACCTTTCTTCTAGCTACACTCACTCCCTTAATGACCTCATCTAGTTACTTGGCTTTAAACATCATCTATCCACTAATGATTCCCAAATTTATATCTAGAACCCAGACAGCTCCTCTGAACTCCAGACTCATATATCCAGCTGCCTATTTGACATCTCCATTTAAAGGCCTAACACACATTTCACACTTATCTTGTCCTAAACCAAACTTCATATCTTTCTCCCAAACCTTCTCCTCCCACAGTCTTCCCCTTCTCAGTAAATAGGAGTCTTATGCTCCTAGTTGCTCAGGTCAGAAATCTGGGAGTTGTCCTTGACTCCTCTTTCTTTCACTCCTGACATCATATCCATCAACCAATCCTGTCAATTCTACCTTCCATATCGCTCAGAATCTGACTTCACACTGTCTCCACTGCAACTGCGTTGATCCAAGGCACCATCATCTCCACCTGTATTACTCAGTAGTCTCCTAACTGGTCTCCTGCTTCTGCCATTGATCCCTATAGCCTATTAGGTACACAACATTCAGATGATTAAGTAAAGCATGTCCTCCCTGTGTGTAAAACCCTAAAATTGTACCCCCTTTCAGCAAACTAAAAGACAATTCTACAAGGTCCTACATAATCTCCACATCACACTCTCCACATCTTCCACCCTGTTACCTAACTCATATCCTGCTATTCTCCCCATTGTTCACTCTACTTGAGTCACTCTGGCATCTCTACTGATCCTCAAACATAGGGCCTTGGCACTAGCCCATCCATTGCTTGGGATGCTTTTCCCCCAGTTAGCCACATGGCTCATTCCCTTATTTCCTTCAGGTCTTTGCTCCACTGTAACCTTCCCAAGGACTCCCGTATTGAAAGCATAATCCCTCCCCTCTCTCACAATACCTATTCTCCTTTGCTTCATTTTTCTCCATTGCCCTTTTCAACAGCGTAAACATTTGTTTGTTTTCCTCCACTAGAATGTAAACTTCCTCAAGGCAAAAGCTTCTATCCATTTTGTTTATTACTATACAGTCAGCTCTGAGAATATTCTTAGCAAGTTGTGGGCACTCAATAAATACTCATTGAATGCATGAATATTAAAGGACTGGAAAACCATTTACAATCAATATTTCAGCAATTGGTCACTATCCTAGCTAGTAGAAGGAAAGCTCAATATAGTATTGCTCTTTCCCCCTTGAAACATACTCTTTATCATATTTGAATACCTAAGGTCATTTTCACTTGGCTTTATTAATCTTTGCAGCAAACATAAGCTCCAGTATTATGATCCTTTTTCTGGAAACACTGGTTTCTGAATATCTAAATATTTTTCCACATCTGAGAACGCCATTAGAGTTGATGATCATATTACTATTTAAAACTAAATGGGCAAAGCATATGTGGGCTTAAACCCCCTCATCTCTCTACCAAATGGAACCAGGGAAATATCTGGCAAGAACTGAATAATTATAGAATAGGGGTCTGCAAACCATGGCTTGAAGACCAAAGCCAGCTAAGATTTCCAGATGAAACACAGAATTCCCAAATAAATTTGAATTTCAGATAAACAACAAATAATTTTTCAGTATAAATATGTCCCAAATACTAAATGCTGAGTCTGGAAACCTTAAATCTGGCCTGCTACATGTTTTTGTACAGCCCACAAGCAAAGAATGGCTTTTCCATCTTTAAATGGTTGGAAAGAAATTGAAAGAAGAATAATATTTTGTGACAAGGGAAAATTATATGAAATTCAAATTTCAGTGTCTATAAATAATTATTGGAACACAGAAATGCTCATTTGTTTACTTACCATCTATGGCCACTTTCACGCTACAACAGCACAACTGAATAGCTTCAACACAGACCAAGCCGCAAAGCCTAAATATCTACTGTCTGGCCCTTTGTAGAAAAAGTTTACCAACCCCGGTTGTAGAATATTTCCTTTTTATTCTTCCTCTCACTGAAGACAAAGCAAAGTAACTGTTTTCCCTTTAGAACCCTCTTCCCTCAGGAGCACGCTCAGTGTTTTATCATTATGTTGGAAAAAGGAGTAGAAGCCTCTGAGAAGAGGCAAAATGATAAAGATTATTGTGGGCTATGGATCCCTGCAGAACTGAGTGTGAATCCTTTCTCCACCGTCACAATCTGAGTGAGTTAAATGGGGGCCATATGAATACCACCATGCAAAGTGGCTGAGAGGGTTAGGAGATAAGGAGAAATGATTGATTTTAAAGGACAAAAAAAGGGTCAAACTTCTAGACTACAATAGAGGATATGATTGTCAGAAGAAAAAGAGATGGAGAAGAAAAGTGAAAAAGATAAAAATTAGGACTAGGAGAACAGACTTCTCAATCACTCACCAAGTGATGAGCTTTAGTGAAAAATATAGACTTCACATGGATTCAAGCAAGATATCATAACCAAAAAAAGAAAGAAAGAAAGATATCATGACCAAAATTAGGGAAGGATGGATATATGTGCTCAAAGTAAGGCAACAGTAACACCTTTTCCAAGGTAAATAAATCTTGGGTGTGTCTATTCAATACACATGCGATTATCTTAGTAAAAATTATATAATTCACACTGCCAGAAGCTAGTATTATTGTATTCAAAAGGTATGAGTATGTGTTGCTGTTACCATGAGGGGAAATGAGAAAAGACAGAGCCACGTTTACACCACTGTGGAATCCCTCATATTCTCAAAGGAGTCAGTGGATGAAGTAGCAACCATAGCCCCTTTAGCCTCATTCTTTCCAACAGATATTTTCTACTCAGGCCCCTGGGTTACAGTTATCAGACCCCTGCTTTTAAGGCCTGAAAAAACAAGAAGTGTATAAATTGAGGGGACAATTTATAAGATCTATCAAATGACTGTCTCTGTAACCCATGACCCTAGGCAGTGGTTCTCAACATGTGAGTCTCACATGTAAAACATATTCCCAAACATAACTTCTGGCATTAGACATACTGCACTTCACTCCTCCTAAAAGGCATATCAGCATGGGAGAGAGTGAGAGTGATGTTACCACAGAGATAACCTTGAAGTTGTTCTAAATATATTTTTAAATGTAAATTATTTGCAAGCTTCAGTACTTCAACTGTGTTTAGTAACAAATACTCATGACATGTCTCACTCCTGACCTGTGTCACAACACTATAATTGAGTAATACTGTTTCATGCTACTTCTGAAGAACAAAATTTTCCCAAAGTATAGAAGTCATATTAATATTAACCATGGCAGAAATACTATTAAAAATACATGTAATCATCCCCAAGGTTACTTTAGGGACTGGGGTTTTGAAATTGATTTCTGTTCACAATATATGTTGATGTACTTCATAGGCTTATACTCAGAGCTGGCCAAGACATTCATTAGTTCAATCATTAGTTCTTCATATTCTCAACATACGAAGTTCACATGACGAGAACCACTGACCTAATGTAACAGATCACAAATACAGACATCTACGGATGTAGAGAACAAACTTACAGTTACCAAGGGGGAAGAGTGGGTGGGACGAGTTGGGAGATTGGGATTGACATATATACACTACTGTGTATAAAACAGATAATTAATGAGAACCTACTGTATAGCACAGGGAACTCTACTCAATGATCTGTGGTGACCTAAATGGGAAGGAAATCTAAAAAAGAGGGGATATATAACTGATTCACTTTGCTGTACAGCAGGAACTAACACAACATTGTAAAGCAACTAGACTCCAGTAAAAATAAATAAATAAATAAGTAAACTAATACAGACATCTGACACATTTCAGTCAACCAATGTGTAATGAGATCCTTTGACAGCTGCAGTTCTAGGGCTAAAGATGAATAGCCAGGGCTCTGGCCCCCTAGGAGCTCACAGCCTAGTAAGACAACATACAAATAAAATAATTTCAATGTAGTACGATGAAGGAAAATGGTGGACATGAACACGATGTGTTATGAGCTCATGGGAAAGTAACCGAGTCCACAAGCGAATGATTAGCGAAAGCTTTGCAAGAGAGAGAGTACACTGCGCAGCTACCCAGTGTCAGTAACTGTACTAGCTGCCGCTAGCCACAGAAAGCTGTTAAAAACAGCATAGCGCCTGACAGTAACTTACAGTCTGGTGCACGGGGCAGTTCCATTAATCTGAATCTCAAAGGCAAATGGAAAGTCAATGAACTGTGTTGGTGCCCTGGACCTATCTGCCTCCTAACCAGTCCTCTCACCTTCACCAATCTGTATGTACTCTCTTGTTCTTCTGTGGTAGATACTTCAAGGAATAATCCCTTACTACAAAATTCTCTCCTATTTGGGAACAGTCACAAACATAGGTATTAGATATGAGAGGACATATCTTTATATGACCCTGGCCCCCTAGAAATAGCTGATTGTTACATAAGTAGATATCTGACCCAAACTGTACCATTCAATGCTCTTTCTTTTAGTATTTGAAATTCTAACCTGAGATGCACAGGGACTTGGAAGTGACTCACACTGATGGCAACACCCTATGAAGAATGACCACAAACTCCTGTCCCACAGGAAACCCATACCCACCCTGCCTTCTACTCTTTCCACATGTTGCTTATTGCACTCCCTTCAATTCTGTAAGAACTCTCCCAATCCCCTTCCATCTGCTAAGGCTGGCCAGAGTCAGTTCTTTGCTTATAATCCAAGAAACTTTCATACATGTCACCAATCCACATAGTCTCCCAAGTCTTACACCAGTCTAACTGTATTTTCCTCTGATCAACAATTTACTGAGAGATTAATCGTTCATAAATCTTAGTATGTTATCTTCTCCCCCAGAGAGGTAATAGTTTGCGGGGACTTGTGGAGATACAAGTTGAAATGCAGAGATTCATGCTGGTGACATCCCCACGCCACCCTTCTTTTTGCTACTGAGTCAGTTCTTCTTGTTAAGATCTCCTTACTTCTGAGTAAGCCTTAGAGAAATGAAACATCTTTCACGACTCTAACTGCACCATCTCTAGCACTTACCTAAGAGGTTTGAAGAAGAATTTTAGAACTTAAGTTTTTAACCTAAAACCCAAAGCAAAATCATTAATGAAAAAGCAAGTTTGGGATTTCCCTGGCAGTCCAGTGGTTAAGACTCCGGGTTTTCATTGCAAGGGGCATGGGTTCAATCCCTGGTGGGGGAACTAAGATCCCACATGCCTTGGAGCACGGCCAAAAAAAAAAAAAAAAGGAAAAAACAAGTTTGTCCCTAAATAATTCTACGTACTCTTAGAATTGACCCTCATATCCTTTCTAGATTCATTTCTTTCATCAGGCACACTAGTAGTAGCAGTAGCAGGAGTAGTAGCGGTGGTGGTGGTGGTATTTGTCTTCTTTCTATTCCTAACAAACCCACAAGTAGGAGGGACTTGACCTTCATTCGGGGAGTTAATTGACAAGGATGGATCCGTCCAGAAATACACTCTTTCAGGTGCTAGGAGAAAAAGTCCCTTGCTAAAGTTACATAAAAAAAATTTTTTTTAAACATAGGCAACAGATTAGAAAAGCCTTCTTTTGGGGGCAAAGAAGAGAGTTTTCAGTAATTGAATATTAGCTATCTCAATTATCAGAAAAGCATTTCCTATAATTTCTCTCCTCTGTTCTCAGTATTTGCTACTACTGGGGAGACGTTTCTATCAAACTCAGAATAAAATAGAGTGGCATATCAAATTAAATAATACCCCAAAGAGTTATTTATCTTTTCCAAAGATTGAACATTCAACCCAAAGTACATCTTCAAACCCTGCCTCTAAACAGGCTCCCTTCTTTTCTCCAGCTACTGCACACCTCAGTAAGAAATGTGTGTGTATGAAGGGGGCGGGTGCGGGCGGGGGGGAGTATGAGTTTATGTGCGTGTTTGTTTTATTCCAAGTGCGTGGAGTAAGACATTTAATGAACACCTGAAAACTGGAGCTGGCAAATGACAGCAGATGCTCCATAAATATATGTTTGATGAATGAACAAGATCTATACCCTTTCTAATAACATTTTAAAGTAATATATTGTCCTTCTTCCTGATAAGCTCATACCTTTTAAGAGAGAGACCCGCATCAGCAACAACTATTCCTGAAATTTCATACCATCTTGGTCATTTCAATAAATTAATAGCTTGAATTGGTACCGTGGGTTTCCATGAAGGTGTCAATGCATTTGATGTGTTTTAGCTCCTGGGCAGAATGAATTAAGTTTTTAAAAAATGTGCCTGACTGAGAAATTAGTCTACTAATACCATATTCTGATTGTAAGTAATTAAGGATTGTAGGTGATCTTGGGAAAATATTACTTTTAGCTAAATTGAAAATAGGATTATAAAGGAACAGAGATGATATATTTCATTTTAAATGAGGCGAGTGACTTATTCTTGGGTTAAAGACCCAAGTTACTTTCTGTTCCAGTATCTCTCACATGTAATAAAATGGTGCAGTCTACTTTAGCTCCTGTGCATGGCAATTTCTATGAGTAAGGCTAATTAATTTCTCTGTGAAGTATAATTAATCATCTCCATCCTACTGTTTCAGGAAATTTCATCTACAAAAGGCAGTGGAACAACTGTTCATGGCAACTAATAAAGGCTTTCTTTCATCGAAAGATCTTTCAAAACAATTAGCAATTGATGAAAGGCCTGCAAGTGCCCAGAAATTGCAGATGCTCAATCAATTTCAAATGATATGGCCTTTAGCTATCCAACCAGCAAGAGAAGTAATAATAAAATAATTAGTTTTAAAAGCTACGGAACACTGGTAAGAAAAATTGTAAGAAGGAAATCAGTTACCCGTGTATAAAATTCAACGTAAATGTTAGAAACATAAATTAAAATAAGGATATAATTGCAAAACAAGTAGAGAAAGAATAAATTAAGAGAATATAATAGTGATTTATGTTTTCTATGTTCAGCTTTTGTCCCTAAACCCAAAGTGAACAGTTTTTATTCAGAATATTTTATACTTATATTTATCAGAAGTAATTGATCTGGTTAGAAAATTGACCTTTATTTAAACTGCCCATTTTGCATGCATTAAAATCAGATTTTTAATTTCATGAAATCATAATTTCTCAAGTACTGAAAATGCTTCCCTCTTATTCAAACTAATTCTCACCCCTATTAATGAGGCTTTTTTGCATTTGGTTTGTAAACATGCATTTGTAATATACCAGAAACTTTCACTGAATCATTCTTAAACTGAGTTGCTACCTGGAAGGCATTGATAGCATTGTGATAGATCTATCAATAAACAGAAGATTATTTATACGATTCTCTCCAACCCTTCTTGTAGTATCTTGGGTCAGGACCTCTTGTTCAATTCTCACACCAGCTCTGCTAGTCAGTTCTAAAGGGTTCCCTTTCAGTTCTAACCCATGAGCAATCCCTAAATTCCATCAAAAAATCAACATGAGGGCTTCCCTGGTGGCGCAGTGGTTGAGAGTCCGCCTGCCGATGCAGGAGACACGGGTTCGTGCCCCGGTCCGGGAAGGTCCCGCATGCCACAGAGCGGCTGGGCCTGTGGGCCGTGGCCGCTGGGCTTGCGCCTCCGGAGCCTGTGCTCCGCAATGGGAGAGGCCACGGCAGTGAGAGGCCCGCGTACCGCAAAAAAGAAAAAAAAAAAATCAACATGATATGTACCAGAAAATTAATCAAGACATCAGATTTTGTTTAATGATGAAGTATTTTCTATCTGAGAGAGTAGTTTGTCTAATATGCTACTTATCAAAAATATATCTTGTTTCTCTTATGTATTCTTATATCTCTGAAATTATATCTTATTCATCTTATTCTGTCCATTCATCTTTGGAGGCCTGAGTTTAAAGCTGTTTCTCCCTTATATGGACAAGCATGTCGTCTATAATGAAGACTCTGCAGGGTGTCCTCACAGACATTTTTGTCTGCCTCATACCTCATCTTGGATGTCCATTCTGTAATAGATCCTCCCGACATTCCTCTGTTGACAGAGCATCAGCCCACTGATGGAATTAGATTATCACTCCATGGACAAGCACCTCTGACTGAAACTCTGGAAACCAAATCATAGAACACTAAGAATAAACAGACTAGTTTCTCATATTGTATGTGACATGCAAAATACAGCATGTATTTCTGCTCTTATTAAAATGGAAAATTTTCCTTCACCTGGTCAAGGCCAATTAGTTACAGTTAAGCCACAGCCTTCTGTGACATGTAACAGGTCTTTCAATAAAAGGACAGAATCATAAACTACTTCTCAGCTGTGACATGCTGTCTAGGCTCTGGTATGCCTCAAGTTGGAAAATATGCCTTTCCCTTCACAAAGAGAAATACCACATGCCACAAAGTCTGTGAACCCAGTATGTTTGCTTATCATGGTGTTCTGAAACTGAAAATTACCTATTTTAAAGTCATATGTTATTAAAATATATCTTTATTTAATTTTATAAAGGCTTCCCTCTAATAGCAATTTATTCAGTGCTGGAATAATCCAAAACAACTGCTATTCCTTCAACTAGTCTATGGTATTTTATTTTTAAATCTCAGGTAACATGTCCTTGAGGTGAATTGCTACAGCTATCTAGCTATCTTCAGACTTTAGACTGAATGCTCAGAGCAGGTATTCTCAAACTTGTCTTCACACTGGAATCACCTAGGAGTTTCAAAAAATACCAATGCCTATGTTCTACCACCAGAGGTTGCAAATTAATTGGTCCCAGTGTGGTCTGAGCCTGGGAATTTTTAACTATCCTTAGATGATTTAATGTGCAACCAAGTTTGGGAATCACTGGTTTATAAGAATATTGATTAACATACCACCATGTGGGCATTAGATAAATAATTACTGCATCCCATTATTATCTGACAAGATCAGAGAATGACATTCAGAATAATTAACCTTACTAGTAATTGTTACAACATATTAAAATGCTGAGAACTTTACCAACATATTTAAGCCTCACAGCATTCCTGCAAGGTAGGTATTATTATTCTTACTTCATAGATAGGGAAACTGAAGATCAGAAAGTCTAGATCGTTTACCCAAAGCCGCCAATTAATAAATGGTGGAGCTGGTACTTGAACCCAAGTCTGTTTGACAATAAAAGACCTGTTCTTTCCACTATGCCAAACAGCTTCACAGGAAGCTGTATCACCTCCAAGGAAGTGAAAATTAGTTCTTGAAGGTCAAAAAATTCTTAGATATTACAATGATCTGTGGTCCTCCAAAGCTCAACTCTGCTGACACAATCTTATTCTTTAATTTCTCTCACTGGATAAAATTTAATTTCATTTTTCTTCTTAGGAGTACAATAATGAGAAAAAAAAGTTCCAGAAACACTCTACTATATCATGTTCTGTCTCCATCCATTTTGGTTAATAATGAGTTAACATGTGTACTACTCACATACCACTTGCATTTTATCTACTATACCAAATACCTGTAGAGAAAGTGGCTCTCTCAACAATTTTACAATTCCCAAGTTGTACTCAGAGTTGAAAAGAAACATAGTACAAATAAAGCTATATATGTCATAGGTCCCCAGAATGCTAATGATAGGAGAGGAAATAATAAGTCCAAAGAGTATTATCTAAGAGTCTTTATAAATATCTATTATATAGCTACTCCAGCGTCATACGAGTAGGTTGTTGGTTTGCAAACTTGGGAGTTTCCAGGTGAAATCTAAGATTAGCCCTTGCACATGAAGGGCAAGGAAAGACCAAGAAAAAGGCAGACCACTTAAGATTGGGAGGTGGCAGGTTTAATAAGCAAGGGAACTCACTTACAAGGCTTATCTTGCACATTGGCAAGACAAGTACATCTCCACACCTGTCCAACAGAATCTTAAAAGTTTATATAGAGGCCTTAACTGAGTTTAGTCATGTATACCATCCGGATGATCTCAACAACACTGTCTAAATGCTGTGTCCTGGAGACAACTTCTAGTGCAGGAAACTCAAGTGGAACGCACATTGCAAGGACAGGGGAATGGGTGAGGAGCCGTCAGTTGCCTGGGTCCAACTCCAGGGTTAACAGGTGGTTACATCCTCTCAATGACCTCCTCCAACATCTTACTAGAGTAAGCTTTCTCTGATCTGACTTGGTTAAATGGCAAAATATTTCAAAGTTTTAAACATCTGGAGGCAAGAATCAAGTCATTCAAGTGTCTATCTCCTATAGCGCTGGGCCTCAGATAAACTAGTCAATCAACAAATGTGTGTAAAATTTAAAAGAAAGAATTTCCATTGCCCATACAGAGGTTATCAATCACATAATCATAAACACACAATAATAAAACTATTCTAAGCAAATTTTAATTAGTTTTTATTGATTCAGAAGATGTTTTTCTATTCTCCTTATAATCATTATTTTTAAAACCATTTCTATTCTATAACAGAGGAAAGTACAGCACAAAATAAGCATCAAAATTTACCTAATATCTTCTCTAGATACTCATTTGATTTACCAAGTTGCCACCATTACCCTATGAAGGAACACATAAAGAGGGATTTGGGGATATTGGCAAGTGTTCAAATACCTGAGCTCAAACTTTGGCTGAAGGCGATGATAAACCCTACCCTACAGCAGCCTAAGAGAACACCTTTGGGAAGACGTGTCCAACTTAAGCCAAAGAGTCAGTGTGTTTACACCTGCCTGAAGGAAACATAGAAAGAATTAAAGTGACAATCAGAAATATGGTGTCACAAAGCCTATTCGCCCAAGGCAAGACTAGACAGCTTTGAACAATTTCCCCAAAGGAGTTGCTGCTTTGAACATTTGATAACCCAACAATCAAGGAGGATTCCTTTGTGAGCAACATTCTAGAAAAATACCTTGAGGTTTCCAACTATGGAAATAAAGAATACTTGAGAATGTTCCTAGGGGATCAATGACACCAAGAAAGGAGTCACTGTGAGCTCTAGTTGGGAGTTGCTTTTACATCCACAGCCCCTGTGCTCTACAGAGGAAGAGAGCTGACCTAGAATAGGAGAACCCAAAGGGAACTGCCACTCTTAGTGGTGGTGGCCACTGGAGTTGAGATAATGTCTGTTGGGAAAGAAGCCTCATTGCATGGGGGCCTCTAGCCCTTTCTGCTTTCTCTAACCCTTCATGCACCTAGAGCTCCTACCCAGCCTGAGTATCTTTGGTTATTCTTCTCATCTCAGAGAAAATTAGGCCCACAAGAAAAAAAAAAAGACCTAGTTGAATTTGCATTAGACTCAGAAGGGTAAAGTCACATTCAGATTCCTGTCCTAGACAGAGTCTGCCCCATTAAAGGAGCTATATGATGCAGTAGTGAAACTGAGCAGGACCCTGTGGGGCTCCTAGCCATGGAAGCCTTATTGTGTCCCCCATTTCTTGTTTGTAGGGAATAGACTTCAGCCTCTTTGACCTTCCCTGAGTTCCAAAGGGCAGATTCTGAACAGTTGCTAATCAGGGAAGGGAGGGGATGCAGAGACAAGGGAGGAGCAGTCAAGAAACAATAGTGCAGCTTTGGGGCAGGGTCTTGGTTCTGCCTCAAGGGATACACACAACAGTTATCTTCTGAGCTCTTTACAAAACTAAAACCCCCAGCAAATGGAAGACGTTAGCATTCTTCATTTCAGAGATCACAGTTTGATAATCAGAGAAGCTCATCAAGAGACCACCTGAGGCCAGATTAAAGGAGTGCAGGCCCTGCACACACCCTAATCCTTATCAGCAACTCTGCCCTTGAACCACTGCTATAAAACTCCTCACCAAATCCTCCCAGGTTGGGACACACAGTTTTCAAGAGGCATGAACCTGCTTCCCCCTTTGCATGGCAAAGCAATAAAGCTATTCTTTTCTACTTCACCCAAAACTCTGTCTCCAAGATTTTATTTGGCACCAGTACACAGAGGCTGAGTTTTTGGCATCAGTACTACTACTAATAATATTAAAAATAATAATAACAACAACAACAAATGATAGTAGATAACATGTATTGAACATCTGCCATATGTCAGTCACCATATTAGGTGTTTCATATTCATTCTTTCACTTAAAACTTTCAAAAATCTTATAAGATTTTTTTCTTATATATAAAGAAAGAATGCTAGAGGATTTAAGCCTGTAAAATGTTAGATCACAGAATTTGCTTTGGGTTTTCTCGTGTGGTAAGCTAGTACTTGAACTTGCAAGCTTAATCCTCTCACATTAATCCCCCTTTTCTTATGTCTATGGATGTAATGAAGAATCTTTGCTTCCTTTGTGAGGGATAGAAACCTAACTCAAACTAGGCAAAGCAGAAAGGATGTTTTATGAGCTCATATAACCAAACCACTGTAGGGATCAGGCACCAGATCTCCATCTCTTGCCTCTGCTTTTCTTTGGATGTTAGTCTCTTTCTCATATATGGTACACAGGTACTCTCCAGTCGACTGGAAAAATAGCCATTGACAGTTCCAAGTTTACCTCCTTCCAGGTTCATGACTCCAGAGAGAAAAGCCTTCTCCCTCCAATTTCAGGGTAAAGAAACACAGGGTAGGACCTGATTGGCCCAGTTTGGGCCATGTAGCCCATGTGGCCACCCTGGGACCAATTGTTGTAGCTTAAATGCCCAGACTTGAATTACGTGAGCACCTCTATGGCCAAAAAGTCAGGGCCCTATGTCTTGCAACCCCACCAGAATCACCTGAGTAGAAAGAGGAAGAAGTTCTTTTAAGAAGGGGTGGGGAGGCATGGTTACCAGAATCAGGAATGCAGGACAGATACAAATAATCTAAAGATCATGTTAAAATGCAGATTCTGATTCAGGAGGTCTGAGGCAAGGCCACAGGTCCTGCATATCTAATAAGTTCCTACAAGATGCTACAGACCACACTTTAAGCAGCAAGGCACTAACCTTCTTTCCAGGCATTGCCCACAATTATCTAACATGGTAGATGCTCTAAAGCTTAGGGCTCACCCCCAAGGACAAATGCAATCTCACATGCTTGTCTGAGTACGGTGCCTTCTTGGGACCAGCTGTGTGTCCCCGTCACAACACTGAAATAGCAGAGGTGTTGCCCGTCAGGATCGAGACATATTGGCAGAACTCTGTGATAAAAACACTTTACAATTTCATAGCACCTTTCATTCCAAAGTGTTTCAAAGCTATATACATTCAGCACCACAGAAAGATGATAGAGGCAGCAGACTCCATGGGGTGAAGGAGGTGTCGAGGGATGGAGTGGGGGTGGAGGAATATGTAAGCTAAGGTCAGTGGGACATGTCTCTGTTAAAGGGAACACAACACCAAAAATCAAAAAATAAATAAAATAGAAAGGAAAGAAAACTAAAATCTTTAAGGTTCATGTTCAAAGAATGATAGCACATAAGTTAATGTTCAGAATCATTTTCATAGGACCATCTTCTCCCACTAAGTTGCCTATGGGTATGGGCACTCTGCAAGCACAAAGAAAAAGAAAAGGAAATCAGAAATGAGCTAAACAAACAAGAAGATTAAAAAGCATCAGGAAATCTATAAGGTCTGAATCCATTAACTCCAGTTTGAATAGACTATATTGGTCTTAATTAAACGATTAGGTCTTAAAATCTTAGAGGGCAGTTTTCCATCACAAATACTCTGGTGTGAGAAGTAGCCTTGTGTTTGCAGAGCACTGAGTAAAAGAAATGACTTTTCTAAGTACTGCAACATGCGAATATCTAACATAACCTTAATATACCTGATGAAAATATAGGTAGTTCATATATGTTAGGCAGGAAACAAAAGTCACTTTATGACAGTGCTTGAAAATGGAAACTTTTAATGACTCCTAGAGTGTTTGCCTTAAAAGAAATCCATTTTCTAGTGTTGCTCTGTCCCATTTATTACCAGGGACTGCTAGGGGGCTTCCAGTGACTTAGAAAGAGTTCTATTTTCACTTCTTCTGGCTCCTGTGACTATGTCCAGCAGAAAACTGAAGACCCAAAAGCTCCCACAAGACAGTTTCAAAGAGGCTGTGCTTGGCAGTATGTGGCCACCAGCCAGGGAAGCACATATCAAATTAAAAGGGCGAGGAGAGAAATCCTTTTACCATTTCATATTTCCTGGGGTTTCCAATGAACTCATTGCATTCGTCTTCTTTGTGAAATATTTTAGTAATTGTGCTTATTTATGAACATTTACAAAAACCTCAAGATAACAAGGAAAAAGAAAGCAGGGATTCTTAGACCAGAAATTCATCTTTCCGGCTCTTTTTTTATTCACTATCCTCCCATCCTTTCTCCTCCCACCTTCACTTGAGACAGGTGGTGAAACCTTCCCCAGCCAGCAGATAACAGTGGTTGCTCCATCAGGACAATTGTTATCTGGAATCATAGCCTTATTGTATTGTCAAAGAGAAAATCATGCTGCTTATAAATCCAACAAAGGTGTTTTCCATTAGGAAATACATTAAAATGACCCGGTACTCTTGTGCCCTCACACTGTAATTTTGAGCCCCTGGCAAAGTTCTTCCCCAAAGCCTATTTTTATAAATGATGGGAAGTAACTGATGTATCTGGTTATCACTCAGGATTCTGTTAGTTCCACAACTAGAAATGGTGCTGCCACGCTCACTCCAAAGGAAGGTGGTGGTGAAGTGTAGGCTTCAGATAAGGATTTACACTGAGAGGCCAGCTCCAGATTATAGATAGGAGGCAGGCAAAGAGAAAGGTACAGTCATAGAATTAGAGTTATTGCAATCTTGCAGATAAATGAATATATTCCATTTTGGTTTGCTGTACATTTGACAGTAGCACAGAAACAAAACTGAATATATACGTTTTGAATTATAATAATCTAACATGCCAGCTTGGAATGAACAATATAAAAAGAAAGAAAAGTTGCCAGTTAAATGGCACATTTTAAGCAATGGAGTCTTTGGAATTATATCCTTGTTTGACTTATCATCTGACTTACTGATAGCCCATTTGCTTCTCAAAAGCTTTAAGTTGGCTCAACATTTCACTAATGTCAACCACATAAATATGAATTGAGAGCTTACTGCATCCAAGCACAGTTCTAGGAACTGGGGATTCTTAGTAATTAAGACAAGTATGCCTATGCCTCTCAGAACTTACCATCTAACACTGTAGTCTAGTTTAGCATGAAGAAAATAATTGTCTAAGTATGGACTACTGAAACTAGAACAGTACTGTTAAAACCTGTATGGCCCTTGCATCATTAACCACCTTGTGAACACATTATTTATTGAGTGGAAGTGTTTAAAAACAAAAGTTACCATAATCCTCCTTAAATTCTAACGTTTTCTTTTGCTCTCTGAGTTCACACTCATTACACGTATTTTAATATGGATAATAAAATATTTTCAGAGCTCAGATAAACAGTTTAGGGTAACTGAATTATAACTCCAAAAACATCCACTGATTGTCTTTGAAGTGTAAAGCATATCGTGTAGTCCTCCAAGGAACACAAAACCAATTAAGACCTAGCACCCACTCAGGTTGTCTGTAACTCCATTCAGGGGGTATTTACATGAAGAACAGAAATAGAAAGTAGAATGAGGTGAACACTGTAATAGAGGTTTAAACTTAAGTTCTAGATACATGTGGGATGAAAAGGTTAATTTTTTAAGACAGCTGGAGAACTCTACAGAAGTTGAAGTGGCATGGATGCCATGAAGGATGAATGGATCTCATCAGGCAGATTGGGTGAAGGCAGAAGAGTGCAATGGTTAAGAACTGGCAATAAAAAGTGATGGTCAGAGTTCTGGTGCTCTCTCTTACTAGCTCTATGACTTGGTCTAGTTTCTCACTGATGAATGGGGATAATATAAGAGTACATCATAGGGATGCTATGAGTATTAAATAAGACGATTCACGTAAAGTACTTTATCCAGTTCCTGCTACATAGTACTAATAAATATTAGCTTCTATTAGTATAGACTAAGAGTGGAGGAAGAGAAGCAGGGAAGTATAGATTGTGCTTTAAGTAATAGCTGAAGAGGTGCGTAAAAGGCCTATTGAAAAAGCAAGGTTAAGAGATAAATTGTTGAAAGCCTCCAAATGCAAGAAAAATAATATGGCCTCTATTATACAAGAAAAAAGAAACCACTCAAAAGCTTGGAGTAAGGGAGTAAGTGACAAAATCAAATCATAATTAAATTTTGTTTCACCCTTACCAATTTTAAGATCATATTCCTAAAGCCTTTTTAAGATGAATAGTGGTACAACAATCATGACTTTGAGTACTACTAATGATATCTACTGTTCACCAAGCACTTACTATATACAGGCATTGTGCTAGGTACTCTGCATATTTTTTTCATTTAATCCTTACCAAAAAAAATTATGAATCAGGTATAATCAGACATATATAACAGATGAGAAAACTAAGACTCACGGAGGTTAAGAAAAGCCTAAGGTCACACACCTAAAAGAAAAGTGAGTGCTATCAACTGACGAGTCCTACAGCAAACTTAATAATATGGTTCTGGTTTGTTCTATCCTAATGTTTATCATACTCCATTGCATTTGACTGTTTAATTGTCTGCTACTCCTACTAGAGTGAAAGTTCCTTAAATCAGGGACTATATATTAGCTGCCATTGTGTTCTAGGCAACCAACACCCTATCATGAATGATTAATAAATGAGTGAATATAATTTTATGGCAGAATTTTCCTTAAATGGCATAATTATAAGCTTCATCTGAGTATTGCAAGCATGCTAGAGATGTGGCTAGAATGTACGTCCATAGAGTTTATATTTTTACACTTTTAAGCTATATAATACAGTTATATGAAAAGGAAAAAAAGTTCTTTGTTAAAACTAGACTATATTTAGAGTCCTCTAGAGTCAATTTGACCCAGAGTCAGCCCAGTCAAAAAAAAAAACAAAAAAAAAAGTACCAAACAAAGATGGAAACATGAAACACAATTAATAAGTCTAAAAATGGGCAATCAGTAAAGTTTAAAAAAAGACAAACACTTTAGATCATTTAAGTATGGGTTTTGTCTGGCTGACTGATGTTGATTCTCTAGCTCCAGACCAACATGACATGAACAGAAGTTATATGGTCACTTGGTTAATACATTGAAACGTATATTATCCGTTAAGCATTACTATGGACAATCTTAAATGACTTGAAATTTAAAAGAGGAAAGCCCATAAGACAATTTGATTCTTCCAGAAGATTTACAGCCCAACTAGCCTTTTTCCTTGGTTCAGTAAGCACAATGTGAGGCTTAAGGTGATTCATAATGGCTAAAGAGTGGCTAAAAAAGATCATGTTCTAGGATGTTAAAATTGCCAGGAATAATCTAAATAGAGAATGATGCAGGCAGAAAATATGCATGTAAATGTATCTGGATTAGACGATCACCAAAGACTTTCATTTCTGCATTATGATTTCTATATCTTTCATATTTACTATGGTTGTAATAAAGGGTCTAATTCCATTCATGATTTTTGACTGCTGATAGCTTTCAAGGCCCATCACCACCCATCCCTTTCTGGCCCTCATTTAGGCAAGCTGGTGAGAAATCCTAGGTTCTCCCTCCTTTGGTACCAGTGGGAATTTCAAACCACACAGTCCCTGGTCTTTATACAGGAACCCAAACCCTAGACCCATCCCAAACTACAGTAAAGACTGAGCCAGTCTCCTTTTCCTACTCTTTCAAGCTATCTCTGGACCTGCTCTTTGCAGAATGCTTTTTTTTTTTTTTTTTTTTTTTTTTTTTTTCTCGGGCCCCTCCCTCTCTTTGCCCTCTCCCTTTTGGGGGCCCCAGCACCCGGCACCCTAGGCCGACGGCCACAGGCGCCAGGCCCCACCCCCCCGC